>NC_090934.1:1321808521-1322125654 GCF_040938575.1 Ambystoma mexicanum
GTGGCCTGCGGAGAGGGAGGCCGAAAGGGCTTGCCCGTCAGTAGGTTGCAGTCCATGGACCACCATGTTAGGTCTGGGTGGAGAGATGGCGGAACGTTGGTCTCGGATTGCGAGCCCCACTCCTGATCACATGAGGCTGCAAAATGCAGCTGGATCCTCCTCATCCTTGGTCTCGTGTGCGGCACAGCTAATAGGACTGCTTCCAGTAGACCCAGGAGATGTTGGTACCACCATGCCGAGGCCACTTCTCTGCTGAGGAAGTGGGCGGTGGCCCTCTTGATGGCCGAGATTTTGTCTGCCGACGGGAAGACCTTCTCGGAGCATGTGTCCCAGATAAGACCCAAGAATGTCAGTCTGTGTAGGCTGCAGCTGTGACTTCTTGAGGTTAAGCGAGAAGCCCAGATCGTGCAGTGTGTTCATAACGGCATGGGAAGAGTGGCGAACCGCTTCCGGAGATGTAGCTCTAATGAGCCAGTCATCGAGGTATGGGTGGGTAGATGTGGAGGCCCTGCGCTCTGAGGAGGGCCGCCACAGCATTCATGAGTCTGGTAAAGACCCTGAGGGCCAAGCTGAGGCCAAATTTGTATTGAAAATGGTAGCCCATGAACGTTCGCGTCCTTCAGGTCCAGGGAGCACATCCAGTTTCCCTTGTCCAATGTCTCCACTATAAAAGCTGGCGTAACCATCTTGAATTTTTGCAGGGGTAGGGAGAGGTTGAGGGTGGAAAGGTCCAGCACAACTCTCAGGCCCGCCTGGTTCTTCTTTTGAATGGCGAAAACCCTGCAATAAAAGCCAAAGCTTTGCTGGGAGACTGGGACTTCCTCCACTGCTGGCTCTCTACGAGTGACCCGATCTCCGCCAAAAGGGTTGCTGTCCCAACCTGTGGGAGTGGAGGGTACTAAGGAGGAGAGGCTGGGATACGAAGGCAGTACCCCGTAAATACTACGGAGAGGATACAGGGGTCTGCAAAATTCTGGTGCCAGAAATGTGCATGGAGAGCAAGCCTGCCCCCCGACCGGATACACGTGGACCCGAAGGGGCGTGTCATGCCTTCTTTCCTTCAGAGGCTGGCTCTGAGGAGGGGGACTGGAAAAAGCCCTTACCCCCCCCTTTTTGTTGTTGTTTGCACCGGCTCTGAGACGGCGAGCGTTCCGGCTGCCTGGAAGCCGCGGAACCCTCCATATGTACAACCCTTTCCGAGCGCTGCTGAGATTGAGTGTACGATTTGGGCGTGTCTTTGTAAGAATGGAGAGAGACTTTCTCCAGCATGGGGTCTGGCATGGATTCACATGCTCATGAATATTCCCCGTCGTCAGGCTGGGAATCCTCGGTAAAGAAAAATCAGTATCAGTTTCGTTTCTGATCTGTCTTTCGTAGTAGTAACCAATCACTAATCTCTGCGTCATACTGACCACAGCCAATGACTGCCATCTCCCTAAGCCCCGCCTCTGGCACCCATCTTCAGATTTTTACCGCACGTTTAAGTGTTGGGATCCGCGTGCTATTGCTCTTGAGCTTTAGTGCGTTTTTCGCGCTTTTTCTTAGGAAAATTTTCTCCTTTTTGGTCAAAAGAGCCTCAAGCTCCACCGTTTCTTTATCCGATCAACGGGGACCCGTGTCGGATTCTTCTACGCCCCTCAAGGGTGAAGATTTCGTCGAGCCACGCTTTTGGAGGACTCCAGAAGTTTCTCAGGCCCATCTCGATCATGGCCCAGGAGAAGGGAAGCTCGACGCCCGGAAAGCTGTTCAGGGTCTGCCCTGGATGCCAGCTTCAGAATGTCTTTAAGGAGGACGAACACTCCCTTTGCCTCTACTGCCTACATGAGGACAAGACGCACGTGGAGAAGGACTGTGCGTTTTGCGGCAATATGTCGGAGCGGACCATGAAGGACCGCCATCTGCGTCTTGCCAACTGGCTGGAAGGGAAGAGCCCGTCAGGCGAGAAGAAGAAGAAGAAGTCCGAGCGGTCTTCTAAGACCTTTGAGGGTGCCCCGGCGACGGGGGTCCAACAGAAGGCCAAGCACCGCGAGTCCGCTGGCACCGGGAGCGCCGAACGGTCGGGCTCTACGGGCACCAGGCAGGGCGCATCCTCCCGGCGCCATCAACCACGAGCCAACGCTCTGGCTCGGGTAAGAGGAAGGCCGAGCACCCGGGGCTCGAAGGCCCCATCGGAGGGGGAGCAAGGCGGTGACCCCCCCCCCCAAGGAGAAGGCGGTGAGCGCACCTAAGGTGGTGAAAGCCTTAATCCACCCGGCCAAGGCCTCCATCGAGACAGTCGCGGCGGCCCTGGCTCAGCCTGTGGAGGCTACACCAGTGGTGGCGACCTCGGGGCGCAGAGTCTCCCTGCCACCGTGGAGGGAGTCCTCTTTCATGCCCATCGACAGGACCCCCGTGAAACCTCCGACGGAGAAGAAAAAGGGGGGGCAGGAGGTCGTCGTGGATTCGGCCTCAACCTCTGAGGAGGAGCTAATCGAAGTCTTAAGCCACGGCGTTGGCGTGGAAGAAGACCAGCCCGTCGGGAGGGACCCCGACGTAGGAGACGACAAGAATGTCGAGGGTGCCGACGGGGCTCCTGACCGCCCATCGGACTCCCCTCAACCAGTGCCCCAAGACAACTCGGCGGCCATTTTGTTGGCTATACAGTCCTTATGCTCAGAGATAAGGACGAGATTGCCGTTACCACCAATGGAGGAACCTCTCCTGACGGGGGACCCGGAGCCAGGCCCTTCTGGAAGCCCCCCTCCTAAGAGAAGGATTCATCCTCCACCTCCTTTTCAACCATCGCGCCCTGATCAGCCCTCCTCCACGACCCGTGGGCATGATACGGGGACTGACACGGCCGCGACGGGCACAGACGACGAAGTTTACGACGAGGATCTCCCGTCGTCACCTCCTCCCCGGGCTTCCCCGCCCGACGAGATTGGATCGTTTCATGCCATGATCGCCAGGGCAGCCGAGCTTTTCCAGCTCTGCCCGGAAGAGAAGAAGGAAGGTTTCCTTTATCAACGGCGCGAGACCAAGAGGAAGACGGTCCTCGCTGTACCTCTACTGGACGATATCTGGGATGAGGTTCTCGCCCTTCTCAAGAACCCATCCACAACGCCTGCGAGAAGGGACCGGTACGAGAAGAAGTACCGGGTCCCGGACGCGGCCCCCTTGTGCCTTCGGGCACAGCCGACCCCGGACTTGGTCGTCTCTGCGGCGGCCAGGAAGAAAGCGGGGGGAGCCTCGGCCTCTACGTCAACCTCCCTGCCGGACGGCGAGGGAAAAAAATTGGACACGATGGGACGCAGTCTCATCTCATCGGCAGCGACGACGATTAAGGCTGCCAACGCCTTGGCTATCGTAGCCCGCTACGACAGGGAGTTGTGGTACAAAATCGCCCCCCTGCTGGACTTCTTACCAGACAAGAGGGCAGAGGCCCTAGAGATCTTGCAGGAAGGAGAAGTGGCGTCGGACCACGCCATTACGATAGCAAAGGACATCGCTGACACTGGATTTCGCCAGTTGGGCAACGGCGTGTGCCTTAGACGGCGTGGATGGCTCAAGGCAACTGACTTCCGTCAGGACGTGCAGACCAGAGTCTTGGACATGCCGTTCGACGGGAACAACCTGTTTGGGAAAACAGTGGACGATTCCCTACAAGCCATCAAGACGGACACGGAGACGGGCCGGGCTCTTGGTGTTCTCCAGCAACAACGGCCACCCTTTCGGAGCGGCGGGGGCAAGCAGGGTGCCTCCAAAGGTTCCGGCGGCGGATTTTCCACCTATCGTCAAGCGGCCCGTTCGTCGTTGCAAGAAGCCTACAGGGGACGAGGCAAGTCGGCCGGCCCCCGCCGTCGTCGCCAAGGAGGGCAAGGCGGCAAAGCCTCGTCGAAGCAGGACTGAACGGCCGTGGGGTCGCGCCCCCACCGAAGCACCCCGGTGGGAGGCCGGCTGGCGAACTTCGTCAGCGTGTGGGAATCCATCTCCACTGACCGTTGGGTGCTGGACGCCCTGGCCCAGGGTCACGCGCTTTCTAAAGAAGTGCCAGCGCGTCCCCCCCCCCGTGGCCAGAAAGGAACATCACGTCCCTCAACTTCTCTTGGAGGTAAAGGCGATGCTCACGAAAGGCGCCATCGAGCTCGTCCCAAAGAGGCTTCGGGGCTCCGGAGTTTACTCAATATACTTCCTCGTGAAGAAGACGACGGGAGGATGGCGTCCCATCCTGGACCTACGACGACTGAACAAATTCATCAAGACACAGAAGTTCCGGATGGTCACCCTCCAGCACGTCCTGGGTCAGCTGGAGAAGGGCGATTTCCTGTCGTCGTTGGATTTGGAGGATGCCTACTTCCATATCCCCATCCTAAAGGGACACCGAAAGTTTCTCAGATTCGTGGTCCAAGGGCGTCACTACCAGTTCAGAGCCCTTCCCTTCGGATTGAGGTCGGCACCCAGGTTGCTCACCAAGTGCCTTGCATCGGTGGCGGCGCGGCTGCACCTGGAGGGGATCCACGTCTACCCCTACCTGGACGACTGGCTCATCCGAGCAAAGACAAAGGAGCTTGCCGCGGAGCACACGGCGAGGACCGTCCAACTACTCACGGGCCTGGGATTCTCCATAAACTACGCCAAGTCCCACCTGGTGCCCGCTCAAGACGCACTGTTTCTGGGAGCGAAGCTCGACACAGTGGCGCGTCTGGCCTCTCCGTCGGAGGAAAGGACGAGGGCCATCTTGGGCAAGGTGCAGCGGATGCTGGTTGCGGACGCGGCCAGGGTGAGGTCCCTCAAGTCCCTCCTCGGAATGTCGTCTTGCATTTATCTCATCCGCCTGTGCAGGCTTCGGATGCGCCCGTTACAGGAGTTCTTGGACGCTTGCTGGATCCAGACGACGGGCAGCTTCGAGGACAGGATCACACTCGACGAGAGCTTCCGGCGAGCGATCCGGTGGTGGGACACCCGCGCGCATCTGACGACGGGCATGGACTTCCAGACCCCGGGCCATCAGACGGTGACCACGGATGCCTCCCTGGAAGGGTGGGGAGCGCACACCGAAAATCTGCACGCGAGGGGCCTTTGGCTGCCCACGGATAAGTCCCTCCATATCAACGTCCTGGAACTCCGTGCAGTGTTTTGGGCCCTCAGGTCCTTTCTTCCGTCCCTCAAGGGCAAGGTGGTGAGGATCTTCATCGACAACACCACCACCATTTTCTACATCAGGAAGCAGGGGGGTACCAGATCCCCAGCCCTGTCCAAGGAGGCTCAGGATCTGTGGCATTGGGCCATCGCCCAAGGGATGTTTCTGGTGCTGTTCCATCTGGCAGGGATAAAAAACACCATCGCCGACTCGCTCAGCAGAGAGCTGCGCTCGTGCCACGAGTGGGAACTATGACAGGATCTAGTGGACTGCCTCTTCCGACGGTGGGGCACACCCCAGATCGATCTGTTCGCGACGGCGTCGAACTCCAAGTGCCGGAGGTTCGCCAGCAGGTTTCCCCAGCCGAGGAGCATGGGCGATGCTTTCTCGTTCCCCTGGGAGGGCTTGTTCCTATATGCGTTCCCTCCATTGCCGCTGCTGATCCGGCTCATCAACCAGCTGAAGAGGTCACGGTGCAGGATGATCCTCGTCGCACCTGCGTGGCCGAGGCAGTTATGGTTCCCGGACCTTCTGGACTTGTCAGCGTCCCCGTCAATCAAGCTGCCAGTGGACGCGGATCTTCTCTCCAGGGAAGGAGGCGCCATCCTCCATCACAACCCGAAGTCGCTGAACTTGCAGGCCTGGCTCCTGGAGCGTTAGAGTTTCGAGGTTACGACATACCGGCCGACTGCAGAGAGGTTCTTGCAAAGGCCAGGGTGTCCTCGACTCTTAAATGCTACGGACACAAATGGAAGAGGTTCTCTGTCTGGTGCCACGCACCGAAGATTAACCCTCTACGGATTACGGCTCCTCAAGTTCTGCCGTACCTACTGACGCTGGCCAAGGCTGGACTAGCGCACGCTTCCATCAAGATTCATCTTGCTGCGATCTCCCGATACACCAGAACCACGGGACGGACGTCTTTGTGGACTCATCGTCTGGTGAAAGAATTCATGAAGGGACTGTTCTGATCGTTCCCGCCGGTGAAGGCCCCGGCCCCGGCGTGGGAGCTCAACGTGGTGCTGACCAAGCTCATGGGACCTCCGTTCGAGCCTCTGCACTCAGCTCCGTTGAAGTTCTTGTCGTGGAAAACAGCGTTTCTTGTGGCCATCACCTCCGCACGACGGGTGGGTGAGAACCAGGCCCTTTCCTGCAAGCCCCCGTACTTGACTTTTCACGACACAAGGGTAGTGCTCAGGACGCACCCCTCCTTCATGCCCAAGGTGCCGTCGGACTTTCACCTCAACAAACCCTTGGTGTTGCCCGTTTTCTTCCCGTCGTCTTCGTCGCCGGCTGAAAGGACTTTGCACTCGCTGGATGTGGCTAGAGCGCTGAAGTTCTACTACGTGGACCGCACGAAGAGTTTTCGGAAGACATCACAACTTTTTGTGAACTTTGGACCTGTCAATCAGGGGAAGGCTCTCTCGAAGGCTTCCATGTCCAGATGGCTCTCCGGCTGTATCATGTACTGTCATCGGTTGGCAAACCGACCGCTGCCTGGCCGTCCGAGAGCCCATTCCGCCACAGCGATCGCAGCTACCACGGCGTTCCTATCTGGTGTGCCCTTGCTGGACATCTGCAGGGCTGCTACGTGGAGGTCGACGCACACCTTCACGAAATTCTACTGCGTCGATCGGGATTCCAGGGAGGAGTCCAGGGTCGGCCAAGCAGTGCTGCGCAACCTGTTCGCCTAAGGTGAGCCTGGTGAGGAGGTAAGAATTGCTTAATGTTGAGTTTTGGATGTAATTCTTAATGTTGAGCCTTTGCCACCTCCCGTGGTTGTGCATGTGTGTACTGCTATGTATTCTTTTATTCATGAGCATGTGAATCCATGCCAGACCCCATGCTGGAGAAGGAACAAGTTACTTACCTGTAACTGTTGTTCTCCAGCATGGGTCTGGCATGGATTCACATGCGAACCCTCCCGCCTACCACTCTGCGGCTCTTCACTTGGTCATACTGCCACTTCACGTGCTACCAAATCTGAAGATGGCTGCCAGAGGCGGGGCTTAGGGAGATGGCAGTCATTGGCTGTGGTCAGTATGACGAAGACATCAGTGATTGGTTACTACTATGAAAGACAGATCAGAAACGAAACTGATACTGATTTTTCTTTACCGAGGATTCCCAGTCTGACGACGGGGAATATTCATGAGCATGTGAATCCATGCCAGACCCATGCTGGAGAACAACAGTTACAGGTAAGTAACTTGTTCCTTGCCGTTTGTGAGCGGTTTTCCTTTTAGTCCAGCTCCTCGTCCGTAGAAGAGTGGAAGACGCCCCCCGACCCCCAAGAACGGTAGATCTAGAATGCGTTCTTGGACATCCGGGTTGAATTTCGTTGCCTGGAGCCAGGCTGTTCTTTTCATGTCTGTGGCAATGCAGATGGCATGGCCTGAGGTATCAATATGAGCCACTGTGGATTCCATGAGGTCATGCGCCACCAGCTTGGCTTCAGCTAGCCCCGCCTTAAAGCGTGATTGGCACTGGGTGGGGAGTTACAGGAGGAAGTCCGCAATTTCCCGCCATAACCTTTGGTTGGCGGCAGCCAGGATGGCATCTGCGTTGGCCTGACGAAGGTGGAAGGATGCTTTGGAGTAGATTTTCTTGCCATACGCCTCCAAGATCTTCTCCTTCTTGCCTAGCAGCGCCGGAGAGGAGGAGGCTGAGGACGACTGAGGCTTGGAGTATAGTGATGCTGCAGCGATCACCGAGGAGTGTGGCTAAGTATGGACCGAGATCAAGAGTGTATCCCCCACCATCTGCCTGTACTTGGCATCCAGGCGTCGATTAGCCGGCTGGGTCGAGTGGGGTTTGATCCAGCCCTTCTTGGCCAGGGAGACATCAGTCTGCATAGGAATCCCCTATTTGGCAGAGGAGTTTTGCGTGAGGACTTCAGCCAGAACCCCCTCTGCCGGCTGCTCGACCTTGGGTTGGGGGAGGCCCATGTACTATGCCAGGCCAGCAAGACGTTCGTGGAAGGCCCTGGCTGAGGATGGCATGTCCGGATCCTCCTCCTCGTCCGTATCCTGCGGTACTGGAGGATCCTGTGGAGGAGGAGGAGTAGATGGCGCCGGAGGCTGGGGTAAAGGGAACGCAGCCGTAAGCGAGGAGGCGGCGGAGTTGGCTGTGGAGCCGGAGGAGGCAGCTTCACCAGGGCCTAAGGGCCTGATGGAGGAGTCTGTGGTGCCACTAGCATAGCGGGAATGACTTCCCTGATGGCGTCTTTGATGATAACCCCCATCTGAGGAGACCTCATGAGGCCGAGGACCTTCTCGAAGAGCACCTCCTCACTGGCCAAAGATGTGGCAGTGGGTGCTGACAGGGTAGCGAGGGGCTGCTGGAGCCGATACACACCCTGTCCATTTGGACGCAAAGGAAAGCTACCCTGCGCAAATGAGGGGTAAACTGTAGGCCACATACCTGGTTCAGACCAGCCCCACCTGGACACTCGTTCTTCACCGAATTCCTGGAAGGGTGTCGGATGGGTCCCTCTTTCTGGCGTGGCAGCCATTTTGTCGAGCTGCCTGCCACGTGGTGCTCGGCCCGCTGGGCCCGGCCTCATCCAAGACTCTTGCGTGTGGATCACGAGGCCTACCATGCTCCTTATGTCTCGGCCCGGTAGGGGACACCCTCGACCCGGACGTGTTGCCGGTATTCGGGCATAGCCCCTCGGACGCATTGCTGTTAAAAGAGCGGAGCCCCTCGGGTATAGACCCGGTAAAAGAACCTTCCGGTCCCTCAACACTGCGCCCGGGAGGATCCCTCGACCCGAAGGCCAGTAGCTGCAGCAGCCTCGGTGCATGTGCAGGTAGAAGGACCTGGCCGGTCCCTCCCATGCAGGAGAGTCCCTGGGAAGGAGTCTCCCCTGCGGGGTGCGCTGGAAATCGGCCCTACCTTGGGCCTGGTTCGATGCTTCACGAAGTTCTTGCAATCCTCTGGAGGTGACCTCGAAGAGCTCCCTCCACCTGGCTAGTCTGTTCTTCAGCGCCTTCGAGGACAGCGAGTCACACGCCGAACATGATTGCCAACCGTGGTCTGGGCCAAGGCAACGTAGGCAGAGGGCGTGGGGGCCTGAAGTTGGGAAGAGCCCATTGCAGCATGGACACCTGCTGTACCCTGTAGAAGTCGACATGTGCCGGGAAGGAGCGTGACGCCTGAGGACAGAGTACCTGAATGATAAATAAGAGAAAAAAAGACAAAGCGGAGAAGTATTTGCGGGTGGAATTACATGGCCGAAGCCAAACCCAGGAGGGCTGGTGAATTCGTCCCGTTCCCATCGATGCGGGAAAGGGGGCTGGGGTGTGGCACCGGAGGGCAGAGTCAGGGCAGCGCATGCTCCCTGGGCTGCACCCCTGTGCTCCTCTAAATTTTAAAGGGGAAGAAGTTTTTTTCTGGTGAAGAAGCTTCCGTCTCCCTTCCCTTGGAAGGCACGCCCATACAGTATAGAGGAAAGGGGACTATGGACTAAGAGTACGTTAGTCACTACTGTCAGCAATTTATAATGTTCACTTTACTTTCTCTGGGAAACAATAGTTTATCCCAGAAAAGGTATTTAAACCTTGGGACAGCCTAAAATGCTTCCCTGTGTCACTGCACTGAGGGACACAAATGAAAAGATGATGCCTATGGAGTTGTCCAAAACTCCATAATCAAAGTACAAGAGTAAAACACATTCAAAATACATGAGCGAGTGGGGGGGGGGGGGGAGAACGCTCACACTCGCTCCAGGTAAAGAAATCAAGTCCTCAAAATCCAGCAAAGTTGTTGGGGGGGGGGGGGGTCTCTTAAGGTGAAGGGAATAAGCACATTTATGATAATTCTCCCTAACAGGTGGGACCAATCAACTCCAAAGTAGGCCACCTGGACATCCTCTCGGAGCTGGTTGAAATTCCACTGCTCTTGCTGCTGGAACTGAATAACCAGGGAGAGGAACACTAGATTGTGTGCGTTGCTTTTAAGCTGGCCTCGAGCTCCAGGAAGATCCTCCGGACTCCCAGGAAGCAGGACTGGCCGAGCCTGAGCCACCTCAACAGAGTGCTGGACCCCAGATGCAAGAAAAGCCCATCTTGATAGCCAGGGACCGCAGTGTTGACATTTTAGTACGAGATTAAAGTCCCAAATTGGAACCTGGAAAGGAGATGGGGGAACACATCGGTAAGCCCCTTTAGAAATTGTGTCACCAGTGGAATCTTGAAATATGAACGTTCTTTAGACAAGCACTTAAAGATGGACAGTGCCACTAAATAGCCCTTAATAGTTCCAACCTGGAGCCCGAGATTGGCTAAGGGTAGTAGAAAGGTTAACACTTCATTGTCTGTGCAAAACACCTGGAATACATTCTTGTCTCTGCACCAGTTGCAGAATTTGTTCCAACGACTTCGGTGCTAGCCTTCTGGCCAAAAGCAAAATCTCCATTACGTCATCCGGGAGGTCCCAATCCTTGTATCTCAGCCTCTCACAAAGCATGCGTGAAGGCTGAGTGTTTAGACCTCTGGATGGAGTACCTGACCCTCCTCCCGTGAGAGAAGGTCGTTGTAAGGGAGAAGTCTCCGAAATGTGCTAATTCCTTACAGACCCCCATCTCTTTTGCTGGACTCTAGGATTTTAATTTTTTGCCTGGAGAGAGCGAGACCCTTTTTCCCCCACTCTATCATGTATTTTAATGTGATTTTGAACTCTGTTTCATTTTGGTTGTGGAGTCTGCCAAATTCCATACGCATCATCTTTTGCATGGTGTCACACAGCACTTTCAGGGCAGTGACACAGAGAAGTCTTCCAGATTTCCCAAAGGTTTAAATACCTTCTACTGGATAAACTACTGTTTCCAAGAGCAATGAAGTCGAATTTTCCTTACTTACTCTTGTAACTTTCTACACCTAGCACACACTATCGTACAATAGGGTGCTGGAGGGGTTACTTAGTATCTCCTTTGTCTAGCTTCTCATGTAACAGTTTTAGGTTACCCTTTCCTCAATGAATGGCTGGTGGCAGTGGTTTACTTTTACCTACTGTGGTGTGCATTTACTGCGGGCTTAATTCGCAACTGCAGTAAAGCACCCAAGGGTGCAATTTTTGTCAAAATGGCCCAGTCGTCTTTTTTTCACCATTTCTTTATGGAAAGGTCCTTCTCGAGATTTACTCTGCACGCCAAACCAGGATTGGTCCCTTTGTTTGTTTTGTCTTTGGCGGGATTCACAAGTGAAACCCCGCCTATGGCTCCAGGGTGTCTGGCGGGGGTAGGAAGTGAGGGAGGTGCCTGAAACACCTTGTGCTGAGTCTCCTAGGAGACAGGAATGCACTCTTAGGTGATTGGCCCGCTGGGTGACTGACAGCTAGGCTGGAAAGAATGGGAGAAACCTGCATAAAAGGTGAGGCTTTTTGGCTTGGAGGGCAGAGTCGACCACTGGATGAAGGAATCCGAAGAATAACTCAAAGATGACGCCTGCTGCAACTCCTGGACCGTTGGTTTGCCCGGTGAAGCCCTGCTGCTGTGCTGAAACTCCAAATTTGTATCGACAGAGAAGCCCCTGCAAAGACGACTTCTCCCCTTGAGTTGGTGGGACCAATCAACACCAAAATAAGACACCTGGACATCCTCTCGGAGCTGGTTGAAATTCCACTGTAGTTGCTGCTGGAACCGAATAGCCAGGGAGAGGAACACCAGATTGTGTGCGTTGCTTTTAAGCTGGCCAATAGCTCCAGGAAGATCCTACGGACTCCGAGGAAGCAGGACTGACCGAGCCTGAGCCACCTCAACAGAGTGCTGGACCCCCAAATGCAAGTAAAGCCCATCTCGACAGCCAGGATCCAGTGTGTTGCCATTTGTGGTAGACCCGAGGAGCTGAAACACTGAAGTGCCACTTGTTTGAAGATTGCCAGTTGCGGTCGGTGATCGTCCCATTGCAGTGCAGGAGTCCCCAGACGTCCTCCCTCTTGTCTCCACGACTGAGGCCCAGGAACACCAGGATCCGCAGAGCTGCACAGGAACAGAAGTCATCTGCTGCACTTTTCTTCAACCTAAAGGTACTGTACAGTCTGAGAACTTACCTTTTGTTGTGTAACTGCACTTGTTCTCTGTTGGTGAGGCTTGTTGTGGTTACTCTGTAGAATTGCTTACAGCTTATTTACTTCACAAACCTAAACAGCTTGTGGCCCTGCTTTGATTTCTTCTTTTCCACAAAGACTTCTAAAACATTGTGCAAGACTTTTACTCACCTGCAAGAAGGGCTTCAGCTCACTTAGTCTTTTGCCCAATTGACATTGGCCTAGACTGGCTCCCTGAATGACTCTTCTTCCCTCTGACGTTGTGTTTTGCCTTCCTTCCAGGAAGGGGTTAACTAACTTTGCATTGGGGGTTACCAAAAGTACTTACCTGCTTCAGAATATTAGTGTGATCTCTTGTTCTGTTCTAATAACCCTTTTCTTTGACAAACTCTTAAGTCTGATTCTAAATGTAAACACTGGTAAAATAATGTCCTCAGTGTCCTAGTTACTAACGTTACCTGAGGTTGTAGGAAGTGTCTGTGTGCCATTCCAAAAGGGTACTTACTGATTTTGAAATATAAAGAGTGTTTATTTTACAGTATATTAGTGTGTTACTATTATATTGCCCCATTCTGAAGAAGGCTTACTCTGACTGTTAAATTAAAAATTGTTTGTTAGGCAGAATTGCAGGCAGTACCCTATGGGAACACCACACACAATTAGGACTACAGGTGTAAGCAAGAACCAACCTTTGTTAAAATTCTGTACCACACACTTTTGGTAGCGAGTTAAGCAGCCAGGCTTATCTCAATAGGGAATGTGAGCAGTAAAAGCTGTTACACAGAAGTATCACAATCACAGTGCTTCAAGTAGACACTTGCACTCAAGGTTTCTTGGTAAAAATACTTATTTATTTACAGTCATTTAGAAAACTTTCACTAGTAGAAATCAACTCAGTATTAAACACCAATATACCACAGTATCATACTCTAAGTGATAAAGACAGTTTGCGCTCAAGAGTTGGGATCTCTCAACCATGACACAGTACCTTAAAGTGGAGCAAAAAGATGCACCTAAAGACGTTGGTTCCTGGCAGGTCCTGCAGGTCTCGCTGTTCCTGAGCCTCAGTCGTGTGGACAAGTGGGAGGACGCCGGGAGGGGTTGGGGGAGGGTACTCCTGCACTGCACAGGATCGTCGTCGGAGCAAACAAAATGGCGTCACTTCAGCTCAAGTAGCTGTGGCTTCCAAACACAAACTGGTGTCCTTCCCCCTGGTTAACCTTAACCAGCTCAGAGAATGGTATCCAGGTGTTAGCCGAGTTGATTGGTCCCACCACCCCAAAGGGAGAAGCCGTCCTTGAAGGAGCTTCTCTGTCGATTGGAGATCTGGTAATTCGGGGTTTCGGCAGGGCTTCACCGGGCAAACCAACGGTCCAGTGGTTGCGGCAGTCGTCCTCTTCCAGCTAGTCTTCGGTTCTTTAGTTCCAGTGGTCGACTCTGCCTTCCAGTCCTGGAGACTCGCCTTTTAAACCATGTTCTCTTATTCATTCCAGCCTAGCTGCCACTCACCCAGCTGAGTGAGTGGCAGCAGGAAACTGCTGGGGACCGAATGCTGTGGTGAAGAAAATGGCGGATGCCTGAGCACAAAGGGTGAAACGGCTAATCCGGGAGGATCGCGTCCCAGCTGCAACAGATAGTAATAAGCCGCAGCGGAGGTGTCCTTTGCTGAAAGTGAATCAAGTGGGGTGCGAGACATTGACAGAACGTGTAGCAGAGAATAATTATAATCCGCCACCAGTCGCAGAGGGCAGGCGTTGTTCGGACCGTGAGAGTGTTCGTTTGCTGACACTGCGGCATTCGCAGCTATGAAGCCTCTGGAGTGGACGCAGCTGAGGTGTGAATGGAGCCGGGCCTCGCCGGTGGAACATTGTTGCAATGCTGTTACAAGACGAGGTGAGCGGGCTGGACTCATGATGCCCGAGCCTCGGCGAATGACTGAAAGCAGTCCAACATTTTGGATAGAATTAGTATCCTTGAACACTTCACTCAAGCAGGGCTGGTACGATGTGCTGGGCCCGGCGACCGGCTGAGTGGGCCTGGAATTACGTCGCGCGGGATAAGAGCACAGTTACATGCCACAGAGAGGCAATCTGCTGCAAGTTGTGCAGGGTGTCTGCCTTACACAGTGAGGCCCTTGAGTACCGGAAACTGCACATTGGAGAGATGGCGTGCCTGCACACGCTTACTGAACAAATTGGCACTGGCAGGGGGAGAGGAATAACCTGCTAAGGTGCCCCAAACAATAACATTAACCGAAATTGCTGTACAAGCCTGGAGCATATGAGGGCACAGAGAAGCCCAGCTCAGGAGGGCTGGCCATATAAGGGTGGTGGCAGTTGGAGGCAGTACGACCAGTGGCTTTTAGCTAATGGTCATCCATGATTGGTGCACTAGAGGATCCCCTGTGGTGTTAGGTGGCTAACAGGAGCGGGTGAGGCCGGGAGTCCCGACGAGACACGAGGGAGCATTAAGGCCTTCACCCATTGAAAACTAATATATATCTGAGTGCCTCTCAACACAGTCTGGCGCCCCACCAAGGTGGGAAGAGGACAATGGATGCAAGAGTTATAGGTGCACTATACCCTGCAATAGGGCTGTAACAAGATACAAGGGATTCCAAATGGTAAAGGACACAGGAGAGGTGGCCACACGGAAGGTCCGACAGGCAATGACAAGACACGCAGGGGGGCGAGCCGGAGCTCGCAAGCACGACCACAGGCGAGGTTGAAGTGTACTGCAACTGAGCTATTTCTGCCACACAAATGAGAGGTGCACCCATGAGTTGACCACGATAGACAAGCAGGCGGAAGGAACATCTATCTGCAGGACCTGCGAGCGACAGAAGCAGATATAGCGACCAAGATGGGCAAAGTTAAACAGTCAACAATGGAAGAATTTACCAAGGCCTCACCTGCGCCAGAGGGAGAAAAGTCAAAGAAACAGGACGTGCAAGTGGAGGGCCTCAGTCACAGGAAGACCACCGGATCCTTGACGCCATAGCAGAGCTGAATACTTCCTAGGCAAATAGGATGGACGCGTCTAATAGCGCAACTGAACTCATTGGAGAAAAAAATAGACGTGGTCTGCATGGACGTGAATCTCCTGCGGCTGGATGTCAGAGTTGGCAGAACGCACCGGGACACTTGAAAAAGACATGGCAGTCAATACGCATACTAGTGCAGACAACGCTAAAGAAGTTGCGATACTCCGGCAACAAGTGCACAACCTGGAAAACCGGGCAGAGGAAGCAGAAGGACGGGCACGTAGGAACAATGTCCGCATTATTGGCCTGCCAGAGGGAGTGGCGTGCTCGGACCCGACAAACTATGTAGAGACTATGCTACTGCAGGAGATTGGTGGCGACACACTTTCTTAGGGATTTGCAGTAGAGAGGGCACACAGGGCCCCCTGATCAGGCGACTGATGCCGGGTTCCCCTCCCACCCCTCCCAGGCCACACATCGCCAAGATCCTGAACTATAGAGATCGGGAGAGGATATTGGATCATTTCCGGAAAGGTGGAACGATCAGCAGAGGCTCCGCGACCATGACGGACTACACCTTTTTAGTATAGAAGCAATGACTGAATTACGTATCGATAAAAAAGGAGGCTTCAGGATGCGGGATAAAGGTACATGTTGATATACCCAGCGAAGCTGAAAGTAATAACAGTAAGGCACACTTCTTCAACACCCCTGAGGAGGCAACGGCATGGTTGGATGCACGGAACTGCCCAGCAGGCGCAGATGACCAGACGGAGGGCAGAACAGACGGGTGAACATTGGAGGTCTCTCTGATACGTTGTAAATGGCATATGGGTAGATATGCCGCTTTTCTACGTAGTTAAATGTTATGGACCAACTCTTGGAGGTCACATTAGAGATACGTAATGGACCATATATGTCTTTACCTTTAGAAGGTAAGTGAGGCGGGTATGGGAGCTTAATGCAGGAACGCAGTTGAAACGTGTCATCACCCCTAGTAGCTTAGGCTAATAGTTTAGCAGTTTGGATATTAGTAGGTTAGTATCACCCTGCTGAGTTCTGAGTATCGGTGTGAACTGCAGAAAAGGGCTAGATGTGGGGGAGCCTGAGATCCAGGGATGGAGCTGGGCACTTGTTTAGGGAGGTGGGGGGTTTGGGGTGTGGGTAGTTTTGATGGGGGTGTGGGGGAAGTTGGGGATAAGGGAACGTAGATAGCCTGCAATCACAAGTCAGTTTTGGAAGCAAGAACACAGGCCTGGATTCACAAGCCATGGGGGAGGATAGGAGGTGGAGGAGTGGGGATGAAGGGAGTAGAGTATGGTTAAATGGCAGACCTAAGAATAGTGACCTGGAAAGTGAGGGGTGGAATTCCTAAATCAAACGTAACAAGGTGATGATGTATTTGAGAAGGTTGAAGGTTGATGTGCCACTATTACAAGAAACTCACTGACCAAGGAACGGATGGAGGTGGTAATGAGGAAATGGAAAGGCACGACCTTAGGAGCGACATATTCGGCTTACGCAAGGGGGTCCTCACATGGATTGCACCACATGTCCCGTTCCGATTACTGCAGTCCACCGTAGATAGAGATGGGAGGATGGTACTGATTAAGGGATTAGTGGAGTACACGGAGGTAAATATCATAAATGTGTACACCCCGAATCATGGCACTGGGGCCTATTATAAGAATTTGTACACCAAGAGTAGCCCTTATATGGATAGGGTGATTATATGGGGCGGAGACTTCCATTGCACGTTATACCCGAGGCTAGACAGATCAAATGAGAAGGTAGGACGGCCAGCCCCTGCTGCCAAAGCTCTGATTACCCTGTTGCATGACTTTCAGTTGGAGGATATATGTAGAGTACAACACCCGCAAGATAGGGGGTATTCACATTATTCTGCTCCGCAGCACCTAAGTACTAGATTAGATTATGTATTTGATGGGTCGGAGTTACTATATGCAATGACAAAGGCAGAATATAAAGCTATAGTCCTCTCTGATCATGCACCACTGAAAGTAACGTGGCAGATTTCACCCCCTAGGGCGAGAGTCCCAATGTGGAAACTTAGAACAGAGGCCTTGAAAGATACAGCATTCAGAGAAAGCCTGAGGAAAGATATAGTGGAATATTTTCAAATTAATACTGGGAGGGTGGAATCGGCTGAGACACTGTGGGAAGCGTTCAAGGGGGGGCAGCTATATCGAAGGTGAATGGGATACAGGGTAGCATCATGAGTGACCTGAGTAAAGTGGAAAGAGAGCTAGAAACTACACTACTGGAGGTGGGGAAATCCCTGTAGGTAGCAGAGATTATAATCCAACTACAGCAAACGTGTAGAGGGCACTGGGACAGGTTATGTAATTTGAATTACAAGAAGTACGTAGAGCAACAACATGCTGAAGGTGATAAACCAGGCAGGCGGCTGGCATGGTTTTACAAGAGTGAGGCCCCACGGCAGGTCATTAGGGTGGTTAGAGGAGCAGATGGGCAGTTGCAAGATAACCCAAGAGAAGGTGAATGAATGTTTTTATGAATATTATAAGGAACTGTATGCAGAGGTTACGGATGAGGGGGGGAACTAACATGGTGGAAGCTTTGACGGAAATGACCTTGCCACTGTTGCAGGAGGCAGAAAGAGAGAACTTGGAAGCACCTGCGACGCTAGACGAACTTGAATACATTATCTAGACACTACCCACTAATAAAACCCCTGGAGCAGTTGGCTTACCGAGCGTGTTCTATGAGGCATTTATGAAGGAGTTGCTCCCTCCCTTTCTGGCCATGTTAACCGAGGCTTTCGAGGCCGGTGTGCTGCCCACATCCCTTTGGGAAGCAATAATTATTCCACTGCTCAAGCCTGATAAGCCGGAGGTGGAGTGCGGGTCCTACAGACCGCTCGCGATGCTCAATTAAGATAGCAAAATATTGACGGCAGTGATGGGGAATAGATTGAAGCACCTGCTACATAAACTTGTTCATCCGGACCAGTCAGGTTATGTCCCGGGGAGGTGCGTATCAGATAACCTTAGGCGGCTACACCAGTCATAAACCAGACCGAGGGGAGCTCGCTGGAAATAGCGATAATGTCGTTAGATGCAATGAAGGCATTTGACAAGTAGCCTTGGCTGCTGGCAGTTCTGGAGAAATATGGGATAGGGCAACAAAAAAAAGGACCTTTCCACAATGAAACGGCAAAAAAAGATGCCCAGAGTCTGTTTTTACAGAGGGGTCTTGGGCGCCAAAATGAAAAACATGCCTACCCTGATTTTTAGCTACCGGTGTTCGTGATTGGGAAAAATCATGGTAGTTTATGAAACCACTGCCTCCAGCCATCCCTATAGGAAAGGGTAGCATTTGACTGATACAAGAGTGTTTAGGCATGGGAGGATACTAGGTAACCCCTCCAGCATTCCATTGTAAGATGGTGCGTGCTGGGTCTATGAATTTAAAAAGACTTGTAAAGTCAATTTAACTTTACATTCTCTGGGGAACAGTAGTTCGTCCCAGAGAAGGTATTTAAACCTTTGGGAGTCCAAAGGACACCCCTGTGCCACTGCACTAAGGTGCGGTGTGACACAAAAATAAAAAGATGCCTTATGGGGTTATCAAACTCTATAACCAAAGAACACAAGAGTAAAACGCATTGAAAATGAAAAGTTCAAAGTCCGAAAATACAGCAAAAGAGCTGGAGGGCTCTAAGGTAGAGGAAATTTAGCACTTTGGTGAGAATTCTCCCTAACATTGTTTAATCAACAAACATTGTGTATAAGTTTATTTGAATACTTGTCACTGTGAATCTCTGTGTAACTTCCCCTACAGCTCACATTGACCCCTCTTGAGATGAGCCTGGCTGCCCAACACGTTACCAACCTGTGTAGTACAGACTTATACCAAAGGTTGGGTTCCTATTGCCAGGAGGTCAGGGTTGTTGTAGTGCACCCAAAGGATACTGCATACAATCTTGCCTAACAACTGGGACCACTGCTGGACTTGGACGACACAAATGGTGACCATTCCAATAAAAGGAAAGAGCTCCATACCAAGTTAAAATTGCATGGTCAGAAGAAATGAACATCTGCATTAGTAGCGCAAACATATTTCAGAAAGTGTTAGTCATTATGTGTACTACAGTTACCATGCAGCCAACGTCCTCTATTCAGGCCTCGCCCATCATTGCCCACATTACCTCCCCACTACCCGTTCCCACCCATACCGCTGACACTCCAGCCACAGCCTCTCCCACAACAGTAACCATCCACCCCCACATTACAATGCATAATAAGAAAAGCAAATGTTGTACTACTTACATAAGTCAGCAAAAGCTTTCGATTAGACACAACTGCAAAGGAAACAAAAAAGAATTACAATCTGTACTCGGCCCACCAATAATGCATCCAAACTTTCAGGTTGCTATTGGCAAACTTTTCGATTCCTTCAACCAGATAGATGGCACATCCCAGTCATCTACCACCACGGAAGGGAGAACTGCACACTGATAGGAAATGGGAATAAGACTAATGGGCGTATGGAACCCCCACCAAAAAGTAAACATTGTACAGATGGCATAGTGCAAACTGCCCTCCCAGGGGAACAGCACTGTTCAGCTGGTCTGGGGGGCATTTCGTGGCCTGACGCTGCAAGTGTGTCCCAGGCCACCACAATACCTCTCCCAAGCACCCACACCCGCTCGCATCACCAACAATCCAGCCACAGTTCCCACCCACCCCACTAACAATACGCCCCCCACGTAATATACAATGTTGAAAAAACGCAAATTCCATACTTGCATAACAAAGGAGAAGCTTGAACTGTACAAGACCTGTAAACGGAAAAAAACACATTATCAGTGCCAGCCCCTCAAAAACCAAAACAACCCACACTGTCATGCTCCCATCAACTTCCGCTACTGAGGAACAGGGGGTACTCACAACATTCATTGCTTCAAAACACCCACTGCACTGCACTTGCTTTCCTTGCAAAGCAGCCAGCCCCCTTTCATTCATCATAATCCCTAGTGTCTATGCCCCCCCAAACCCCCAAAACACCAACAGAAAAAACAAGAGTTTTCTTTCTTCTTTTTTCTTTTGTTTTCCCCTTTGCCCCCTGGGTGGCCAAAACACACTGCCCCATGCATTGGGGGTGGGGGGGGGCGCTGTGGCAAGTTTTCTACTGAGCCTCTCCCCCCCACCCCAAATTGTTGGGGGGGGGGGGCATCTCATGTAGCCCTTCCTGGGACCACATAGGGGCATAAATCTGCCCCCAGGGAGGGCTGCATGAGATGCCCCTCCCCCTGCATTTTGGGTGGAGGGGGGAGAGGGACACTCCCGTTTCCATTACAAAATTCACTGGTAGTTTAGGGTGCCCCTCAGCCCCCGCAAATTAAACCTATTTTTTTTTTATTGCCAACTTTCCTTGGGGCAGATCAGCACATTAGTGTGCCAATCTGCCCCTAGGGTGCACAAAGCCTACTGTCCCATCCATTGGGTGGCCTGTCCCATGTTTTCTGGTGGCCCTCTCCCCCAAATGGATGCAGGGCATCTCATGTAGTTGGGGGGGGGGGGGGGGGGGAGAGGGCCACTCCCTTTCATTACAAATTATCTCCTGGTTGCCTAGTGGCCGCCCACCCCCCAAATCAACACGTGTTTACAATGTTGTTTTTTTCAGCCCTTCCCTAGGGGTAGATGGGCAACCATCTGCCCCCAGGGGGGCCCAAACCTGCAGCCCCATGCTTTAGTGGTCCGGGGGGAGAGGGCCGCTTACATAGTAAGCAGCCCCCCTCCACCCACATCACAAACAGATCCCTGGTGGTCTAGTGGCATTGCTGGGCACGGATCAAGCGCTCTGGGCCCGATCCACACCCAGCAATGCTTCAAAAAAGGTGTTGTTGGAAAGGGGGGGGGAGTCTCCCCTTTCCAACGACACCTCCCTTGATCTCAACGGCTCAATAATGCCAGAGATCGAGGGAGAGGGAGAAGGGCACTCACCTTCTCTTTCACCGCGGCAGCTAAAAATGGCTGCCACTGTGAAATTGCTTTGTTTCATGTTGGCATGCATTACACACGCCGAAGTGAAACTGAAAGAAATCCAACACCCTCATATAGCCCGGGAGTTGGATTTCAGTTTTGTGCAATGCCTACTTTGTAGGGATCGCACAAATCTAAGTGCCAAAAAGGATGAGCTATCTTGTCCTTCGCAACACAAACATAATATCAATGATGATATAGCTTGTCCTTGGCACTTAAGGGGTTAAGTGTTACTTTGCTACTTGTATTGGTGGATTTCATTGCTACAGCTCTACACCTCACATTTACTCCTATTGTGATAAGCCTGGCGGCTCAGTCACACCACCGCTTGTGTAGTAAAGGCCTACAAAATCTGTAAAATCCAACTGTGTTTGGTACTTTGCCCAATTGGTCTGTTGGACATGGGCCTTCTCTTCTGGGCCTTTAGTTGTGCCCTGTTCTCAAACTACCAAACCCTCCTCCTCACGTCCCACCAGGACGCAATACACCAACTTACTCCATATCCCACGCATCAAAAAAGCCAAAGCCGGTGGCCTAAGCTTCCCCTATATTGCTGCCAAGTCCTGGAATGCTCTACCTGCAGACATTAGAGCGGAGAACTCGCTCCCGATTTTTCGTAGGAAACTTAAGACCTCCTTCCTTCCACAATAATATGTGACACTCGCTAACCTATGTAAATATACTGCACTGTACATTTGTACAAATGTCATACCTGCTCCTGTAAATTATGTATTACTTGTGTATATGCAACTAAGATATGTCTGTAACAAGCGCCACGATGCCCCGGGCTGATGTGCGCTCTACAAATCCATATAAATAAGTACATGGGGCATGGTACTCATTTTGCATTGTTGAACTTTAGTGCTTTCTCCCACTATACAGGACCCTCTCTAATTTAGCTGTGTCCCATTTCAAACTGCATGGTCTGATATACAATTTGCATTGTTGACTGTGGGTCTTTCGCCCACTGTGCGGAACTCTGATCTGGCTGTGTTTTGTCTTGAACTCCAGTTGCACTGTTGGAGCGGACGTCTCTACCACTATGCAGGACTCTCAAAGCGTGCACCTTCTAGACTAGTATTGTGGTTATTAGCTTGTGCCCTCTAGCCTAGTGCCTTGATTATTAGCTTGCCCCTTCTAGGATAAATCTAGCTGTGTTTCTAAACAATTGTAACGATTCCGAAAAACCACCTTTCACCCACACCTTAGCCGTTATCCCAGTCTGCAAAGACTGAACCACCCTAATAAACAAAGGCCCAAACCCCAATTTAGACAATGTTTAATTTCAGAATCTCCAGTTCACCCTATCAAACGCTTTTTCAGCATCTAAAAAAATAAGTAAAACATCTTTGATCTCAGACTCTGGCAAATCCAAAATATCCAACAACGTTCTGATATTGTCATACCCATATCGATACTTCATAAATCCTGTCTGAGATCGTTCTATCAGTTCTCCCACATATTTATTAAGTCGAGCAGTCAAAATCCTAGTGAAAATCTTCATATCAACATTAAGCCATGAAATAGGTCTATAATTACAGCATTTAGTTGCATCTTTCCCTGGCTTCGGAATCACCGTAATGAATAGCCTCCCTCATTGTTACACACAACCTCCCCTCCTTTAGAATACAATTATACAAATTACACAAAATGGGCACCAATACCTCCTCAAATTCCTGATAGAAGTCAACAGTCAAACCATCCAGCCCCGGTACCTTTCCTTTTGTGAGTTCTCTAATCGCCAATGAAACCTCCATAGTATCAACTGAACAATCCAGAAAATTCCTACCTTCCTCGGGGGCAAGCAGCAAGGTTGTCCTTTGTCCCCCCTGTTGTTTTATTTGGTGTTAGAGCCTTTACTGGCATATATATGACAGCATAAGTGGATTAGAGGTTTATGTGTGGGGGACGGAGAAGTTAAGGTGTTGCTTATGCAGACGATGTTGTAGTTATATTGATTAATCCTGCTGAGGGGGGTGTTTTGTGATGATTTTATTGCCAAAAGTCCTGTATGTTATCCAATCATTGCCCTTACTTTTCACAAGGAAGGTGTTTTAGCGGTTAGATAGATTATTTCAAGACTTTCTTTGGGGAGTGGGGAAAAGGGCCACAATTCCACGTTATATTATGATTCCACGTGTCAAGGATGGGGGTTTTGGATACCCGATCCATAAAAACTATTGTAATGGTTTCCTTTTGAAAAAGGTGTCTAGCTATTCTGTTGGTGATCCCAACCAAGCGCCTTGGTGGGTACAGATTGAAATGCAAAAAATGGTGCCGTACGACATTAAATGTTTGTATTCGTTTGGAAAGTTGCCTGGGAAATTAAGGTAATTGAAAACAATTTTGGCGACAAGAGACATTGACGTCACTAATAGTGGGAAATGAGAAAGTGTTATTTATCTACAAGGAGGCCTCCCTTTGGCACAACCCACGTCTGCAGATTAATAATAGACCTTTGAATTGGAGAAGTTGGATTGGTAGGGGTATTTTGAAAGTTGGTGATATTTGGGGAGAGGATGGAATGGTCTCCTTTGAAAGGCTAGTAGAAAAATTTGAATTACAAAACGGAGAGTTAAGGAGGTATGGCGAGTTGGAGGGTTTGATATCTGAAAGGATTCGAATGATGGAAGCTCCGCTATTGAAGGAACCTGAGGTTCTCGATCTATTGGCCTGTGGATCACGTAAAGTATCTGATATTTTGAAAGCTATTTAGCTTGTGCTAGTGGACGGATTCATGGGGAAAAATTGAGGTTAGCATGGACAGAGGAACTGGGTAGAGAATTGACACTAGTTGAATGGGAAAAGGTCTGGAGAGTCTCAGTTAGGGCTAAAGCGGATTTGCAACTATGCTATACTCAGAGGATTTTGGATAGAATCTATTGCACTCCAGCTCGTATGTGTGCCTTGGGTATGATTGATTGTGATAGTTGTTCGGTTTGTGGGAAGGAGAGAGGTACTTTCATTCACATGTTGTGGAGCTGTGAGAGAGTAAAGAACTTTTGGAGTGATGTGGTTGATAGGATTGATTGGGTTTGGGACATTACATATCCGAGGAACCCATCTGCAATTATTCTACAATTACCGAGCAATGATTATAAAATCGATTTTGTAACATCATGTTGGATTACTAAAGTTTTGTTGGTAGCTACTAAACAGATATTGAAGGTCTGGAAGACGAGGAAGAAATCTTTAGTGGAGGACTGGATTTTTGATGTGCATGTTCTTTTTACTTACGAGAAGACTGTTTTGTGAGTTGCGCAAAGGAACGTGCTATGATGAACAATGGGGGAATTTCATTGATCATTATGGGTGAATTTTGATTAATTCGATGATATTTATTAGGACTGTATCTAGTCTAGGAAATATCTTGTGCGGGGTGGGTGTTTGTGTTTTGTTCTATGTGGTTTTTTGTGGTCGTGAATGTGAGGTCGTTAATTGCAATTATTTTGTGGACTATGTTGAATTGCGTTGGGGTTAATAGATTTTAATAGACATGTGATTGTTTTTTCTTTGAAGTTTCTTATATGATGCACTTTGTGGTTTGTTAGCGACTTTTATTATTTTGTATGTACTATGTTTCTTTATTGCTGAAAATGAAAATAAAGATTACAAAAAACAAATCTAGCTGTGTTTAGTACTGCACCCATTTGATCTGTTAGGCGTAGGTCTCTCTCCCAATATGCAGGACTCTCAAATCTAGCTGTGTTTGGTATTGTAATCATTTGTTCACCTGTGACTCAAATCTAGCTGCGTTCAGTACAGCACCCATTTGATCTGTTAGGCGTAGGCCTCTCTCCCAATATGCAGGACTCTCAAATCTAGCTGTGTTTAGCATTGTAATCATTTGTTCACCTATGTCTCGGATCTAGCTGTGTTTACTACTGTACCCATCTGATCTTCTGGGCGTGGGCGCCTCTCCCACTATACAGGACTCTCCAACCTAGCTGTTTTTAAGGTTATAGTCAATTGCTCAACTGGGCCTCAAACTTAGCTTTGTTTGGTACTGCATCAATTTGCTCTGTCAGGCGTGGGCCTCTGCCCCACTATAACACTATCTCAAGTCTAGCTAAACCTTATAACTGCATTGTCTGGCGGGCAAATGGTATTGTTGGATGTAGGGCACTCTCTCCCTATAGGGACTATCTAGCTGTGCCCTATTTCACATTACATTGTTAGCTATATACCTCTATCCCGGGGTAAAAGATTTATTGGCTGATTGCTGTGAAGTGATACTGTGATTATTAGGTCGCACCCCATGAGATGATACAGTGATTTTCAGCTACGCTCACTAGGACAATTCTGTAGTTACCAGCTATAGCCTTCTTCACACCACCTAATTTGTTTGCTGCAGTAAACCTTTCCAGGTAGCCCCACATTCGGGGCAGCCAAGGTATTAACTGAACAATATAACCCAAGCAAACCTCCCCTACCTTACTCGAGACGACTGAACAAGCCAACAATATCAACTAACAAGACCGCCAACAGACTGAGCCCAAAACTTGTACCGGACAATCCCCCTACACCCACTACAACACCACAAGACAGCCGGACCATAGCAAAACCTACTCGGCGTCAACAAAAACAAATAAAAAATCAACAAAAAACGGTGAAACTCAAAATGCCGTGCAAACAAACTGGACCAAAGGAAAGACAATGAGAAAAAAGAACGAACTCGACTGAACACCACCGAAGATACACAACTGCAGAACGCACTCCCACAGATAGGAACTACAACAGAACCAACACAGGGAGAAGAGAGAAATCACTCTAACTCCATACCTTGCAAATAACCAGTCACCAGAACGAACCAACCCGACCAACTTAAGAATCAACAGCAGACAACCGAACTCAATCACACAGAAGAACGGAAAACGCTAGCAATAACGAGAACAGAATCGACACACTAACACCTTACATCACCAAAACAAGAAGAACTTCCATTCTATAACCACAAAACTTTGTTGAAGAACCTGATGAAAACAAAAACCCAAGATTGAACCTAGAAGAACTATTCAACGACACAGACACAACTGTACCAACACCTCAACAAGAGACCGACCTGGAAGGAAATCGCAACACCACTCAGGAAACCAGGCCGACAATAAAACACAAACCAAACCACACCTTTAAAATCCACTGCAACCTAATAAACGCAAGATCCATGTCAAAACCCTCAACAGAGATCTTTGACCTTCTCTGCAACAACGGCATTGACATCCTATTCATCACAGAAACATGGCTGAGAAACAAAATCACACTCCAAAGCTGCCTCCCGACCAACTTCAAATACTGTCAGATAAACAGGAAAAATAAAAAAGGAGACGGCCTCCCAATATCATTCAAAGAACACCTGAAATTAAAAACCGACAAACCCCTCAACATCATTGTTAAGGAGAATTCTCAAAAATGTGCTAATTCCCTCCACCTTAGAGACCCCCAGCAACTTTGCTGGGTTTTGAGGACATTTTTTGACCTGGAGAGAGTGAGACCCTTTCTTCGCACTCTCTCATGTATCTTTGTGTGAATTTTACCTCTTTCTCTTTTGGTCATGGAGTCTGACAAACTTCATAGGCAACATCTTTTACATTGTCGCACAGCACCTTCAGTGCAGTGGCGCAGGGAAGTCTTTTAGATTTCGCAAGGTTTAAATACCTTCTCTGGGATCAACTAATGTTTCACAGAGCAGTAAAGTGAAATTGTACTTGCTAGACACAGCATACCCTATCTTATAATAGAGTGCTGAACGGGTCACTTAGTAGCCCCTGTATCTAAACGCTCATGTGACATTTTTTATATCACCCTTTCCTCAATTGACTGGCTGGAGGCAGTGGTTTCGTTTTGAACTACCTTAGTTTGCATTTACCGCAACCATTTGCAGCTCCGGTAAAGTAACCATGGGAGCCATCTTTTTCAAAATGGTGTCCAGCCATGTTTGCTAAAATGGTGCCCGGTCTTTTTTTCACCAGGTCTTTGTGGGAAGGTCCTTCTAGGGAGGTTCTCTGTGCGCCAAGCCAGGTTTGGTCTTTGTTCAATTCGCCTTTGGTGGGGTTTCTAAGAGAAACCCGCCTCTGGCGCCCGATTGTCTGGGGTAGGCAGGAAGTGAGGGAAGTGCCCGAAACTCCTGGTGCTTAGTCTGCTAGGAGACCCAAATGCACTCTGTGGTGATTGGCTGGCTGACTGTCCGGCAAGGACAGCCACCTTGATGGGTGAGTGACAGCTAGGCTGGAATGAATGTCGGAGAACTGAATAAAAGGCGAGTCTTCTGGCTTGGAAGACAGAGTCGACCACTGGACGACGGAACCGAAGAAGAGCTTGAAGAGGACAGCTGTTGCAACTCCTGGACCATTGGTATGCCTGGTGAAGCCCTGCTGCAGGTCCGAATCGCCATGTTCGCATCGACAGAGAAGGGCCTGCAAGGACGACTTCTCCCTTTGAGTTGGTGGGACCAATCGACTCCAAAGTAAGCCCCTTGGACACCCATCTCGGAGCTGGTTGAATTTCCTTAGAGTTGCTGCAAGAACCGTATAGCCAGGGAGAGGGACGTTACTTTTAAGCTGGCCTAAAGCTTTTGGAAGATCCTCCGGGCTCTCACGAAGCAGGACTGACCAAGCCAGAGCCCCCTCAGCAGAGTGCGGGACTCCAGAAGCAAGGACAGTCCACCTTGACAGCCAGGAACCACGCCTATTGCTATTTACTTTACTGCAAGGAGCTGATACGCGAAACAGCCACTGAAAGTAAAGTGCGCCGGTTGCCACTTTTGTTTGTAGTGTTCCCAAAGGTTACTGCATTCAAACTTTGCCTAACCATCATCAACTGTGAAACCATGGTCATGCACCTATCAGCGACTCCAAAAACGAACATCACATTCGTTCTGGTTTACAGACCACCGACAAACGATGCAACCTTCGTCAACAACTTCATAGAAGCCATCACCAACATAGCCATAAAGCACAAACATCTAATAATCCTGGAGGACTTCAGCATCTGGTTTGAAGAAAAACAGGCCAACTCCCAAAACTCACTAATTGGGCAGCTAACAACCATGAAAGTACAGCAGTTGATCAAAGGGGCAACACACTTGGCAGGACACACCCTTGACGCAATCTTTGCCAAGAAAAAACTCATCACCACGGCACCACCGATACAAATACTCTGAACGACCATCTCGTCATCCCATTTGTGATCACACTACCAACTCAAGTCCACATCCAGACGCCCCCCCCCCCCCCAAAACACACAACCATCACAAAAAGACTGGAAAACCGTCAAAACAAGCAACCTAGTGGAACAACTGGAGATGACCAAACCCCCAAATACAGAACTAGAGCTGGCTGACCTAGACAGCAAAGCAGAGCTACTCCACCAATGGATTGCTGATGCAGTTGAAAACATCACCCCAGAAAAACCATTTACCCCCTCAAAAAAAAGAGCAATGGCAAAATGGTTCACACCGCTGCTAAGGACACTGAAAAAGGACAACAAGAAGATGGAATTGGATTGGAGGAAAGAATACAACCAAGACGAGAAATCACTGTTCCAAAAGCAAATCCGGGCATACAGGAAGGAAATGCAAAAGGTGAAGAGAAGGCATTATGATGACACAATCATCAATGCCACCAACACACAAAAAGAAATGTTCAACATCATTAAAGAAATGAGAAACCATACCTGGTTGTGACAACACTCCAATCCCCTCAGAGAAATTTTGCAACGACCTGGCAGGCCATTTCAAGAACAAAATCAACGAGTGTTAGGGAGAGTTCTCAGAAATGTGCTAATTCCTTTCTACCTTAAAGACCCCCAGCTCTTTTGCTGAACTTTGGGACTTTGTACTTTTAATTCTAATTGTTTTCTGTATTTGTTTCTTTTGGTTATGGAGTCTAACCAACTCCATAGACATCATCTTTTCATTTGTGTCACACATCACCCTCAGTGCAGTGGCACAGGGAAACCTTTTCAGGCTTTCCCAAGGTTTGAATACCTTTTCTGGGATAAACTACTGTTTCCCAGAGTAAGTAAAGTGAAATTGACTTTAATAGTGTTTTAAATTCCTAGACCCAGCACAACCTATCTTCCTATTGAGCGCTGGAGGGGTTACTTAGTATCCCCTGTGTCTAGATACGCATGT
This sequence comes from Ambystoma mexicanum, assembly GCF_040938575.1. Classification (NCBI taxonomy): domain Eukaryota; kingdom Metazoa; phylum Chordata; class Amphibia; order Caudata; family Ambystomatidae; genus Ambystoma; species Ambystoma mexicanum. The sequence goes on from NC_090934.1 coordinate 1,321,837,831, forward strand.
AGCAGTCAAATGCTAGCCTTTCCTCTCAGAATGGCTGGTGGCAGTGGTTTTACAACAAACTACCATGATTTTTCGCGAGCGCCGTTAGTGTTAAATCGCAGGAGCCATGTTTTTCAAGATGGCATCTGAGCCCCCTCTGTAAAAACAGGTCCGGTCTTCTTTTTTCGCCATTTCTTTGTGGAAAGGTCCTTCTAGAGTTTTGCTATGCGTGCCAAGCCAGGTTTGGTCTCTTTGTTCATTCGCCTTTGGTGGGCTTCAGGAATGAAGACCGCCTCTGGCGCCCGAGTTTCTGGGGTGGGCAAGAAGTGAGGGAGGTGCCCGAAACTCCCTGTGCTTAGTCTCCTAAGAGACCCAAATGCACTATGTGGTGATTGGCTGACTGTCCGGCAAGGACAGCCACCCTGCTGGTGAGTGACAGCTAGGCTGGAATGAATGGGAGAGAACTGAATAAAAGGCAGATCTCTTGACTTGGAAGGCAGAGTCGACCACTGGAACGAAGGAACCGAAGAAGAGCTTGAAGAGGACGGCTGCTGCAACTCCTGGACCCTTTTTTGCTCGGTGAAGCCCTGCTGCAGGTCCGAGTCGCCAATTTCACAACGACGGGGAAGCCCCTGCAAGGACGACTTGTCTCTTTTGAGTTGGTCGGACCAATCAACTCACAAGTAAGCCACCTGGACACCTATGTCGGAGCTGGTTACATTTCCTCAGAGTTGCTGAAGGAATCTGTAGAAACGGGGAGAGGGACACCAGTTTGTGTGCTTTACTCAGTCACCATAATTGAAGTTTTGCCAAGTGCTATCTTTTAGACCATTCCCAGTGCAGTGCAGGAGTCCCCCGACGTCCTCCCTCTTGTCCCCTCGACTGAGGCACAGGACCAGCGAGATCTGCAGGAACTCCCGGGAACAGAAGTCTTTACATCTTTTTCTTTATTGTGAAATAAGACTGAGAGTACTTGCCTCTCGCGCTGAAAGAGCTTGAAACTTTTGCAACTCACAGGGCTGATAAGTTTGCGAACGAACATATGATTCTTCTTTTTACAAACTACATCCAAGAACTTGTGCAGAGATTTTACGGTTTACTTACCAGAACCGCTTTATCCTTTCCACGACTTTAGCCCATTGACTTTGGCCTAGCCTATTGAATTGAATTGACTCTTCTGGTGAACTCGGAGTATTTACATTGTCGAAGAATAATTGTAACCTTTCATCTTCTAATAATCGTTGCCTTTTACTCGTCTTGAAAAGTATCCTGAAATAGTATTGAAGTATATTTGTGTGTGATTATGTTGCCTCCTGACCGATAAATAAATAGGTATTTATCAAAGAAACCTTGAGTGTAAGAGTTTACTTGAATACTTGTGATTGTAGACCTCTGTGTAACCTAATTACTGCTCACATTCCCCTCTTGAGATAAGCCTGGCTGCTCAGCTCTGCTACCAAACAGACTTATACCAAAGGTTGGTTTGCTTACACCTGTAGTCCTAGTTGTGTGTAGTGGTCCCAAAGGGTGCTGCATGCCAACTTTGCCTAACAACGACATCCGACAAATCCTACAAAACAGACCTACCAACCATAACACTCAACCAACCGGACCTAAGAAAGAGCCACAGCACAAACTCCAAATATTTCCTGAAATATTAGCAGTGGAATTTGCCAAGCTTGTAAAACACAGCAAGAAAGCAGGATCACCCATGGATCCCTGCCCCCCTGACATCTACAAATCAATCCTCGCACATGGAAGGCCATCAGAATACTACAGAAACTGCCTAAATCTCTCTCACAACATGGACTGTACCAAAATCCTTCAAATCAGCATATATCAAACCACTTCTAAAAAACACAAGTGGTGACGTGGAAGACCTCCAACTACAGACCGATTTCCAACATTCCCTACCCGGCAAAACTCCTAGACACGTACATATACGAACTAACCCAAGAACATGTAGAAAAAAAACCAACTGCTAGACCAAGCACAAGTCGGTTTTCAGACCCGCAAGAGGAACATAATTTTCACTACCATCTATCTATCGACCTAAAAACAAACGCAGACTCCAACACAACCTCAGCTCTGATTCTGCTCGACCTCTCCACAGTCTTCGACACAGTTAGCCATGACACCCTAACCAAAAGACTGGAAGACATGGGTATAACGGACACGGCACTACTCTGGACTAAATCATTCCTAGCAGACAGGACAGAAACTGTATGGATAAAACCCTTAAAATCTACTGCACAAGTTAACGACTGTGGAGTGCCACAAGGATCCTCACTATTGCCACAATACTTCAACATCTACCAGACTCCAGTAGTAAGGATCTTCAAAAAATACAAAATTACATGCTACAACTACGCAGACGATGCTCAAATCATCTACAAAATCGAAGACGCTCAAACCGATCACTGAACCCTAATTGAGTGTCTAAAAGAAGTTTTTAACTGGATGAATGCCAACAACTTGAAAATCAACCCAGGAAAGACAGAAATCATGATTATATCCAAAACCCAAGAGAACAACACCTACTTTCCCTGCCCGACGGAAATGGGAACCGCGCCCACATCATCTAAGGTAGTAAAAAAGTCTGGGAGTCCTAATGGACAACATCCTATCCTTAGCACCACAAATAAACGCAATAATCAAGAAATGTTTCTTCCTCCTTCACACAAGAAGAATCATCCTACCATTCCTCTCCTTCACCCACAAAACGCTCACAATCATTGCCCTCATCATGTCAAGAATCGATTATGCAAACAGCCTCTACCTCGGGATGCCAGATTACCTCCTGAAGAAACTACAACACATCCAAAATGCAGCAGCCAGAATGCTTCTCAAACTATCCAGAAGAGACCACATCACTCCAGCGCTAAAAATACTACATTGGCTCCCAGTCCTACATTGCAACACTTTGAAAACAATGTGCATAGCACACAGAGCAATCAGCGGACAGGGAGCAGAATTCCTGCAAAAGAAAATAACAATCTACAAGCCAACAAGACTACTCCGATCAAGCAATGAAATCCGCCTGGAGCTAAAACCATAAGTCAAGAAAAAACTAGGCGGCCACTCCTTCTCCCACCTGGCCGCAAAAACCTGGAACAACATCCCGAAAGAAATAAGAAACACCAAAGACCACCTACAATTCAGATAACTACTAAAAACCTGGCTCTTCAACACCGCAGAAACAAATTGAAACAACCAAACAGGAAACACTGAGAACAGGCTGACAGAAATTAGGATGACTGAGACTACGCCCAGAATCGAATAAGGGTAATGTCTTACAATAACAAGAGAGACAACACTATGAGGACAGAATTAACACCCTACCCAATCCCATTCTACAACCTCACCCACTCCATGAACGCCACCAAGTGCCATTTATTAAGGTTAACAGTTGCCACTTTGGATGTAGCTATGGACGTTAGCATGCACAGAGCCCGAACAGAGTTGTGAATGATGGCAGATCTCGAGCCTGGACGTAGCTACGAGTGTTGGCATGTACCTCGCTTGGATGACAGGGTTGTGAGTGGTGGCCTACGTGAGCAGCCGGGTAGGATTGGGATTGCCAACCTTGGCCACTTCTGGATAGAGTAGCGGTTGTTGAGCGAAGCCATGTCCGGACGGCATCGGAAATACCATCGAGGCCAGATTAGGATGGAATTGCAAATACCAGCTAGCCCCACACATAGACCGGTTCCAATGGTGGGTAAGGGCTGAATTTCTTGCCACAGTTTTGAATGATTTTGAACATTGGTGAGCGTCATTTATGGAAGGGACAGTGATTATTGGCTGATGCCGGAGCTAGATTGACATGCAGTGAGGTTTGCACGCCACAACTAGAAAAACATAGAAATTCAGCACACCGCTTATAGACAACGTTGCCACTAACTATTTCACCTCTCTGCATACACCTCTCAAACTCTAACCAGACACAGACTTCACTACACTGCAACAACAAAACAAACCACACATAGACTCGCACAACAGCTCATAACGTATACCGACCAAAAAACACCCCAAGCCCAGCGAACGGTGTTAACCACGTTGAGGCTGCCAACAGCACATCACTGCGCCCTTGCACTTTTCCCCGCTTACTCCCACTAACTCACCCCCCTTCCCATTTCAGAGCGCCAGGGGGCCACTCCGGTGGTGATAGTGCACAGTACAAATATCTTTAATATTAACATTAACTATACCAAAAGGTGGGTTGCCTACTACCAAGAGGACAAGGGTTGTGCAGTCTCCTACAGGCTTACAACATCCTAACATAGGTCTGAACTGAGTTCTAAAAAGTCATGTTGCAAGGTGTATACTTGTAACAAGGTTGATTAAGTATGTGATTCTACTACCCTCAAATTACTGATTGTATTAAAAAATATATATATAACCTGGTTTTACTCACCCAAAATGGCAGAGTGCCATTCTGAATGTGTTGTAGATTTGCCTCACCTTGACTACTGAGTTAATTCTCAATAAGGTTATACTTTGGGTTGTTACCCATAAGTTTGGAGCTGTGTTGTTTTATAATTGTGTTTATATAATGTTGATAGTACTGATAGTACTTACTTTTCCCAAGATGCATCTTGGTTTACTTGTATTTAAATAAACCCTTTGTTTTTACAATACGTATGGGAGAATTCCCACTCTCTCATGTATTATTTTGTGATTTGGTCTGTTTTTCTTGTGGTTGTGGAGTCTAACAAACTTCATAGGCATCATCTTTACATTGTGACACACAGCACATTCAGTGCAGTGGCACGGGGAAGTCTCTTAGATTTCCCAAAGATTTAAATACCTTCTCTTAGTGAAACTACTGTTTCCAAGAGCAGTGAAGTGAAATTTACTTTACTTACATTTTGTAACTTTCTATACCCAGCACACACCATCTTACCATGGGGTGTTAGAGGGGTTACTTAGTATCCCCTTTGTTTAGTTTCTCATGTAACATTTTTGTGTTACCCTTTCTACAATGAATGGCTGGTGGCAGTGGTTTACGTTTTACTACCATTGTGTGTTTTTACCGCGGGCTGACATTGCAGCCTTGGTAAAGCACCCACGAGTGCCCTTTTTGTCAAAATGACCATGGTAGTCTTTTTTCACCATTTCTTGTTGGAAAGGTCCTTCTTGAGATTTACTCTGCGCGCCAAACCAGCTTTGGTCCCTTTATTAGTTTTGTCTTTGGCAGGATTCACAATTGAAGCCTGCCTCTGGCTCCAGTATGTCTGGCAGGGGCAGGAAGTGAGGGAGGTGCCCGAAACTCCCTGTGCTTAATCCCCTAGGTTACAGGAATGCACCCAAAGGTCATTGGCCAGCTGGCTGTCCGGCAAGGACAGCCACTCTGCTGTGTGATTGACAGCTAGGCTGGAATGAATGGGGGAAACCTGCATAAAAGGCAAGGCTTTTTGGCTTGAAAAGCAGAGTCAACCACTGGACGAAGGAATCCGAAGAAGAACTTGGAAGAGACACCTGCTGCAACTCCTGGACCGTTGGTTTGCCCAGTGAAGCCCTGCTGCTGTGCTGAAGCTCTGAATTCGTTTCGACTAGAGAAGCCCTGCAAGGACTACTTCTACCCTTGAGTTGGTGGGCCCAGACGACTCCAAAGTGAACTTGTTTGGACATCCTCTCGGAGCTGGCTGTACTTCCACTTCTGCTGGCACTGAAGTGCCAGGGGGAGGAACGCCAAATGGAATGCATCACTTTTAAGACGGACCCGAGCTGCTGGAAGATCCTCCGGACTCCCAGTAAGCAGGACTGACCAAGCCTGAGCCACCTCAACATAGTGCTGGACCACAGATGTGAGGAAAGTCCAGAGTGGTATCCGTGAGACCGAAGTGGTGCTATATGCTGAGACGCGAGGAGCTGAACCCGCAAAGTGCCGGTGAATAGAAGTATGCCCTTTCCTGTTCCTGACCGTCCTGTTGTGTTACAGGATTCCCCAGAAGTCCTCCCTCTTGTCCCCACGACTGAGGCACAGGAACAAAAGGATCTGCAGAAGCCAGTTGGAGCCATTTCTTCTAACCAAAGATACTGTACAGTCTAAGAGAACTTACCTCTTGTTGTAGCCTCACGTGATCTCAGGTGAGACTTGTCTTGGTTACTTCTGTACAATTGCTTGCATTTTCTACCTCCCAGCTTGCAGCCCTGTATTGATTCTACCTTTTCTATTTATTAAACATTGTGCAAGACTTTTACTTACCTACCAGAAGTGCTTCAGCTCACCTGGACTTTTGCCCAATTGACATTGGCTGGCCTGGCTCCCTGAATAACTCTTCTTTCCTCTGACATTGTGTTTTACCTTTACTTCCAGGAAGGGGTTACTCTGCTTTGCATTGGGGGGGTTCAAACGTACTTACCTGCTTCAGAATAATTGTCTGATCTCGTGTTATTTTACAACCCTTCTCTTTGACATGCTAAGTGTGTGTATTTTGGAGTGTATTTGTGTGTTAATAACTTATTGCCCCATCTGAAGAAGGCTTATTCAAACTGACTGTTAAATAAATTAATAATTGTTTAATCAAGAAACCTTGAGTATAAGTGTTTGTTTGGATACTTGTCACTGTGAATCTCTGTGTAACTCCCCTACTGCTCCCGTTGACCTGGCTGATAAGATAAGCCTGGCTGCTCAGCCACACTACCAACCTGTGTAGTACAGACTTATACCAGAGGTTGGGTTCCTATTGCCAGGAGGTCAAGGTTGTTGTAGTGCACCCAAAGGTTACTGCTCCAAATCTTGCCTAACGCAATACGTAGTTGTTTAGTGCTTCTTTGGACCTTATGTATGCTACAATTTCTTTGTACCAACCTACATTCCTCTTCTCCCCCCCCCATGATAAGCCTGGCTACTCTGTCCATGCTACCAGCATTCCCAGGTGGTAGAGCCTTATACTAAGAGTGGAGTTTATGTACTGTCTCAGATATATGGTTTTATGAAACCATTAGTTAGGACGTTAGAAGAACTGTCCTAACAGAGGCCTATACTAAGAGTTGGAGCCCTGTGTCCCAAAGGAAGTTTTACAAAAGTCCACCTAAGGTAGGCCTTTAGAAGACTCATGTTAGGATCGTGAGATAGACACATTAAGAACATAACGGGGATCAAAGTTAAAATTGGATAAGCAGGAGCTTAAAGCAGCTACTCAGTATCCGCATTAAACAGTGACAGTCGTTAGAACTGCAAAACGAGGAGCAAGTGCACAGCGTTCTGAAAATCTAACTTATGCATCAAATGCAAACTCATCATTTTGTCCATTATTTATGTCCTTTATGCTTTAAATGATGCTTTTTAGAGGTGCCCTTATGCTTATTTATAGATTGCCCCAAACACACAGACTTAAATTCACAAAGGTGTTTGTTTGTCATCATGTTTGCCTTGGGAACCAAAGGGAGCTCCTGGTAGCTATTGCTGTCAAGCGAACTATGCTCTTCTAGGCTGCCAGCAAGAGCTAAATATCTCCCAGATCGCCTCAATTTCGAACCCTGCATAAGGTGTACACATGTTAGGAATGAAAGGTAGAGACACCTGTTAGGAATATACGGAAGAGACATGGTAGCAACGCAAGACAGAGAGACATGTTAGGAACGAAAAGTAGACACATGTTAGGAAAGTCAGGTAAACACATGTTAGAAACGTAAGGAAGAGACACATGTTAGAAACGCAAGAAGAGACCAGTTTGGATCGACAGGTAGACGCAGGTTAGGAATATAAGGTAGACATGTTAGGAACATATGGTATACACATGTTTGGAACGCAAGGTAGGCACATGTTCGGGTTGAGACATGTTAGAAACATATGGTAGAGAGACATGTTAGGAATGTAATGAAGACACATGTTTGACATGTACGGTAGGCACATGTTCATGTAGACACGTTGGGAATGTAAGGTAGAGACAGATGAACATAATGGAGGGACACATGTTAGGAACATAACGTACAGATATGTACATCTTCAGTCTTGTTTATTCATTTGTAATGTGCGCCAGACCCAAAGGTATCGGGGCGCAAATGTTACAAGGATATGCAAAGCTTGTGTCTTAGAGTAGACAATCTTGACTTGGTGTGCCTGGATTACTCCAAAGGCAATATTTTTTTTTCTCCATTGTCTCTTGGAAATAAGCTTTACAGTTTTGGGTGGTCTGCAAAATGAAATGTGTTAATATTGGACTGCCACATAGACGTGCCCTCTCTTGGCATGTGATGTCTCCTTAATACCTATGAAGGTGCATGTAGCTAAATCTCTGTAGTTCACACACGTCTATGCTGGAAGAGTGAAGTCATTAACATCATAATTAATACATATGTCTCTTTATGCTTTTCCTGAGTACTTCTAAAAATGGGTGGTATTAGCAACGTACTGCTTTTGTAAAGTGTTATGAGATTTGAACATTTACTATGTTCTTTATGCTTTATAAAATGTAAGTCTAGTAATGAGTGTCTAATGACACTCTGTAAACCATGCAAGCTTAAAGAGACATTAAAAGCCTAATTCCTTTTGGCAGAAAGAAGAGGAGAGGTTAAGAGCATCTATACGTAGAGAATCCCAGCAACGTCGCATGAGGGAGAAGCAGCATCAGAGAGGACTGAGCGCAAACTACCTGGAGCCAGACCGATATGATGACGAGGAGGAAGGCGATGACACCATTAGCTTAGCTGCTATTAAAGGCAAATTTAAAGGAGGTGCTAAAGGTATGAATTAGTTAGGCTTTCTTTTCAATCAAATTGTGAGAGAAATGTTTGCATGCTTCTGTCTGTTGCTCTATTTTGCAACCTGTCATTAAAGCAACCCCCATACAATGCACATTTACTCTATCCTTTGCCTCTCAATATGGGGTTCTTTGGCCATGCTGAGACTATTACAACTCTGCTGTTGAGTGGTCGCAATGAGAACTCCTGGTTTTTCTTTCCCAATGTTTTAAGCTTTTGCTGAAAGGATTGATTTTTGGTCTGTTTTTATTTTTAAATGTAAATATTGATGATCCTAGAACATGCCTCTTTGCACATCGCTCTCACACCGGTTAGGAAAGATTTTCTTTTTGCAACTTTCCCTCCATAGTTCCTATGGACCCCCATTCTTTTTGCTCTGTTTTTAGACTTTTCCTGACGGGAGGTGTAAAGCCTTCAGCTTCACTTTCATTTACCTCAGATATTTTGGTGAGCACTGTGTGCTAATCTGGTGGGTTTGTCTAGTGTTTTTGTAGCTTCTGATCCTGTTTTTCTGTCATCCAGAGGGTGCAGTCCGTGGGGTGTAGTACTTTGTTTGTGTGTGGCCTTGAACTGAATAAAGGTGAGTCTTTTGGCTTCGAAGGCAGTGTCAACCACTGGATGAAGGAACCGAAGAAGAACTTTAAGAGGAAGCCTGCTGCAACTCCTGGACCGTGGTTTTGCCCAATGAAGCCCTGCTGCTTTGCTGAAACTCCAAATTCGTATCGACAGAGAAGCCCCTGCAAGGACGACTTCTCCCTTTTTTGAGTTGGTGGGACCAATCAACTCCAAAGTAAGCCACCTGGACATCCAGCTCGGAGCTGGTTGAATTTCCAGAGTTGCTGCTGAAAACCGTATAGCCAGGGAGAGGAACACCAGATTGTGTGCGTTGCTTTTAAGCTGGCTTAGAGCTCCAGGACGATCCACTGGACTCACAAGAAGCAGAACTGACCGAGCCTGGGCCCCCTCAACAGAGTGTGTGACCCCAGAAGCAAGGAAAGTCCATTTCGACCACCAAGAACCGCAGTGTTGCTATTTGTGGTAGACACGAGGAGCTGAAACACTGAACAGCCACTGAAAGTGAAGTTTGCCGGTTGTGAGTTTTGACCGTCGCAGTGCAGTGCAGGAGTAGCCCAATGTCTTCCCTCTTGCCCCCTGGACTGAGGCCCAGGAACAGTGAGATCTTCAGAGCTGCACAGGAAGAGGAGTCATCTGCTGCATATTTTCTTCATTTTTCAAGGTACTGTACAAAGTCTAAGAAAACGTACCTCTTGCTGTAGAGTTGCTTGCATCTTCTACGATTCACAAGTCTAATCGGCTTGTAGCCCTACATTTGATTCTTCTTTTCTCCAAAGACTTCTAAAACCTTGTGCAACGACTTTTCCATTTATCTACCAAGAGTGCTTTTTCTTTTATAAGACTTTTGCCCATTGACTTTGGCCTAGCCTATTCTACAGAATGACTTTTCTTGGCGGGGATCCAAAAGTATTTGCCTGCTTAACAATATTTGTGGTCTCTTGTATGTTCTTAATAACCGTGTCCTTTGATTTATTACTATATGATCCTAAATGCAACAGTGATATATTAATGTCCCCAGCACCCTAGCAATTGAAGTCACCTGAGGGTGTAGGTAGTGTCTGTGGGCCATCCCAAAATGGTATCTACTGATTTAGAGATATTAAGAGTGTATATTTCATGAAGTGTATTTGAGTGTTACTATATTTCTCCCTTCTGAAGAAGGCTTATTCTAACTGACTGATAAATTAATAATTGTTTATTCAAGAAACCTTGAGTGTAAGAGTTTATTTGAATACTTGTAACTGTAAATCTCTGTAACTCCACTACAGCTCACATTGAACCCTCTTGAGATAAGCCTGGCTGATCAACACACTACCAAAGCTATGTAGTACAAGCTTATACCAAAGGTTGGGTTTCCTATACCTGTAGCCAGTTGTGTGTAGTGTTCTCAGAGGGTACTGCATACAAACATTGTCTAACATGCTGCCATTCCATTTACCAGTGCTGTGGGAGGGCCTTATTAAGACCATTGTTTATGGTGTCCAATCGGTGCATCCATCTTGCCTCTGATACATTTAACTGTTGGGTCGTACAAGTGCTCTTATGTAAGGCTTCAAGTACCCACCATGACAGATCATCAGTAGAATGTGAATACTCCATATAATGGGATACCAATGGCGCATTTTCTTACACCTTATGCTGGACATGTGTTCCACGATTCTCGTGTGTACAGGTCTTGACGTTTGTCCCACATATTTCACTCCACAAGGACATTCCACACAATAAATGGCTTTAGGAGTCTTGCAGTTAGTATGTGCACGTATAACCCATTGCCTGCCTCGAACTTCAAATTCCTTAATTATTTTTAAAACATGTTTATTTTTATTTTTCCTGTCACTCATGGACATGCTGCTTTTTGTGGGAGCTGAAAAGGGGTAGGGAACCACTCCTGTGGCCTATTGGACCAGCCACTAATGAGCCCCTTTCTGTGCCTTCATACCTGACTTCTCTGCGGTAGTCAGAACTAGAAAGCTGCACTACAAGTAAGCCTGGAATTCAGTTTTTGAATAGTCATCCATGTCCGTGTAATTCTAAATTCTGGACAGTTTTATCTCAGTTTGGCCTTGAATCTTCCACTGAACTGTTGGAGAAATGGAATCCAAGAGTTCAGAACATGACCTTTAAACAAAATCACACTTGTTTCATAAACCAGGCATGATTTCCATTAGTAAGCATATTTTCCTGAAGTGCTCAGCAGGCACCACTAGAGGGAACTTTATGGCTATGTAAACTTTTATTAGGCAATTTTGTTCACTTTACTAACAATGTATATGATCAACTTTTTCCTTACAAAAACACTTCTCTCCTTTAGTCCTCTTTTCATTTTTATCTTCTTTCCAGAGTACTCCCCCAGGATGCCCCCTCCCCCCGCGCCTCCTCGTTTAGCTTCCTTTCATCATTGGATCTTTCATTCAAAGAACACGAAATGCTATGAAAAATACAAATGCTGAACAGGTACACTTACACCTAACAAACTCTAGTGTTCAGCTCTCTCGTTCCTGCAATCTGGACGGAGGAAAGCTCCTTGAAAGAGTGCAGTCACTTAGACTGGGGCTTGTACATGCGAGTGCCACCCACACCTGAGGGCTTCACAGCCGAGCTCACCCCCTGCGCCAAGACCTTCAGGTTTCACATCGGCAAACGCCTCTCCTTCAAGACACACCTAGCTAAGAAAACTCAACTTGGTATCTGCTCTCCCTCCTGCAGAAAGTCAAGCCCTTCCTCCCTCCAGACAGATTTACATCCACCGTTCAAGTACTGGTCCTATTTCATCTGGATGGGGGCAATGCACTCCACGAAGTTCTTCCGTCGTTCTCCCTTGTGCCCCTGAGAAGTGTCCTACATGTAGCTGCACGCATCATCAAGATTCTATGCATATACAACCACATCACCAAGCCCTCATCGACCTTCCCTGGCTCCCATTGCATGCACAAATCACCTTAGTCTTTTTCACGACCCTCGCCCAAAACCCCCTCTGGCAAACCCATTGGCCAGGTGGAGTCAGGACTCGGGCCTCTAGAGCCTGGCATCCTCTTCAAAAGCCCTCATGGGGCCAGTCTTGGCGCCTATGGCGCCAGGCTCATACACCATGAAAAACAATGTGCTTGGGAACTACTTTATTGCATTGTCAGCCAACATGGAGGCATCCACATAGCTTGGTTCGTAAGAACCAAGCTATGCGGTCTAGTGTTTTGGGTGTGGTAGCCTAGGGACTACTTTACCTGGAATATTTTGTTGGGGCTATTTAAACCACACCCAAGCAAGACAACACGCTTCGCGTTACTTTGCAGCTTGCTATGTGACGCTCACCGTGTCCAGCTTTTCCCTCGAACCTCGGAGAAGCAGAACCTGCAAGGAGACAAAAGGAACATCATTAGCAGCAGCATCTTACCTGCAGTCTTCATCTTTAAACACTCGCAGCTACTGAGAACAGCTTCCTCGAATCTGCACGCCTCCCAGACAGAACGACCTGAAAGAGGAAGATAGAGGCAACATTAAAGAAAGCAGTAGAGACATTTACAAATTACGAACTGCTCAAAAGACTTAACTGGCTGGTGGCCTCTCGGCTGGCACCACTCCGGACATTCCACTCGCGCTGAAGAACACCGCGACCTACAAGGAAGGAAAACACAGGTTAGCAAAGGCAAGACTTTGCAGCGCTGCGCATAGCGCTTACTTACCGCATCATAGCGCTCTTAATGCGCCATCATTTACCAGCGAACTGGCTCAACCAATCCAGTTCGCCGCGCTGAAGCTGCGCATACCTAAAAGAGAAAAAAGAGACATTTTAAACAAAGAAAGGCATGCAGGATAGCAACAAAACTAAAGAACAGCAATAAGACCTACCTGAACAATGTCAAACGGGCTGGCGTCAGTGAAGTAACTGGACTGCACTCGCCCATGAAAGACAACGCGCCCCTGCAAAGAAGGCAGGACGGAGAGCACACCTAATTCTACCACAAGGTGAGGAGAGGGCGCCAGAGGGACTGAAATCATACGCAGGTGGAGGGAGGATACTTACCCCAGTCGGTCAGTCTTGAACACAGCCCTCCTGTATTTTCAGGCAGAACCTTCCCCGCAGACCACATCAGGGCAAAGCTGAGAAGCATACCAGCGAGTAACCCGGCTGGGTGGCGTCCCTGTGGATACCAGGTGAGCGTAACAGTCTTTCTGCATCATCTATGCAGCAGTCACACTCATGTCACCCAGCTACCTCGCAGAGAAACTCAGCATCTCTGGTGAACAGTGCACCACCAGAAGCCAGGACACGTGCAGACTTGAAATCCACTGCTGCAAAAAGGAAAGGACCAGAAAGCAAGCCTTCTCTACCTATACCGCAAGACTGGAACCTCCTCCCCATCGGCATCAGACACGCCCCCAACCTGCTACATTTTGGAAAAAGAACCGACGACCCACCTCTTCAAGGAGTCTCTCCTCCCAGATTTCCCTAAGGTTTAAATACCTTCTCTTGGTGAAACTACTATTTCCAAGAGCAGTGAAGTGAAATTGACTTTACTTACATTTTGTAACTTTCTAGACTCAGTACACACTATCTTACAATAGGGTGCTGGAGGGGTTACTTAGTATCCACTATGTCTAGTTTCTCATATAACATTTTTATGTTACCCTTTCTACAGTTAATGACTGGTGGCAGTGGTTTACTTTTTACTACCATTGAGTGTTTCTACCGCGGGCTGCAATTTCAGCTGCATTAAAGCACCCAGGGGTGCCAATTTTTCCAAAATGGCCCCAGTCGTCTTTTTTCAACATTTCTTGTTGGAAAGGTTCTTCTTGAGATTTACTCTGCGTGCCAAACGATGTTTGGTCCCTTTGTTCGTTTTGTCTTTGACGGGATTCACTGGTGAAGCACGCCTCTGGCTTCAGCAAGTCTAGCAGGGGCAGTAAGTGAGGGAGATGCCCGAAAATCACTGTGCTTAATACCCTTAGTTACAGGAATGCATCCAAAGCTGATTGGCTGGTTGGCTGTCCTTGAAGGACAGCCAACCTGCTGTGTGATTGACAGCTAGGCTGCTAATGAATGGGAGAAACCTGCATAAAAGACCAGGCTTTTTGGCTTGGAAGGCAAAGTCGCCCACTGGACGAAGGAATCCGAAGAAGAATTTGGAAGAGACGCTTGCTGCAACTCCTGGACCGTTGGTTTGCCCGATGAAGCCCTCCTGCAGTGCTGAAGCTCTGAATTTGCCTCGACTAGAGAAGCCCTGCAAAGGGAGTCTTCGCCCCTTGGGTTGGTGGGACCAATCAACCCCAAGACGAGCTCATCTGGAAATCCTCTCGGAGCTGGCTGTACTTCCATTGCTGCTGCAGGAACCGATTGCCAGGGAGAGGAATGCCAGAATACAGTGAGTGTCTTTAAGTTGGACCCGAGCTACTGGAAGATCCTCTGGACTCCCATGAAGCAGGGCTAGCCAAGCCTGAGCCACCTCAACAGTGTACTGGACCGTATTGCGAGAAAAGACCGCGGTGGTGCGATTTGCGAGAGTCGCGAGGAGCTGAAACCGCGAAGTGCCGCTGATCTGAAGTTTGCCCATTGCTGCCACCGACCTTCAATTCGTAGTGCAGGAGTCCCCAGACGTCCTCCCTCTTGTCCCCACGACTGAGGCCCAGGAACAGGATCTGCAGACCTACACAGGAACAGAAGTCAGCTGGAACCAATTTCTTCAAACCAAAGGTACTGTAAACTAAGGGGTTGCTTACCTGTTGATGTGTAGCCTTGCTAGTTATCAGTTGAGACTTGTCTTGGTTGCTTTTGCGGAGTGCTTGCAGCTTTGTCCCTCACAAGCTTCCCAGCTTGTGGCCCTACAGTGATTTCATTTTCTACAAAGACTTCTAAAAGATTGTGCAAGACTTTTTAATTACCTTCAAAAGTGCTTTAGCTCCCCTAGACTTTGCTCAATTAACATTGGCTGTCCTGGCTCCCTGAAAGACTCTTCATCCTCTGACTTTGTGCTTTAACTATCCCTCAACAAAAGTCAGATGTTTTACTTGTGTTGCTGGGAAAGGGTTAATTTTCTTTGCATTGGGGGTTCAAAAGTACTTACCTGCTTAAGAATATTTGTTAACCATTTGTTTTCTTCCCAAAACCCTTTTCTTTGACACCAAACTCAGTATTGCTAAATGTGCCAGTGATATATTAATGTCCACAGTGTCCTAGTTATTGAAGTAATCTCGGGGTGTAAGAATTGTCTGTGTACCATCCCAAAAGGGTATCTGCTGATTTACAGAAACTGAGTGTGTATAAGTATATTTTTGTGTTTTTTTTTTTTTAAAAACATTTTTTATTGTTTTATACAACAAACCAAACATTACAATAATTAGGACTTCCATATCCATGTCAAACAAGATAACATTACAAACTATGTTCTTCAGTCCCGCTCCCTCCCGCCCCCAAACTTGAGCCATAATGTCCATATCATCAGCCTGTACGTCCTCATGCTGGTCGACTATCCTCTTCTTGTCCATGTCATCCTCACTGTGATCGTGCTGGGGGGACCCACCATGGTGCCCACCAATTGCCTCCATTCAATTAGGGGGTCCTACCTCCTCCTCTCCTCCCCTGCTGACCGCTTCAAATCAAACAGCAGTCTCACCCCATTCCAAGAGGTCAGCCCACCACAACTCCATTCTGGGCCTAAGAGCTGCCTTCCAGCACATTGCAATCCTCCTTTTGGCCAGGATGTATGCCAAGTCCTTCATCTTGCTTATGTGCCTCAGATGACGTGGCCTAGGGAAACCTCCTAGCATGCATGCCCAGGCCAAATCCACCTCTAGCTTAATACCTTTTTCAGCCAGGCGTATTTTCAGCTCAGTCCAGAATCTACCCACCTCTGGACAAACCCAGAACATGTGTAGCATCCTGGCTTCCTCCTCCCCGCACCTGGGGCATCTCTGGATCAACTGGCCCCCAAACCTAGCAATCTTACTGGGGGTCAGATATGCCCTGTGTGTAACGGATAACTGGATCTGCTGGAGCCTCGCGTTTCGGGACACTTTATTATATCATCTCTGGGCTCTCTCCCATAACCCATCCGACATAGGCTCTCCCACCTCCTCCTCCCAAAGCGGTCTCAATAAGGACAATTCCTTCCCCACCTTGGACCCCAGTAGCTCGTATATGTGGGATATCTCGTGCCCACCCTCCGAGACGTCATATATCATCTCCATGGTGGCATCCGGTTGTTCCGTGAGCACCACCGCCGGCCATTTTTCTCGCAGCAGCTTAACAATTCTGGAGTGGGTTATATGTTGCCCCTTATGCACCCCGGTGTCCTCCATCAGTTTCTGGAATTCTAGCTCCTCTCCATCCTGCCATATGTCTCCCAGAGTGGCCAGACCCATGGGTTCGCAGTATCTACGGACCCCTTGTATCAATTGGGGGTCCTCTCTGCATAGCGCTGCCAACGGCACCTGCATGGAAAACTGAGCCAGGTATCCCACCAGCCGCCATGCTCTATGCCAAACCTCCCAGCCAAGCACCAGCAGCCGCACCATCTCTAGCACCTTAAGCTTAGGCAGCCACACCACCTCTCTGAAAAAATAGGGAGCCGGTTCCCTGCACAACAACCTAGTTTCCGCTGTTTCTTCCTCAGACAGCCATCTGGCCACGTATTGCAATTGACCCGCTAGATAATATAACTCAAGATTCGGCAGGTTTATTTCCTCCCCCCTGTCACACGATTTCTGTAACTTCCAAAGAGCCACCCTGTTTCTGGAGTTATGCCAAATGAAGCCCCTGCACAAGCTCTGGAGACCAGCAAAGAAACGCTTGGGGATCACATGCGGGATGTTTACGAAAAAGTGTAACAGTCTGGGCAGGACTACATCTTGATTAAAGCTGCTCTCCCCATCATGGCCAGGGGCAGTCTGGACCAGAAACCCATGCTATTTTTGATACCTTCAACTGCCTTCACCGTGTTGTGTTTATGTTCTTCTCCTGTCATATGGTATATGTCAATACCAAGATATCTGAACAACTTGGTTCACCAGGGTATTGGCAACACCGTCAAACCCCCCAGCGGGACAGACCTAGATCTCCCTAGGGGAAACCTGCTAAATTTCTTGGGGTTTACCGCTATGCCGGAGAGGGCGGCATATCGTTCCATGACCTCCAGGATGTATTGTGTTCTCCTCTGGGAAGCGCAGGTACAAGAGCATGTCGTCATCATATAATGAAAAGAGATGCGGACCACCTGCAGTGCATATCCCAATCTCTCCATATTGCTGTCTAAGACGGACAGCCAATGGCTCTAGCGCTAATGTATACAACATGGGTAACCAGAGGCAGCCCTGTCTGGTGCCTCTGCTAAGTTGCCATTTGTCTGAGATTGTGGCGCCCGTTTTAACCCTAGCATTTGGGGAGCTGTATACCATTTTAACCCACCTAAGATACCCATTCCAAAGGCTTCTAAAGTCGCCAACAGCCAGGGCCATCTTACTGAGTCAAACGCTTGACCGCGTCAAGCGAGGCGATCGCCAGCTCACCTGGGTCTTCCTCAGTCTGATAATGTGATGCAGTCGCCTATGATTATCAGTTATATTCCTACCAGGGACATAGCCTGTTTGGTCAGGGTGCATCAGTTTGCCGATGACACGCATAATCCTGTTTGCCAGCACCGCTGTAAGGATTTTGCTGTCTTGGTTGAGCATCGACAGGGTCTGTGTATGACCCACAGTCTGTGCTCGGCTTACCCGGTTTTAAGAGTGGAATAATCACCGCCTCACGTAAGGGCTCTGGCAGCCTGCCCAGCTCATATGACTCATTCAGCATAGCCAGCAACGGGGGTAGCAACTCCTGTTTGTATGTTTTGTAGAATTCGCTCGGGAGCCCGTCTGACCCCAGAGCCTTACAAGTGGGCAGGTGTCGAATCACTCATTCAAGCTCTTCTATTGTGATTGGGGCATCCAGGTCTGCCCGTTCTGAGTAGTCTAGGGTAGGCAGGCCCATGTCTTCTAACGTGTCCCAGATCTCTTGGTCCCCAGCTCCGCCTGGGTCCTCATAGAGCCTATTGTAGTATCTAAGGAACTTGCCATTCACTCCCTCCTGGGTGTCCAGGATCCGACCTCCCTCCCCTCTGATTTCCCTGATCACAGGCCTTGGTGCCTCGCTCTTATATAGCCAGGCCAGCAACCTTCCAGGTTTATCTGCCCCTGCATGCTATTTCTCCACATATTTCTTATAGCTCAATTTACATAGCCTATCCCATTGTTCACAACTAGCTTGTTGGAGCTGTTTTATCCTGACCCCGTCCTCACTAGAGGTGCCTCCCCTATGCATAATGTCTTCCAACTCTTCCTCCGCGCAGCTCTAGTTCTATGCTCCCCTGGAGCCCTCTGGATTTTGACATAGCCACCCCCCGCACCACCACTTTGAATGCCTCCCACACCGTTCCCATCGATCTGACACTGCCTGTGTTAATCTCAAAGTACTCTGTGATCTCCTCCCTTAAATCCTCCCGGAATCCCGAATCCTGCAGGGCCTCGGCTCTGAGCGTCCACGTCGTAATCCGTGCCCTAGGGGGTTGGTGTTGCCACTCTAGAACCAGAGGGGAGTGGTCTAAGAGCACCCTGGCCTTATATTCCACACCTCTCATCCCGCTTACCAAATCGGCAGCAACGAACACGTAGTCCAGTCTCGTGTGCAGATCATGTGGTGCCGTATAGTGTGAGTATTGCCTATCTGCTGCGTTCAATTGTCTCCCGACATCCACAAGATCGAAGTCACTCAAGAGAGCCCTTAGCACCTTTGCAGCCGGGGTGGGCTTGTCTAGCTTATTGTCTGATCTATCCAGCTTAGGATTCAATACACAATTAAAGTCACCTCCCCATAGGATCCCACCACTGAGTAGGGGGCTAATCTTACCATACAGGGTACGAAAGTAGGCCGCTGTGTCCTGTTTGGGGGCATATAAGTTTACAATACTTACTACTTGGTTTTCTAACATCCCCCTAACAACGATCAGTCTGCCTTCTGGATCTCCCATGGTCTGAAGCATTTGGAACGGTACGTGGGGTGCTATCCAGGTGATAACTCCTCTTGCGTAAACAGAGTATGTGGCACCCGCTATACTCCCTCTCCACTTTCTTTTAACCACCTCCAGTTTATCCCTGGTAGGTGGGTCTCCTGCAATAATGCTATGTCCACCCTCATCCTTTTCAGGTATATCATAACTTTATTGCGCTTCAAATAACTATTGAGGCCCCTAACATTCCAGGTAATCACTCTAAGGCACCCCAACGCCATGTATACAATATCCTGCCCCCACTCTCCGCCCTACCTCCTGCCTGTTAAAATTCCCACATTGGCTCATTCCCCACTTACCCATAATAAACCCCCCCCCCTTTTCCCAACAACAAACCCCCACACACTGCCCTTTCCCTCCCCCCACCCTCCCCAACCCCAATAAATGCCTAGCTCCATCCCTGGATCTCAGGCGACCCTGCTTCTGGTTCTGCCTCGGTGTGCCGAGGACAGAATCCCGGCAGGGTGTCACCAGACTACCGGTAACCTACCAAAACTACTCTAAATGCGGGTATGAGGACTAGCTCTGCGAGGCTCCCTAACTAGGCAAAAGTTTCAGTGCTCACGGATCATGTCTTATTCCAACGTAATCATACCAGCCCGTAAGTTACATCAATTACAATAATCAAGTCCCATAGTCTTAAGATGCAACACCTACTGGTGCCCCCTCTGTATATTACTTATCTCTTCCTTCTCCCGTCTGGATGCCCGACTCCTGGGGGCAGCTTTGCATGTAAAGCCACCCCATTGCTTCTTCTGGGGTTTTGAAAAACAAGGTTCTGTTTTTATGGAACGCCTTCAGCTTCGCCGGGTAGAGCAGCATGTACTTGTGGCCCGCTTCCCGCAATCTTCTTTTGACAGTCCCAAAGTTCATGCGGCTCCGTTGCACCATCAGGGTATAATCTGGGTATGCAGTTATATTTGCTGTCCCTCTTTGTATTGTTCCGCCCTTACGGAAGTGTTCAAGGATTCTTTCTCTATCCCGATAGTTGAGGATCTTAGCTATCACCGGCCTAGGGGGGTTGCCCGATGGCGGCCTCCTCATAAGAGCCCTATGCGCCCTTTCCACCGCGAACCCCTGGGACAAGATTCCTCCGGTTATCTCCTGCAGCAGCATAGATTCAACGAACTCTGTAGGGTTGGATCCCTCGGCTCCCTCTGGCAAACCTACAATACGGATGTTATTCAGTCGGGCACGTCCCGCCACCTCCTCCGCCCTGCATTCTAGGTTGCCCATGCTTTGCACTAGGGCGTGAAGGTCTGCTTTATGTGCTGCACGTCTTGTCGGAGAAGGTTCTCTTCCTCCTGCACTGCTCCAACTTTCAGCTCCAGTGCTGCTTACAATTCAGTCATAGCCAGACCCAGTTTGGTCTCCCAGGCTACTTTCAGGTCTGCAATTGCCGCCAGGACCGCCTGGTTGGTACCCATCGTGACTGCACTCCCAGCAGGGATTTTCTCCTTACTCCTGGTTCCTTCGGGGCCCGGCGGTGTTCTGGCATACTCTTCCAGCGTAGGCTGCTTACTCTTTGTTCTTAGCGGTGTGCTGGACATGGCGTTGTGCCAAGGAATTGTGGGTGAGCCTCCCCTCTTGCCAGCCTCAGCGTGATGAAACTGCTGCTGGTGCCGGGGCCTGGGCGGGCCACCCAAAGGGGGTGTCCAGGGGCCGATGAGTGGCTACCAGAGTGGGACTGTGCCCTCACACGTAACAGAGTGGCTTCAATCCAATCTAGCGAGCGTGCACCCATACCGTGGGCCATCTGGACCAGGCTATGTTTGTCACTCTGGCTGCGGGCTCAAGAGAGTCCACCAGCTCTTCACATGTTGTTTATTTATTTATTTATTGTGTTCGTCTAGTTACACACGCTCCCCACTTCAGGTGTGCTGGGTGTCTGCTGCTGTTTGAGGTGCTTGGTTACAAGGGTCAGTCCGTGCCTATATCTTCATTATGAGCCTACCCTTATGGGCTCATAAGCTGGCTATTGTGCTCTCACCTCTACCATTGAGTGGGCGAACGTACAGTTTATTGGGGTGCCGCCAGAGTAGCCTGAGTGAGGGAGCATCAGCAGTGCCCAGTTTCATCAAGCCACCTCACTGACCCACCAGGGACCGTCTACAAAAGCGTGCCGGTCCATGCTCCTCCTCCTTTCTATCCGTTGTCACACGTCGACTTGCCTTTGTCCTTCCAGCGCTCCACAGCTGATTTTTCGCCTACTCCGCCCCACGCTCACAACTATAAGGTCGGGTCTTGCTGCCCTCCTTCTTGCACTGTGGGGTGCTAGGGCCACTCCACCGCTCAGGCCTCGGGGTCTGGCCGTTCCATCAATGCCCTACATGCAGGCCCAGCATCGATCAGCTGATCCAAGGACCGCTGCAATATGCGGCGCAACCTGGGTGCCTTTTATTCAACCTCCCGGCTGCCACTGAACGCCCCAGTGTGCGGGCTGGGAATCTCGAGGGCGGATGCTACAATGCTAGCGCTGCAGTCCCCGGCTCTCGGCGGACCGCACAGGACCGGAGTCTGCCGCTCGCCCCCACCAGCCCAGGAGATATGGGGCTCTTCTTCTGTTTGGGCCGCGAGGTCCGCTTCGCCTGCTCCAGCCTGGGCGCGGTCCTAACGCCGGCCAGCTATCCCCCTCGCGCGGTCTCCGAAACTCATAAGCGAACGGGGCCAACTGGAGCAAGTGTGTGCTTTGGTGACGCACAAAAAAGCGTATATTGGTCTCACTTAGCCTGCCTCGCGGCCGTACAGCCGCCGCTGGTCTGAACGTTTCTCCTTCTTCGTCCTGATTGACCGCCATTTTGTTTCCCCGAGTCTTCGTCCCCAGGAACGTCGCTCGCCCCTATCTGCCGTTCCTTAGGGTGTATGGGCTCCAGATTGTCAGCGACTGCTCCATATACGTTCATAAACTGATGCCTATGTTTCCATATTCAAAGGGCTGGTGCAACTGCACCTTTTTCTACGGATAAGTTCAGGATCAGCAGGAGCTCCTCCAAGAGCACGTCTGCTCACATGGCCTTCTAGCCACGCCCCCAAGTATATTTTTGTGTTATATATTTTCTCCCTTCTAAAGAAGGCTTATTTTAAAACCGACTGTTAAATTAATAAATAATCATTTAATCAAGAAACCTTGAGTATAAATGTTTTTTTAATACATGTCACCATGAAACTCTTACAGCTCTACTGCTCACATTGACCCTCTTGAGATAAGCCTGGCTGCTCAGTCACTCTACCAACTTGTGAAGTACAGACTTATACCAAGGTTGGGTTACCTATTGCCAAGAGGACAAGGCTGGTGTAGTCTCCCACAGGGTTACTACATACAATCTTGCCTAACATCCCCCGACGTCCTACTTTCCTGGGCTGCAGAACGCTAATACAGTGTTAGGGTGAGTTTTCCTAAAGTCCTACTCGCAGTAAGACTTTAGTAAGCTGTCCCAGTGGTTTGTAGATCTCCAACTCTTAGTTTCAATCTGTACTAACTCAGAACCTTGGTAGAGTGGCAGAGCAGTCGGGCTCATCTTAATAGGAAGATGTGAGCTGTAGCTAAGTACATTGAACCTAGTTAGCCATGCACATCAAAGAAACTCTTAAACTTATGATTTATGTAAAAATATATATATAATATTTCCACCAGAATCACTTTAAATACCTTATACGTTTATACTAGAAAACTTTGGAATACTTTAGAATACCCTTCAAAGGACATTATCACTTTTCTGTTTGTTCGTGGTTATGTTTGTAGTGACGTTAGAAAGGGAAAAACAATGCTATTGTATTATTGGTAATTAAGCGCACATGCAGTTCTTAGCAATTTTACATTAAGGCTTTCTCTACACACACACACATAAGAAAGTTACTTAAAGGAAGGGAAATGGTTAGAGTAATATTAGCCTGGTTCAAGTGTCCAGAGAGGGTTTCTTCACACAGTAAGTCTTTTGTCCAAAAACGCAACCCTAGCTAAAGACAGTTCAGAGAGGTCGCAAAGTCTTGACAAGCAGCAGAATACGCAGAGTTCCTGTGGATTTCTTCGTCTCTAGTGTACTAGTAGCAGCAAGTTAACAACTAACGAAGGAGACCCTATTAAGGACTCGATGCAAGGACGGACACAAGCTGCGGCTTGAGTCGGAGATAATAAGGGGCTGCCCTGGACACCTCTATGTGCACTCCAATGTTCTGAAGCAACTTTCTGGAATCCGGTAAGCAATAATCTTTTTCCCCACAGTACTTTCGGTTAGAACAAAATGTTCGCGGAGCATCGAGCACGATGTTGCAGCTCTGGACCTGACCCCTGGATTCCTTGGTCTGATAACTGAAGGCAGCACAATGGATGGAATCTCTCAGCAACAGTCTCGAGGGAAGACCTGGGGCATGACTTCCAGCAACTTCGCGGTTCACTCTGCTGGTTTGGTGCCTTTTGTGCATCACCAATGTTAGGTAAGATGTTCATGGTAATGATAAATCTTCTGACCTGGGTCAACCCAAGAACCTTTTGCTTTTACTGGTGGATTATATTTCCTTATCCCTCTGTGAGTGGGAATGTTTTTCCACACTCGCAGCATCTTTTACTCTTTTTTATAGTTGTCATTTTTAAGACTCTCCATGGTGTCTTTTAAAAGTTATCCTCTTTGACAACGTTTTGACAATAAGCGCATGTTGTTGCTGGGTTGCTCAGGGGCTCCCCTTTTAACTTTCTCTGGCTAACCTTGAGAGAACTACAGTTCCCAAGGGTAGAATGGATCTTTGGATCCATTTTACTTTTTATTAGGTGAGACCACCTTATGTGGAGTGCTGGGGAGATACCAGTATCCCCTTTCTCATTTTAAATGTAAAATTTTTGGAGCTTGCAGATCTGCTTAGATCCCATGCTCTGCATAGTCCGACATCTAGTGAAAGTCAGAGTATTACAAGGTTTGTTTTCGAAACTCAAACGGACGTCGACCGGGTATGATTAACAATACTATCCCTAGTGTGACGTGCGTGTAATATAACCATGGTCCTTCACGCGTCGAGGTCCCAAAGGTTATTTTTTTCCACTATCGAAGTTGGTTGCAAATGCAGAGTTCTCTTCTAGGCTGACGCCTTTGATTTACTAAAGTTATATTGGTAGAATTTCTTCCTTTCCTTTTATTGTTCGTCTCACTGTACGACTGCTCATCCACTCGACGGCTCCTGAAGAACACCCACAGTGTTGACGTCCGATTGATCGATGCCTTACGGGCCTCTTGGGACTTCGGCCTAGTACAGTAGGGAAAGAGGCTGGAGGTTCTCTATACGGACTCATTTTAGAGAATGTTTATCCTATTAGCCCCTTTCTTCTCTTTTCGCCCAACTGCCCTGTTCATACAAAATGGACAAAACCCCATTTAAATTTGGTTTCTCCGGCTGTGTAAATTTCTGTGGAAAGGCACGTATTGCGTGTGCAACCACCGTCTCCCGAGGGATCTCGCCAAAAAGCACTGTAAATCTTGTTAGGCGGAATTGCAGGCAGTACCCTCTGCTAACACCACACACAATTAGGACTACAGGTGTAAGCAAAAACCAACCTTTGGTATAAGTCTGTACGACACACTTCTGGTAGCGAGCTGAGCAGCCAGGCTTATCTCAAGAGGTAATGTGAGCAGTAGAAGAAGTTACACAGAAGTATCACAATCACAGTGGTTCAAGTAGACACACTCAAGGTTTCTTGGTAAAAAATACTTAAACATTTATTTACAGTCATTTAGAAAACTTTCACTAGTAGAAATCAACTCAATATTAAACACCAATATACTACAGTATCAAACTCTTAGTGATAAAGACAGTTTGCGCTCTTCTGAAAAAGGAGCCAAATGGCACTTCAGTACTTTTAAATGGGAATAAAAAGCATAGGTTTGTATAAAGGGTTAGAAAACACTTCTTTTAGATGATGCAAAGGTTCAATGTACCAGGAGGGTCAGTTCGATTCAATAGGCCAGGCCAAAGTCAATAGTCAAGTGTTCTTGGATAGGACAGCACAGTTCTGGTACAAATGGGGAAGTCTTTGTAAAAGTTTTTAGAAGTAGTTCAGGCGATAAAGAAAGATATGCTGGGTCACAAGCTGTTTAGGCCTACAAGTTGGGAAAGTTTCATGAACTTCCACGCAAGAGTTGGGATCTCTCAACCATATGACAGTCCCTTAAAGTGGAGCAAAAAGATGCAGTTGAAGACGTTGGTTCCTGGCAGGTCCTGCAGGTCTCGCTGTTCCTGAGCCTCAGTCGTGGGGACAAGAAGGACGACGTCGGGGGGGGGGGGGGGGGGAGTCCTGCACTACACAGAATGGCGTCACTTCCGCTCAAGTAACTGTGGCTTCCAAACACAAACTGGTGTCTACCCCCTGCTTAACCAGCTCCGAGAATGGTATCCAGGTGTTTGCTGAGTTGATTAGTCCCACCAACTCAAAGGGAGAAGCCGTCCTTGAAGGAGCTTCTCTCTCGATTGGAGATCTGGCGATTTGGAGTTGCAGCAGGGCTTCACCGGACAAACCAACGGTCCAGTGGTTGCAGCAGCCGTCCTCTTCCAGCTCGTCTTCGTTTCTTTTGTTTCAGTGGTCGACTCTTCCTTCCAGTCCTGGAGACTCGCCTTTTAAACAGTTTCCTCCCATTCATTCCAGCCTAGCTGCCACTCACCCAGCAGGGTGGCTGTCCTTGCCGGACAGTCAGCCAGCCAATCACGCCAGAGTGCATTTGGATCTCATAGGAGACTAAGCACAGGGAGTTTTGGGCACCTCCCTCACTTCCTGTCCACCCCAGACACTCAGACGCCATGGGCGGACTTAGTCCTGGAGCCCGCCAAAGGCTCACGAACAAAGGAACCAAACCTGGTTTGCCATGCAGAGTTCAACACCAGAAGGATCTTTCCACAAAGAAACGGTGAGAAAAGATGACCGGAGTCTGTTTTTACAGAGGGGTCTTGGGCGCCATATTGGAAAACATGGCGTCCCCGGTTTTTAGCTACCAGTGTTCGCGGTCGGGAAAAATCATGGTAGTTCGTTATTAAACCATTGCCACCAGCCATTTCAATAGGAAAGGGTAGCTTTTGACAGCTACAAGAGTATTTAGACATAGAGGATACTAAGTAACCACTCCAGCACTCTAAAGGAAGGTAATTTGTGCTGGGTCTACGAATTTAAAAAGACTAGTAAAGTTAATTTAACTTTCCATTCTCTGGAGAACAGTAGTTCATCCCAGAGAAGGTATTTAAACCATGGGGGGGATCCAAGGGACACCCCTGGGCCACTGCACCGAGAGTGCTGTGACGCAACAATAAAAAGATGATGGCTTATGGGGTTATGTAAAACTCCTTAATCAAAGAACATAATAGTAAAACACACATCAAAATACCTGAGAGTGGGAAAAAGGCTCACACTCTCTCCAGGGGGAAAAAATCAAGTCCTCAAAATCCAGCAAAGAGACTGGGGGTCTCTAAGGTGAAGGGAAATGAGCACATTTCTGAGAATTCTCCCTAATGCTTCTTGTCAGCTTTTCCAGCTGAAAACCCTAAAAGATCGGTGGACGAAATGCTGGGCACTCCCGCTGTGCAGGCCGAGGGATCCATATGTTGCGTAAGATTTTCACAGAACTGGTAAATCTTCCTGACCTGGGTCAACCCCAGAAGGTTTTGCTTTATTAGTGGGATATTTATCCTTAATACCTCAGTGAATGGGAACCTTTTTCCACACTCAAAGAATCTTTAATTCTTTATGGGTGTCATTTTTAAGACTCTCCATAGTGTCTTTTTAAAGTTATCCTCTTTAACAATGTATTGGCAATAAATGCCTGTTGTTGCTGGGTAGTCCTAGGGGCTCCCCTTTTAACTTTCCTTTGCTAACCTTGTGAGAACTGCAGTTCCCAAGGGTAGAAAGGATCTGAGGATCCCTTTTGTATATTGTATTCTGTGAAGCCAGCACACCCCACCTTATGTGGAGTGCTGGGGAGATGCAATGTATCCCCTTTCACACTAAAACTGTAACAATTATGTTACAGGGACAAGCTTACTTTCAATGGCTGGTGGCAGTGATAACTTGTATTCATTTAGTGCACCTTTACCGCGGGCTATGTTCACAGCTGCAGTAAAGGCACCTAAGGGTGCTCATTTTACCAAAATGGCCCATCTTCTTTTTTTTGCCATTTTAGTGTTTTCCTGTCATTTCTTGTTCCTTCCCCTGACATCCAAGGTGGAAAATTCCTTTGTGTGCTTTTTATCTTCGGCAGGAGTTCCCTTGACTCCCCGCCCAGGCTCCAGTCTGTCTGTGAGGGCAGGAAGCGAGGGAGGAGTCCAAAACTGCCCAGGATTTGTCTTACGCATTGCTTAAATGGGGACAAATCACAGTGGGCGGCTGGCTGTCCTGATTGGACAACGAAACTGCCCCTTGTAAAATGCAGGGAGAGAATGCAGAAGTTGTGTTGTAATTCCTGCTAAATACTGCGAAACTGAAGAAAGTCAACCACTGGAACCGAAATTGAAGAGGATGATGGAGAAGTGGCTGAAATGATTTCCAGCACCCGCAGAGCCTGCTGTGTAACCAGAGCCTGCTCTAGCCCTTCCTTCCAATCGACCTGGGAACTCCGAAAACGACGACCCCGACCCAGAGCCTATTGAGACCCACTAGACTCAAGAAGACCTGCATTTTGAGCCATCCTAAGCGTTGCTGCGACCTTGTGTTGCTGCAATACCCCAATACCCTGGGACCTTGAGCCACTGTGCGGTGCACGGTCTTCCAAATCTCGCTGAAACTTAGTGGGCATCCTGGTGGATCTCAAGAGACCTGAATCGAGTCCAAAAAGTCCCCTCAACAGAGTGCTGGACCTTTGTAACGACGAGAATTCAACTGCGATTTTCTGTCTTCTATGCTCCTTGAAAAAGTGCCAAATCCGCAGAACCGCATTCAGCCATGAGGGAAGCCTTGCCTAAAGCCTTCATCGATCCCTGCTGCAAAGTCACTTCTGAGGTCAGTTACAAAAGTATGTGGGTTTTACTTACCTTGAGTTAGCTGTGTACCATCCAATAATAAGTTAAGAGTTACTGCTTAACTCAATCTGGGGTTCCCTGATTTCAAAATCACCTGTAATTGAACATTACATCCTTATGTTTTTCTCGCCTAGTATAACTGTGTTATGGCAAAGGTAGGTATAGGGTTTTACTGCACCTGGAATAAGTGTTCCACTATGCACAAAAAGTATATTGTCCAGTTGAGTTATTTGTACTGAGAGTCAGGGTGTAATTGGTAGGGTCTACTGCCCTTGCATTACTGAATGTAATTGTGAAAGTAACCATTGATTTTTACTCCCCAAGAATAGGTGTGACCTATACTGAATGTGTATGAAAAGGTTTTGACTTCCCTAGAACTACTGTTAGGTATTCCAAATAAGGTTTATGCATTGGTCCGTGAACCTTCGAGTATAGTTTTATATTGTGATTTCATAAAATATTTTAGTGCTTAGTTACCCCAAGATTTATCTGGGCCTACCTGTATTTAAATAAATCCTTTATTTTTACAATACAAAGTGTTTCAGTGTTTCTTTGGATCATTTATATTACAATTTCATTTGTACTGATTCTACAGCCCTTCTCCTACCTAGGATAGGCCTGGTTGCTCTGGCGGTACAGCCTTATACTAAGAGGAGTCTTGTACTGCCTCAGTTGAATGGTTTTACTAAGCCATTAGTTGGACTTCAGAACAACTGTCCTAACACCATAGACGTGACGGAAGACTCCAGCGAGTGCAGTTACGGAGTCATGAATGACGCAGAGGGCGGTCGGGATCTGTCCGGACCCCAAGTTCCAGACCCCGACTCCGAGAAGCATGCCGGCGGTCCTGTGATGGAGAAGACACCAGGTGGGCACGGCACACAATCATTAACAAAAGAAAGACATAACCCATGTCTGACTCTCGAAGACACTGTCGAGCGTCTAGGCCCGTGTGGTGAACAGGGATAAAGCCTGGGCCATCGCGCACGCTTTTGCCTATTGACAGCTCCTTATGCGCGCCAAAAAACAGGTGTTGAGTCATCTCGGTGTATCCTAAAAAAGTACCGAAAATACAAGCACTAATTCAAAAACATGTCAGCGCCTCTAAAGGCAAGGTCGCCTAAAAAACTCAAATGAGACAATTAACTCCTAAGGCCGCCCAAACAGTCTTCCACTCCCTTAGACACCCTTTCTGGGGCTATGCGCCATAGAGACAGCCTTTCCACAAAAAACACCCCTACTAAAGATATTACCCCTTCCCAGCGCCCTGTCATCAAGGGCTTCCCACCAGAATGTCATTTTACACCAGAACAATTTGTGGAGATCTTGGGGTGAATGTCCTGTTTCGTGGACTTTATGGACAGACACCCAGATCAGTTAACCCTGGCTGCGAGGCATCTCGGAGTACTGTTATCAGACCCACCCCCTGCCAAGAAATCCTGCCTAGCTACAGCCCAGCACCTTTGCTCTAGGCACTCCGGCCTCGGCACCCCAAGACAGCTCTCAATATCAAAACCCATCGCAAGACGCATATCATTATGACCAAGCAGGGTCTCAGGGGGATCTCTATAGCCAGGATCAAGACCAGTAATATGATGATGACATTTATGTAGTACAGTTACCCAGACATTGGGACCAGCCGGTTGCAGACTTTCCAGTTGACAACCAACTACAGTATAACAAATTGTTACTGAAGGCGGTGCAACATTTCAACATTGTTGTGGAAAATATCCTGGGGGACCAAAAGGCAGCCACACAATTCATTCCTCTCTTGCAATCCATACAGAGATGTATTCAACCATCCCTCTTAACACCTAGTCTCACAAGACCGGTCAACCCAAAAATAGAAAACTTGTTCAGGCCTGCACCCACTGTCCCACCCCCTCCCACCCCTGTACTTTGGGGGGGGGGGGAGCAGCTCAAACCGGATTCTCTGGTAGTTACTACCACCAGAAAGAGGGTAGGTACTCCACTGGCATCGGCAGAAGCCCCGCAATATGAGGAGAGTAAAAAGATATATACATTTGGGAGAAAGGTAGCTTCCTCTGCAGCGTACCAGACAAGAATTGCGAACACTACAACCTTGTTGGCTAGTTACGGCTGGCACAAATGTGACGAGCTTGAACAACAATTACAGGCCATCCCAGAACCACTGAAGGCCCAACTGCTTAAAACTGTTTCAGAAGGCAAACAAGTCTCAAGCTGCATCCTGAAAAACAGCCTTGTTGCAGCGGACAACGCGGGACGCATCATAGCCAAAGGGGCCCTCACTAAGCGGCATGCCTGGCTTAGGCAGTCCGGGTTTAAGCTACAGACCCAAGCAACCCTCCTGAACATGCCAGTAGAACCAAACGTCCTATTCAGTAAGGCCGTAGTGGACGCCCTAAAGAGTGCCAAGGACGAGTACAACACTCTTAAGTCCCTTGGGCAACTGACTAACAAACCTTATTCCCAACGGAGTTCCCCAAATTCAAAAAGATTTGGGGAACAGAGCGGTCAAAGTTCCTCTGGCTACTCTAACAGAGGATAGTCATCGTCTTGGAACCAGTGTCAAGGCCAAGGTTCCTCGTCCAGCTTTCAAAGAGGCAGAGGTAGAGGCGGAACCTCACCTGGGAGAGGCTCAGCCACTCCCAAATAATGACACGCCGTTTCAGGTCCCCTCCCATGCAACTCCAGTAGGAGGCTGAATCTCTCAATTCACCCACGCATGGGAGGGGATAACATAAGACAAATGGGTTTTGTCCACCGTAGTAGGCGGGTATTGCATAGAGTTGATTCAGATACCCCCTTACCGCCCGCCAAGACAGAAGAAACTAACAGCAGAAGATACAGCCATAATGCTGGAGGAAATAAAGGCTCTGATCGAAAAGGATGCAATAGAAATCATCCCGGCAAACCAGGTATACAAGGGTTCTCTATTCAACGTACTTCCTTGTGCCAAAAAAAGAATTTACCATGCGCCCAGTACTAGATATGCACCCCGCAAACAAAAATGTCAAATCACAGAAGTTTCGCATGACCACGCTTCAGGAGGTGAATCCACTCCCGAAACCGGGGGATGGGGGCTACATGGCGACATTGGACATGAAAGATGGATACTTTCATATTTTTGTGCACACTGCCTACAGAAAATACCTGCGTTTCAAGATGGCGGGAGTACACTACCAGTTCAAAGTACTCAAATTCGGCATTGTCTCAGCACCAAGAGTGTTCACCAAGGTGCTTACAGTAGTGGCAGCACTCCTGCGCAGAAAGTCCATCCCGGTATACCCTGATCTGGACGACTGGCTGATCACCAGGGAATCTCCTCAAATTTGCAGACTAAATACACAAAAAGCTATAGGCCTTCTTTTCAATCTGGGCTTCTCCATCAACGAGAGGAAATCAAGTCTAATCCCCAGCCAGACAAAACTATTTCTGCAGGCTATTCTAGACTCAAAAGAGGAGCTAGCATTTATCTCAAGCGAGAGAGTATGAAATATGCTTCTGCAGGTATCTCAATACAAGGTTGGTCACCAGATAACGGTACGCAAAGCAATGCACTTGCTAGGGATTATGGCCTCTTGCATATATTTAGTTCCTCAAGCGCGCCAGTGCTTTCTTCCAGTGCAGGAGTGGTTAGCGTAACAGTGGTCTCAGGCAAGAAGAGAGTGGGGACGATTTAGTGGTTGTTTCGCTTAGCCTGATTCAGGCTCTTCGCTGGTGGTCCAAGGATAATCTCTTAAAAGGAAATCCTTTTTGCACTCCACCAGCCCAAACGATCCGAACTACAAATGCCTCACTCGCCGGTTGGCGGGCAGACTACCTCCACCACACAGCCCACAGACAGTGGACACTTGCTACTGTCCAAAGACATATCAACTTTCTGGAGCTCTTGGCAGTCCTCAAAACTCTTCAAGCTTTTCAACATCTCCAGGGTCACAGTGCAGGTCCTCACAGACAGCACCACAGCATGTTCTATCTGAACAAGCAGGGAGACACGCAATCTCTGTCCAAACTATCCAAGAAGATATGGAGGTGGGCACTCAAGTGGAACATATTTCTAACATCCTAACATGTTCCAGGGGAACTCAATTCTCTGGCAGACATGTTAAGCAGACACCCTCTACCAGATGAACACTAGTGGCAACTCGACAGATATACTAGACAGAATATTCTCACTATGGGGGTCATCCCCCACTAGACTTGTTTGTCACAAAGCTAAACGCTCAATGCCAAGACTTTGCGTTGATGTTTCCCCAGGCAGGGTCCAAGGGGAATGCCCTGTGGATGAACTGGTCAATTTGTTTACACTTTCCCCCCCCCCCAACACCGCTCCTGAGCTGGATCGTGCACAGGATGCACCAAGAACAAGTAACCCTAATCCTGGTTGCTCCTATGTGGGCAAGACAGCCTTGGTTT
This sequence comes from Ambystoma mexicanum, assembly GCF_040938575.1. NCBI lineage: Eukaryota > Metazoa > Chordata > Amphibia > Caudata > Ambystomatidae > Ambystoma > Ambystoma mexicanum. The sequence goes on from NC_090934.1 coordinate 1,321,870,521, forward strand.
CCACATCTCAAACTGATGATGTGCGACCCGATCAAGCTCCTGTGCCCGTACAACATGTTGACGCAACACAAGGGGGCATCCCTCCACCCACGCCCACAATCAATGACCTTGGCAGCTTGGCTCCTGAAGTAGTGTTTGGCGACTTACACCTTCCACATAGGTGTATGGGTATCCTCAAAGAGGCACGAAAACCCTTTAATAAGTGGAAAAGATGTGTGATATGGTGCACATCACAATCACTAAACCTGTTAGAATATTCTGCAGCTAACATTCTACACTACATGCTTAACTTAGTCGACTCCAGCCTAGTATTCAATTCCTTAAAGGTACATCTGGTAGCCCTATCTGCTAACACCACTTCACAGAACAAGGTCTCCTGGTGGAAAGTCTGTCATCAAGGCATTCATGGAAGGGGTAAAGAGGCTATACCTGCCCATTTCCAACCCTCCCCCAGGTTGGGATCTCAATATTTTGCTCTCCAAGCTCATGGGGCCACCCTTCGAGCCTATGCACAAGGCCAGCCTAAAGCATCTTACCTATACAACTGAATTCCTGGTAGCTATCACCTCCATAAGAAGAGTCAGTGAGCTAAAGGCTTTATCGGTACAAGACCCCTTTTTTTATCATACACGAGGACAATGTTGTCCTCTGAACACATTCTAGGTTTTCACCTAAGTTCATTTCAAAGTTCCATATAAACCAGTCCATAGCACTCCTCCCCCCGCCCCTTCTTTCAGAATCCATCAAACTCAGCAGAAAGAAGTCTCCATACGCTTGATGTACGGAGAGCGGTCTTGTACTATGTTAACAAAACCCCTAAGGAAAACAGACCAACTCTTTGTTTACATAGTGCCTGATAGAGATGACGATCACATATTAAAGGGCACAATCTTCAGATGGATAGTCAAATGCATACAACTCTATTCCCTATACAAAAGATTCTACCTTTTACCCCAAGGGCACACTCTACCAGAGGTACAGGGGCTACCTTAGCTTTCATTGCAAACGTCCCTCTAGGCGTCATATGCACAGCTGCTACATGGAGTTCCATCCGTACGTTCACACATTACTGCATTGACACACATTCTAAAGCAGATTCACTGGTGGGACAAGTGGTCCTAAAACATCTCTTTGCTGCTGTACCTTCTGACCCCCCCACCTCCTTCTCCAGATAGTGCCCGCTAATCTCTGCAGAGCATGTGATCGAAGCAGATCCACAAGCTGCAGAAGAGATAATTACTCAACATAATCTATTTCTGCTGCTTGTATCTGCTTAGATTCACATGCGCCCACCCTTCCTCCCTTACTGGAGTAGAAGGCACATAGATGTTTTCTGGGTTTTCTGTTTCTGCTTTACAACATCTGTACTAACGCTATACTTCATGCAACCTCATGTCAGAAACAATCTGAGGGACCTCGATGCGTAAGGGGACCATGGGTACAGTACACATCACACTAGGGATAGTATTACTAATCACGACCTGTCAATGTCAGTTTTCGAGTTTCAAAGACAAATCTTGTAATACTCTGCGACTTCCACTAGATGTCGGACTATGCAGAGCATGTGAATCTAAGCAGATACAAGCACCAGAAATACGATTATGGTGAGTAATGTATCCCTTCTGTTACAAGGACAAACTTACCTTTAGTAGCTTGTGGCATTGAATCTTTTTATTAATTATGTGCACCTTTATCGCAGGCTGTTTGCACAGCTCCGGTAAAGGCACCCATGGGTGCTCATTTCACCAAAATGGCCCCTGTCTTGTTTTTTTTGCCATTTTAGTGTTCCTTGTCCTTTCTTGTTCCTTCCCTGACAGCTTAGCATGACATTCCTTTGTGTGATTTTTATCTTCGGCAGGAGTCCTCTCTACCCAGGCTCCAGGCAGGAAGCGAGGGAGGATTCCACAACTCTGCAGTCTTTTGTCTTTTAGCCTGAGTGTGAGATTCCAGTTCAAACTTGGAGGCTGGCTGTCCGAAAAGGATTGCCAAACCCCCAAGTTTGAATGTTGCAAGGGTGTTTCGCTGGGTTCCTGCATAAAAGTCAGATCCTGGAAGCTGAAGAGGTAGTCGACCACTGGAACCAAAACCGAAGGGGATGATGAAGGAAAAGCGGCTGAAATGATTTCCAGCGACCGGAGAGCGTGCTGTGTAACCTAGCTCTTCCTTCCAGTGAACCTGGGCACTCGGAAAATGACTACCCCGAGCTTGGGGAGTTCCACTAGATTCAAGAAGGGTTGCATTTTGAGCCATCCATGCTGTGCTGCGACCTTGTGGGCTCCAATATCCTGGGACCTTGAACCGAATCTCGCAGAAACTTCGTATGCACACTGTTGGATCTCCAAAGGCATGATTCCAGTCTGAAAAGTGCCCTCACCAGTGTGCTGGATCTTGGAAACGACGAGAATCCGTCTGGCGATATTCTGTCTTCTTCGAATGGATTGTGTCCTCCCACGTATTCCTCATCTTTGATATTCGATATCCAGCTTCAGCTGCTATGGAAAAGAATTTCGGCAGATGGCGCTGTGCGCCGATGCAGTCGACTCGATGTCCCTCGAGGGCCTCCATCTCGAGAATGCCATCAAAAGCACATATAGCACGTGCAGCTCCCATTGGCTTCAGTTCCGTTTTTCTGCGAATGCCATCGCTTTGAGAAATACTGTGCGCTCCCATTACTACATCACAAGTATGTCTTCTTCGTCGACACTGGCTACCCTGAAGACCGGGTTCAAGAAGTGTGGAGATTGTGATCCACACCATATATGTCTATGGTGTCTCGGGGTGGAGCATAAGACCTCGGCCTGCTCCAAATGCCAGTCGATGACCGGAAAGGCCCTGAAGGAGCGAAGGGGAAATTGGTGGTAGGTCGAAACTCCAAAATATCGCCTTCTACCCTGACCAAAAACCTTCGACCGAGGAGTCGAGAGGCGACTCTCCTCGGAGGAAGAAAGTTAAAAGATCGAGTGGCTCTCACCACTCCTCGACTACTACGAGGAAGTCCCAAAAGATGCACCATAGATTGCCTTCTTCGACTTCGTCGGACACCTCCCCAGAGAGGCTATCTTGTCCCACAAAAAATTCCACACCTGACGAATGGGAAGAATTTAGAGCAGAAATGCTGAAAATATTTGAAAAGCAAAAACTCACGGCAAGCCATGCTCCTACTGCACCTTCCAAAGAAGCTGGTAAGGAATGGTGACGCAAATCCTGCATGCCCGGGATGAAGGCCTGATCCTCATTGAGAGCTGTCGAGGCGTCGATGCGATGACAAGTCATCAAAGGATCCATCAAGCCAAAAACATAAGTACAAGTCGAGGTCAAGGTCACCGACACCTGCTGCGCATTCGCCACCAGCCAAGCCCTCGACATCAGCGTCACCTTCGACACCGGCATCTATGCCAGCTCCACCACCAATGTCAGCTGTGCCATCGACGTCGAGCACCCTATCTAAACCAATGGCGCCATTGAAAAAAGTTTCAACTCCTCTAGCGTCGAAGCCACAATTTGTCAAACCATTGATGCCTGAAAAAACGTATGTTCCTTTACCAAGGAAAGAATATTTTAAGTCCCTTAACTCAATATGAGGAGAATGAACCCTCAGACAATGATGCACGCTTTGGTCTCAATTTTGGCACACCAAATGTGCCTGAAAGTTTAATTTCTGAGGAATCAAGGTTGATAGACTTTATGATGACTTACAGACGGCCAGTGGGGTAGACACTGCACCTGAGCTAGAATTTGGAAGGCCAGAGGCTGGGTAACACGCTGATGCATCTTATAGACAGCTAATGTCCAAGGTGGTAAAATATATATGGGGTCAAGTAGACTTCTGTTACCATTTGAGCAGAATGATCTTACAAACATTCTGGATAAGGGTCCACAGTTAGATCCTATACTGTGTTTCCATAATGCTCTCCAAAAAAGGGTGGCAGGAAATGGGGAGACGCCAGAATCTAATCTGGCTGTGAATAAAAATCTGACCAAAAAATACTGCCCTTCCAGTAGTGACCCATACTTCCTGTCTAAACACCCCACTTCAGAGAGTCTGGTGGTGCAGGCAGCTAAATTTACCATCCCTCCAGATATGGATGACAAACAAGAAGATGGATAGGCAAGGAAAGTATTTTCTGCAGGGAATATGGCGCTTGAATCCGCCAACGCCACATATGCCCTTGCAAAATTCTCATTCTCTCTATTGGACTGCATTTCCGTGGCGGCAGACCACCTTCCCGAGGGGGAAGAGACAGACAGTTTTTCGGCCATAATTAGAGACTGCAAAGAAGCCATGTTTCAGTCTGGTCTGGATTCTGCTGACTGCATCAGCAGAGCCAAGGCTACTAGCACCGTTATACGCAGATTTGTGTGATTGAGGAAGTTGGGTTTTGCACCGGATGTGCAATCCAGACTCCTCCACATGCCCTTTTGATGTGTCTCACCTGTTTGGCAGCAAGGCTGATGAGAGGCTTGAGGTTGCAGACCTCAAAGGCAGCAGCCAAATCTTTAGCTGCCGCTATTAGCCAGTCTCAGCCTTTTGCCCCACTGTACAACCTTGGAGGGGTAGATCTTTTCGCTACTACTCCTCTGTTGGAAGAGCTAGAAGAATAGCTGGTCAAAGAGGATTCCCTCATGGTGGACGATGGAGAGGAGCGAAGCCAGCTCATGTAGTGGCATCTTTACCATCTGCCACTGCACCAGCTGCCTCAAAACCTCTGAGGTCCTCAGTCACAGTTCAACAGTGGGGGGGCAGACTGTCTCAGCATCTAGAAGAATGACGAGACATTACTTCAGATGATTTGGCATTGGAAACCATAGCCCACGGGTACTGCCTTCCGTTCATTCAAAGACCTCGGAGCAATCCACTGGGGAGCCACTCTTTGAGGATTTCAGATCTGCTCCTTGTGCAGGAAATTTGAACCCTGCTAGAGAGAGGTTCTATAGAACCAGTACCTGTAGCGGAGAGGAGCAAGGGTTGATACTCCCCACACTTTCTAATACCGAAAAAGGACGGAGGAATGAGACCCATCTTGGATTTATGGGAATTTAACAAATTCCTCAGGAAGGACAAGTTCAAGACTGTAACCCTTTCTCAGATCCTTCAAGCCCTCCAGTTTCAGGATTGGTTGGTATCTCTGGACCTTCAGGATGCTTACTTTCATGTGCCTATCCATCTCAAGCACAGAAAGTACCCGAGGTTCGCCATTGGCAGTTCTCACTATCAATTACCAGTTCTGCCCTTTGGGCTGACCTCTGCCCGAGGGTCTTCACCAAGCTAATGGTGGTTGTGGCACCAATTCTAAGAAGGGGAGGGATTCATGTCTACCCCTACTTGGACGACTGGTTGATCAGAGCAGTGTCCCCAGAAAAAGCTCAGATTCATCTAGATTATGTTGGCCACTTCCTCCACAAGCTGGGCTTCTCCCTCAACTTAAAGAAGTCACATATGATGCCATAACAGAAACTCCAGTTCCTTGGAGCAGTCCTGGACACGTTCCTGGGAAAAGCCTCACCACCAGAGGTGAGGGCTCAAGATATTTTACAGATGGTGACCAGATTTCAAAATGCCCAGCGTCTACCAGCCTTCGACTTTTTGAGGTTGCTCGGCCTCATGGCATCCTGCATTTTTCTAGTGCCAGAGGCTCGTCTGAGAATGAGATCTCTCCAGTGGGCTCTAAGGACCCAATGGTCGCAATTCTCAGGGAAGATGTCGGATCTCCTACAAATCCTGAACAGAGTAGCGCAAGACCTCCAGTGGTGGGCCTGTCACGAGAACATCTTGAAAGGAGAACTGTTTTGGCAACCATGGCCGAAGATAACAGTAGGGACAGACGCCTCACTCACGGGGTGGGGAGCCCATACCAACGACTTAACCATCAGCGGTCATTGGCCTCCATCGTAGTCCAGTCTACACATCCACCTATTAGAGCTAAGAGCAATCAGGCTAGCACTGAAAGCTTTTCTGCCATCAGTACTGATGACGGACAACACAGTGGCCATTCACTACCTCAACAAAAGAGGAGGCGTAGGGTCACTGCCACTGTGCAGTGAGGCAATGCAGCTCTGGTACTGGGCAATACAGGAAGGAATCGCTCTATCGGCAGTTCACCTAGCCGGAGAGAAGAACACGGCGGCGGACGCTCTGAGCAAGCAGACCTCAGTCTCCCACGAGTGGAAACTAGCTCTGGAAGTCCTTCAAGAGATCTTCACCCTTTGGGGAAACCCCTCAGGTGGATCTGTTCGCAACAAGTGTCAACAAGAAATGCGAACGATACTGCTCAAGGGAATTTCCCCAGAGAGCAGCTCTACGAGATGCATTTGTGGTGGACTGGGAGTTTCCACTTCTGTACGCGTTTCCTCCAGTCCCCGTCATTCCTCACGTAATAAGGAGGCTGAGAAGATTCCGGAAACCCATGATTCTAATTGCCCCAGATTGGGCCAGGAGGACATGGTTCCCGGATCTTCTAGACATGTCCATCTGTCCTCCAATTCGTCTTCCACAAAGAGAGGATCTTCTCTCGCAAGAGGCGGGTCATGTTCTCCATTCGGATATCAGGACTCTCAACCTTCACGCTTGGTTTCTGAAAGGTTGAGATACAAAGATTAGGACCTCCCAGATGACGTAATGGAGGTGGTGTTTTCGTCCAGAAGACCAGCAACTAAATCATTATACCGCTGCCATTGGAACAAATTCTGCAGCTGGTGTAGAGATAAGAATATTGACCCTTTTTCATGCAATGCACCGATGGTGTTATCTTTCCTGCTATACTTTTAGGACTTCAAGTTGGCACAGTCAAGGGTTACTTCGCTGCGCTATCAATCTTCAAACGCACAGCTGAGGAACCTTATTTCAAAAGGCCTCTAGTCATTCCGTTTCTGAAAGGGTTGACTAATGTCTTAAACCCCCCCCCCCCCCCCGACTCCATTTCCCCTGTGGGATTTAAATCTAGTTTTGAAATTTCTAATGGGCACTCCCTTTGAGCCTCTTCATTCCTGTCCATTAAGGTTTCTCACTCTTAAAATTGTTTTTCTAGTGGCTATAACCTCTGCCACAAGAGTGAGCGAGCTACAAGCTTTATCTTGCAAACCTCCACATACTATTTTCCACAAGGATAAAGTAGTACTTCAAGTGAAGCCTAATTTCCTCCCAAAGGTTGTCTCGGAATTCCATATCACGCACAAAATAACCTTGCCTTCATTTTACCCCCCTCCTCATCCAGGCAAAGAGGAAGAGAGATTGCACAGGCTGGATCCAAAGCGTGCTTTGAGTTTTTACATCAGCAGACCTGCAAGAATTAGGCAAGCCTACCAGTTGTTTCTGGGGTATGCAGGACATAAACTAGGCCTAGCCATCGAGAAACAGAGAATCTCAAGATGGATAATTCTAACTATCATCGAGTGCTATAAATTGACAGGAAAAGACCCTCCTCAACACCTCGGGGCTCTTTCAACCAGGGCTATTGCAGCCTCGTCAGCTCTCCAGAGAGGAGTTCCAATAAAAGACACTGTACGGCTGCCACATGGTCGTCTGCACAAACCTTCACCAAATTCTAGTCTAGATTCCTCCACTAGCCAGGAGACTACATTTGAGAAAGCTGTATTGCACTCTGTGCACACTTAAACCATATAAATTTTACTCCCACCTCCAATTTTCATTGCTGATTTGGGAGTCTTATCAAAGATAAGAAATACATGGGAGTACACAATTCATTCTTTCGACTGGATGTTCCTCCCACGTATTCCTTATCACCCCTCCCATCCTTCCCCACAGTAAAACTTCCCTTGTAGTTGCAGCCTACACTCCCTCAAGGGTACTAACCATCTCATACTGGACAAATACAGCACCTCAAAACGGAACTGAGCAAGACTATTTATACATATGGTGAGGTCGGCGCTGATACAGAGGCCTTTGAGGGACACCGACTCGAGGGACGTCAACACGCAGCACCCTCTACTGAAAATAAATTCCGAGGCCAGCAAGCTGTAAGTGGATTTATCAAAGGTAAGGAATACGTTGGAGGAACTTCCAGTCGAAAGAACATTACAGTTGGTAAGTAACTTGTTCATCTATCTTTTGGAGCTGAGGGCAATCAGACTAGCGCTGAAGGCCTTTTCTGCCCTCTGTACGGGCAAAGAATGTCTTGGTAATGACTGACAACACAGTGGCCATGTAGGGTGTAGGGTCACTACCACTGTGCAGAGAGGCAATGCAGCTCTGGTACTGGGCAATTCAAGAAGGAATCGCCCAATCGGCAGTTTACCAAGCCAGAGAGTAGAAAACGGCGGCGGACGCTTGGATCAGGCAGAGCACAGTCACCCACGAGTAGGAACTAGCTCAGGAAGTTCTTCAAGAGATCTTCACCCTTTGAGGAATCCCTCAAGTGGATCTGTTCACGACCAGTGTTAACCGTAAGGGCAAACTGTACTGCTCCATGGAATTTCCACTCCTGTACGCGTTTCCTCCAGTCACGGTCATTCCTCACGTGATCTGGACGTTGAGAAAGTTCAGGAAACGCATTATCCGAGTTGTCCCATATTGGGCTAGGAGTATGTGGTTCCCTGACATTCTGGACATGTCCATCTGCCCCCCCAATACGTCTTCCACGGAGGACTGTTAGGCAAGATTGTATGCAGTACCCTTTGGGTGCACAACAACAACCTGACCTCCTGGCAATAGGAACCCAACCTTTGGTATAGGTCTGTACTACACAGGTTGGTAGCATGTTGAGCAGCCAGGCTTTTCTCAAGAGGGGTCAAGGGGAGTTACAGAGATTCACAGTGACAAGTATTCAAATAAACTCTTACACACAAGGTTTCTTGATTAAACAATTAGTAATTTATTTAAAAGTCAGTTAGAGTAAGCCTTCTTCAGAAGGGGGCAATATAATAGTAACACACAACTACACTCCAAAATCCACATTCTTAATATTTCTAAATCAGTAGGTACCCTTTTGAGATAGCACACACCACTTCCTACACCCTCATGGGACTTTAGTAACTAGGACACTGTGGAAATTAATATACCACTGTTTGCATTTAGAATCTGATTTAAGAGTTTGGCAAAGAACAAGGTTATTAGAACAGAACAAGAGATCGCACAAATATTATATTCTGAAGCAGGTAAGTACTTTTGGTAACCCCCAATGCAAAGCTAGTTAACCCCTTACTGGGAGGAGGATTAAAAAAAAACAATATCAGAGGGCAGAAGAGACATTCAGGGGGCCAGGCTAGGCCAAAGTCAGTTGGGCAAAAGTCAAGGTGAGCTGAAGCACTTCTTGCCGGCAAGTAATTCTTTGCACAATGTTTTAGAAGTCTTTGTAGAAAAGAAGAATTCAAAGCAGGGTCACAAGCTGTTTAGACTTGTGAAGAAAAGAAGCTATCGGCAACTCTACAGAGCAACCACAATAGGGAGGACGTCTGGGGACTCGTCCTGCACTGCAATGGGACGGTCAGCGACCGTAACAGGCAATCTTCAAACAAGTAGCACTTCAGTGTTTCAGCTCCTCGTGTCTACCACAAATGGCAACACACTGGATCCTGGCTGTCGAGATGGGCTTTACTTGCATTTGGGGGTCCAGCACTATGTTGAGGTGGCTCAGGCTCGGTCAGTCCTGCTTCCTGGGAGTCCGTAGGATCTTCCTGGAGCTATTGGCCAGCTTAAAAGCAACGCACACAATCTGGTGTTCCTCTCCCTGGCTATTCGGTTCCAGCAGCAACTACAGTGGAATTTCAACCAGCTCCGAGAGGATGTCCAGGTGTCTTACTTTGGTGTTGATTGGTCCCACCAACTTAATGGGAGAAGTCGTCTTTGCAGGGGCTTCTCTGTCGATACAAATTTGGAGTTTCAGCACAGCAGCAGGGCTTCACCGGGCAAACCAACGGTCCAGGAGTTGCAGCAGGCGTCTTCTTTGAGTTATTCTTCGGATTCCTTCATCCAGTGGTCGACTCTGTCCTCCAAGCCAAAAAGCCTCACCTTTTATGCAGGTTTCTCCCATTCTTTCCAGCCTAGCTGTCAGTCACCCAGCGGGCCAATCACCTAAGAGTGCATTCCTGTCTCCTAGGAGACTCAGCACAAGGTGTTTCAGGCACCTCCCTCACTTCCTACCCCCGCCAGACACCCTGGAGCCATAGGCGGGGTTTCACTTGTGAATCCCGCCAAAGACAAAACAAACAAAGGGACCAATCCTGGTTTGGTGTGCAGAGTAAATCTCGAGAAGGACCTTTCCATAAAGAAATGGTGAAAAAAAGACGACTGGGCCATTTTGACAAAAATTGCACCCTTGGGTGCTTTACTGCAGTTGCGAACGAAGCCCGCAGTAAATGCACACCACAGTAGGTAAAAGTAAACCACTGCCACCAGCCATTCATTGAGGAAAGGGTAACCTAAAACTGTTACATGAGAAGCTAGACAAAGGAGATACTAAGTAACCCCTCCAGCACCCTATTGTACGATAGTGTGTGCTAGGTGTAGAAAGTTACAAGAGTAAGTAAGGAAAATTCGACTTCATTGCTCTTGGAAACAGTAGCTTATCCAGTAGAAGGTATTTAAACCTTTGGGAAATCTGGAAGCCTTCTCTGTGTCACTGCATTGAAGGTGCTGTGTGACACCATGCAAAAGATGATGCCTATGGAATTTGTCAGACTCCACAACCAAAATGAAACCGAGTTCAAAATCACATTCAAATACATGATAGAGTGGGGGGAAAAAGGGTCTCGCTCTCTCCAGGCAAAAAATTAAAATCCTAGAGTCCAGCAAAAGAGATGGGGGTCTGTAAGGAATTAGCACATTTTGGAGACTTCTCCCTTACGACCTTCTCTCACGGGAGGAGGGTCAGGTACTCCATCCAGAGGTCTAAACATTCAGCCTTCACGCATGCTTTGTGAGAGGCTGAGATACAAGGATTGGGACCTCCCGGATGACGTAATGGAGATTTTGCTTTTGGCCAGAAGGCTAGCACAGAAGTCGTTGGAACAAATTCTGCAACTGGTGCAGAGACAAGAATGTATTCCAGGTGTTTTGCACATACAATGAAGTGTTAACCTTTCTACTACCCTTAGCCAATCTGGGGCTCCAGGTTGGAACTATTAAGGGCTATTTAGTGGCACTGTCCATCTTTAAGTGCTTGTCTAAAGAACGTTCATATTTCAAGATTCCACTGGTGACACAATTTCTAAAGGGGCTTACCGATGTGTTCCCCCATCTCCTTACCAGGTTCCAATTTGGGACTTTAATCTTGTACTAAAATGTCTAATGTGTGCACCCTTTGAACCCTTACTCTCAAGTCCTTTTAAGGTTGTTAACTTTTAAAACCATTCTCTTGGTAGCTCTAACTTCATTCTTACCCCAAAATCATTTCTGATTTTCACGTAGGACAGACATTGTTTTACCTTCTTTCTATATTTCATCCTGGCAAGGAGGAGGAGAGATTGCCTAGGTTGGCTACACTCAGAGCTCTTGGCTTTTATACATCTAGACTATCAAAACTTTGCTTTGAGGATCAGCTTTTCATTGGCTATACAGGCCACAAACTGAGTCAGGCTGTTACGTAACAGACCTTATTCTGGTGGATCATTCTGGCAATTTCAGAATGTTACAAACTGGCAGGCAAGGATCCTCCTGAAGGATTAAGGATCCATTCCACCAGGGGCGTGGCTACCTCTACAGCCCTGCAACGGGATGTACCGATAAAAAGCATTTGTGGGGCATCAACGCGGTCTGCTATTCATACGTTCACAAAACATGACTGCCTGGAGTCTTCCCTCAGTCAGGATGGGTGCTTTGGCAAAGCAGTTCTGCATCCGGTTCATGAAAACCATTGAACTAAATTCGTACTCCCTCCACCAAATCTAATACTGCTCTGGGAGTCAATCAAAGATGAGGAATATGTGGGAGGACACAATCTATTCGAAGAAGAAGTTACTTACCCCTGGTAACGTTCTTTCAACTGGATGTTCCTCCCACATAATCCTCATCGCCCTCCCAACCTACCCCACAGTAGAATTTCCCATGCTATTGCAGCTTTCGCTCCTTCAAAGTTGAGTTTGGTCATTCCTGTGGTTATGCAGGTATTTCTACTGTAAGTAAAACAGAACTGAAGCCAATGGCCGCTCTCCGTGCTATATATGCCTTCGATGACATCCTCGAGACGGAGGCCCTCGAGGGACATTGAGTCGACTGCATCGATGCACAGCGCACTCTGCCCAAATTCTTTTCCCGAAGCAGCTGAAGCTGGATATCGAATATCGATGATGAGGAATACGTGGGAGGAACATCCAGTCGAAAGAAAGTTACCAGGGGTAAGTAACTTGTTCTTCTGTGCTCCTGAAAAAGGCATCAAATCCAGAGCCGCATCCACCCGCAAGGAAAACCTTGCCTGGAGCCTTCCCTGTGATCCTTGCTGCAAAAGTCCTTCCAATGTCCTGTCATCTTAATGAAGGAATTCAGCAACCAGGTTTTTGGCTGCAGATCCTGATGTAGTCCTGCTGAAAAATCGGTTCCATGTGTTAATATCTCCGCAAAATGATTGCCTTTGAAGAATGGCACTGTACTTTTGCGGCAATATTAACCCATTGAGCCTGCACGGGTCACCCAAGCAACCCCCATATTATTTTAAAGGGAGCGGGGGTGGGGGCTCATTTACCCCAAAAATTATCCCGACTAATATTATCTGATGACCTTATGCCCACTAATATTACCTGATAACCGCAAAATCATCTTCTGTGCTGGCTTTGGTATTTACTTACGTTAAGTGTCTTGTGATTCCTGTGTAGTTTTGGCATCTTTTCTGTGATTGGGAGTCCTCTCCTTCAGTACACCCAGGCCCACTGCTAGAATCGTCCTGGGGTGTCTTCTGTGAAGCCCCTTGATCCTCATCTAACTCTAAAGTAAAGTACTTGTTCTAACAGTCTATTTTAGGAACTTAGACTTTTGCTACTTAAGAACCTATCCTGACCTGCCTATTTGACACTAGACCCTAGTGATTCCCTCCCCCCAACCCTCCCCCCCATTCTGCCACTGAGAACACTCATGCTCCAAGAATAAGAGTAAGACATCTAAGGATTGGGCCTTTTGCCTAGAAAAGAGAATAAGTGTTTAAAAGTTACTTGCAAAAGAAGTTGGTTGGTAACTGTAACTCTTGAGAGTGAATAGTTAGAAAAGTTATTACTCACCTAAGAAATGTTCTGCGCATTCTGAAAAGTATATGCAACATCTTTCTTTCCTTAGAAACTGTTTCGCCATTCTAACAAAGTAGATGTAAGGTTACATTACTCACCTGTGATTTGGTTGCACCTCTTCCCAAAAGTAATGCTGTTGGATTCACTTCACGATTCCTGTTAAGATCATTGCATGAGTGTCCCCCAACTGGGTCTTGCTTCCCCTGACCTGCTGTTCGCCTGTCCAGAATAAGTCTGCATTAGGTTTTACCTAGCTAGAATAACCTTGAGTCCTTTATAAAGAGTAAAATTGGGTTTTGCTTCCCCTGGTCTGCTTTATACATACACACAGAGTCTTAGGTGTATACCTGCCCCAGGTTGCTGATAGCTCCTTGAAAAAGTATATGGGTTTTACTTACCTTGAGTTAGCTGTGTGCAGTCTAAAATAAGTTACAAGAGTTACTGCTTATCTCAATATGTGTTTCACTGATCTCAAAAGCACCTGTGATTGAATATTACATCCTTAGGTTTTACTCACCTAGTATAACTGTGTGTTATCACAAACATAGTTACAGGTTTTTACTGTACCTAGAATAAGTGTTCCACTAGTCACACATTGTATGCTGTCCAGTTGACTGATTATGTAATTTGTTGCTGAGCATCATGGTACAACTGGCAGGGTCTACCACCCTTACTGAATGTAATCTGAAAGTAACCATTGGTTTTTATTCCCCAAGAATAGGTGTGACCTATACTGAATGTGTTTAAAAAGGTTTGACTTCCCTAGAACTACTGTTAGGTGTTACAAATAAGGTTATATGCTTTGGTATGTGAACCTTCAAGCATACTATGTGTTTTTATAATTATGGTTAGATATAATGTGGTAGTACTTATTTCCCCCAAGAATTATCTGGTCCTACTTGTATTTAAATAAACCATAGATTTTTACAATACCTAGTGTTTTAGTGTTTATTTGGACCATTTGTAGTACAGTTTCATTTGTACTGATTCTAGAGCTCTCTCTCCCTCCTAAGATAAGCCTGGCTGCTCTGTCTACGCTACCATGAACTCGGGTGGTACAGCCTTATACTATGAGTGGGGTTGGACTTCAGAAAAACTGTCCTAACACACCTTGTCAAAAACTCCAGTTCATCTGAGGTGTACTGGATACTTCCTTGGGAAAGAACTTGCCACCCGAGGTGAGGGCTCAATACATTCTTCAGATGGATACCAAATTTCAGAATGCCCAGTGTCTCGCGGCCTTCGACTTTTTGAGGTTGCTCTGCCTCATGGAATCCTACATTCTGCTGGTGCCAGAAGCTAGTCTGATAATGAGATCCCTTCAATGGGTACTGAGAACTCTATGGCCCAAGTTCTCAGGAAAGATGTCGGACCTACTTCAGGTACCAAGCAGGGGCGCACAGGATCTTCTGTGGTGGGGTTGGGAGGACACGATAGTAGTGACGGACGCCTCACTCACAGGGTGGGGAGCCCACACCAACGATCTGACAGTCAGCTGTCGTTTGTCTCCATCGGAGTCCAAAATTCATATCAATCTTTTGGAGCTGAGGGCAGTCAGAATAGGGCTGAGGGCCTTCCTTCCGTTGGTATGGGGGAAAGAATGTCCGGATAATGACAGACAACACGTTGGCAATGCACTACCTCAACATGAGGAGGTGTAGGGTCACTACTGCTGTGCAGGGAGGCAATGCAGCTCTGGTACTGGGCAATACAATAAGGAATCTCCCTATCAGCAGTTCACCTAGTCTGAGAGGAGAACACAGTGGCGGACACTCTGAGCAGGCAGAGCACAGTCTCCCACGAATGTGAACTAGCTCAGGAAGTCCTTCAAGAGATCTTCACCCTTTGGGGAACCCCTCAAATGCCAACCGGAAGTGCGAATTGTACTGCTCCAGGGAATTTCCTCCAAGAGGAACTCTAGGAGACACGTTCAAGACAGACTGGGAATTTCCACTCCTGTACGCCTTTCTTCCAGTCCCTGTCATTCCTCAAGTGATCAGAAAGGTTGAGAAAGTTCGGGAAACGCATGATCCTAATTGCCCCAAATTGGGCCAGGAGGACGTGGTAAACTGACCGTCTGGGCATGTACATCTGTCCTCCAATACGTCTTCCAAAAAGAGATGACCTTCTCTCGCGAGAGGAGGATTGGGTTCTCCATCCAGAGGTCAAGACACTCCACCTTCAGGCTTGGTTTCTGAAAGGCTGAGAAACAAGGATTGGAACCTCCCGGATGACGTAATGGAGATTTTGCTTTCAGCCAGAAGGCCAGCAACAAAGTCTTTGTGCAGTTGGAATACATTTTGCAACTGATGCAGAGAAAATAATGTAGATCCTTTTTATGTGTAAAACACCGGATGTTTTATCCTTTTTGCTATCTTTGGCCAATCTGGGGTTCCAGATTGGTACTATGAAAGGCTATTTGGCGGCACTGTCCATCTTTAAGCGCTCGTCAGAGGAATGTTCCTACTTCAAAACTCCACTGGTGACACAATTTCTAAAGGGACTCTCCAATGTGTTCCCCCATCTCCTTTCCAGGTTCCAATTTGGGACCTTAATCTGGTTCTAAAATTCCTAATGTGTGCACCTTTTCAACCCTTACACTAATGTCCTTAAGTTTGCTAACCTTTAATATCATTCTATAGGTAGCTCTAACATCAGCGCGTAGAGTGAGCAAGTTGCAGGCACTTTCGTCCAAGCCACCCTTTACTATCTTCCATAAGAATAGGGTTGTTCTAAGGGTCAAACCTCAATTTCTGCCCAAGATCATTTCTGATTTCCACATAGGACAGAAAATTGTTCTGCCTGTTTCTTTCCCCCGCCTCATCCTAGCTAGCAGGAGGAAAGACTACACAGGTTGGACCCTCTTAGAGCTTTAAGCTTTTATATATCTAAAATGTGAAAACTGCGTATTGATCAACTTTTCATTGGATATTCAGGTAATAATCTGGACCAGGCTGTCTCTAAGCAGACCTTATCCGGATGGATAATTGTTACAGATTGGCAGGAAAGGAGCCTCCGAAAGGTTTAAGGCCCCATTTTACCAGGGGCATGTCTCCCTCTACAGCCCTGAAAAGGGGTGTACCAATAATAACTTTTGTGAAGCAGCAATGTGGTCTGCTATCCACACATTCACAAAGTATTATTGCCTGGAATCTTCCCTCTGTCAGGATGGTAGCTTTGGTAAAGCAGTCCTGCACTCGATTCATGACATCATGTGAAGTCGCAATCTACTCCCTCCTCCAAATCAAATACTGCTTTGGGAGTCTATCAAAGATGAGGAATATGTGGGAGGACACAATCCATTCGAAGAACAAGTTACTTACCCCTGGTAACGTTGTTTCGACTGTACGTTCCTCATCGCCCTCCCATCCTACCCCACAGTCGAATTACCTATGCTATTACAGCTTTCGTTTCTTCAAGGCTGAGTACGGTCATTCCTGTGGTTATGGAGGTATTTCTGCTGTAAAGGGAAAAAAACAGAACTGAAGCCAACTGGTGCTGCTTCTGCTATATTTGCCTTTGACATCCTCCTCTTCGGAGGCCTTTGAGGGACATTGAATCGACACCATGGACGCACAGTGCCTTTGGCCGAAAAAAAACATTCTGAAGCTGGACAAGACATGTCAAAAGATGAGGAATACGTGGGAGGAACATCCAGTCGAAAGAATGTTACCAGGGGTAAGAAACTTGTTCTGCTATGACCTCGGTCGCATGTCTTACTATAGAGTGTGTATTTACAAGGGCCATTTTCAAATTGTCCTTATATTTCATCTCAACTTTATTTGTAGTAACATGTAATAATTCAGATGGTCTAGGTCGTTAGAGGTGTGAAGTATTGTAGGGTTTACCCCATTGTTGTTCATACATGTAGGTTCTTGATTTTTGTTACATTTATCATTTATCCCTACATTATTTTCTTCTAGCTTAAGTATATAGTTCGTTGTCATCGGTTCTTTGGATATAGGTAATGGTTCCTTGCATGCCAAGTACTGAGCAATTACCTCATTGGAGCGGTTGCTGTGAACAGAGGCTACTTTTGGCCAAGCCCAATGCTGTTCTTGCAATCCTAATAGCTCCTAATGGATGCATAACATGGCTTCCAATATAGCTCCCTGCATTATTTGCTATTCGCTTAATTTATGGCAATATAATTCCAATGGATTCTGTTTTACACTCCTTACCGTCCTTCCTGGATGCCACGGACCAACACAGACAGCTTGTTGCCACGCCTCCATCTGCAAACTAAGCACTCGAACTACAATACTTATGGGTATTTTAGTTCAAACGTGTTGCTGTAGGCAGCTAGAGGCAGCAGATTCTTGAGGAAAGAGCCTGGTTACTAAAATAGTTAATTCAACAGCAAAACACAGCGATTTTCCAACAGAGTAACAAAGTCCTTCCAATATTCTTAATGAAATGCTTTGAAAATCGTAATGGTGGTTTTCTTTTTCTTTTTTTTTTTTTTCGCTAATCCAAAAGGGACAAAATTGACGAAGGCACAACATGGCAAATTGCCTTTCTTAAGTATGCTAACGTTCTTACCCTAGAATTGTATTCTACACTTCTAAAAAATATCATTGGTTAATCTGTCTATTCCTTTAATAGAAACAGTGTAATACGTTTATATACCAATAGGTTCTACTGAGCTGGAATAGCTGTTGCTCTTCTGAAACTGTAACGTTGGGTTATGCTTTCCCTGAAGTGCTTTACTAGATTCTTACTTGTCCATGAGTAGATTAAGGCCCCTCTAGAAAGTACGAGTTAAGTTACTCCCTCTGAACTGTGTTCTTAAAAGTAATATTGGTGGTGTAACTGTATCCATTTATAATAGAAGAATGTTACATATGTTACATAACACTGGCCACACATTGACTCTCTCAACAATAGCAATCTATCATAAACACCAACAGCTCCCACCCACGTGCCTGGCCTCTTTGGGCTGCTTAGTCGAGCCTAGCTCGCCACCGAAGTCCTAGACCGGCAAAATGCACACATGCATCTCTTAAGCTAAACCCTTTAGAATTCTCCAGCACATTGACTACAGTCACTGAGGGCGTTCCTACCCAAAAAAAGCACATTGAGGCCACACAAGTGGGGAAAGTGCGCTATATTAATAACCAAATACAATACAATGTTGGAAGATATACTTGTAACAGTGTTGGTCTAATTAAGTGAATCTATAGTTGAATTAAACAGTATGTTAGGACCAGTAGGGTCTGCTGCCCTTGAATTACTTCTAGTATTCTAAAAGTATAACTTACATGGTCTTATTCCTCAAGGATAGCCTAATGCAATTCTGAATGGATAACTTTGTCTTACTCACCTTGACTTGCTGAATGCTCCTATAAATAAGGTTATATATGGTTTGTATACCAGAATTATTGAGTTGATTTTCATAATTGTGTTTATATGATAAGTGATAGTACTTAACTTTCCCAAGATTTATATTGTCCTACATGTATTTATAATAAATCATTATTTTTACAAAACATGGTGTTTCACTGTTTCTTTGGGGTGTTAACACCCGATCCGATGAAAACAATTTTCCTTCGTTCAACAGGACGCTGCACGCATCCAGTTGAACAAAGGAAAATCCTTTCCCAAGATGGCTGCCATCGACCGGGAAGGTGGGGCTCTGTACAGAGCCCCTCTTCCCATTCCATGGCGACCAACCAGAGTGCTCAGGACAGCGGGGCGCAGTTGCGGGGGGCAGCCCATGCCACCGCAACCAATAGTTAAATGGGGGAAGGAGGCCGTTTGGGGTGTATTTCTTTTTAAGATGGCAGCCTGCGGGTTCATTAGACTGCGGCCTGAGATCGGAGATTTCAGCCCACGTTCTGCAGAATGATTAGCTGATCCCCCCGCCCTGGGTGCTAATGGACCATATGTATGCTACAATTTCTTTGTACCAAGCTACAGCCCTCCCTCCCTCCCTAAGATGAGCCTGGCTGCTTGGTCTATGCTACCAAATATTCTCAGGTGGTACAGCCTTCTACTAAGAGTGACGTTTTCTACTGCCTCAAATATGGTTTTATGAAGCCTTTAGTTGGACCAGTTGTGGAGGAGGGAGAGGAAGGGGGCAAGCACTGAAAGTACCAGAATCACCAGGATGGTAATTGACCCAAACCCTCTATTATAGCCCCCTTTTCACTATGTTGATCACCATTTCCTGTCTCCTTTGCTTGGAGGAGGGAGGGGAAGGAGGCAAGCACTGAAAGTACCAGAATCACCAGGATGGTAATTGACCCAAACCCTCTATTATAGCCCCTTTTTCACTATGTTGATCACCATTTCCTGTCTCCTTTGCTGTCGGTTCCTCTCCATCCCTGTCCCCTTCATATTGATCTGCACCTCCTGCCCTGTACTACCAAGCCACCTACCCACCGCTGTCTGTCATCCTCCTTTCCCTAATGGTAATGTTTCACCCTCCCCTTCTCATCCTTATCATTCTTCTCTCACCCCTGCTTGCCCCTCTGGCCACGTTGCCTGTCTCTGCTTCCCTGGCCCTTTTCCCTTGTGTACTTTTGCCTGTTCCTCTTCGTTGCTATACAGCTGAGCAATGTTTATGTATAGCCTCACTTCTTCAGTTCTGCAATTGACCACCACTGAAGAATGTCCAGGGGCTGCACTTACTGAACTTGTCTTTTTCAGAGGAACGCGCTAGAATCTATTCTTCGGACAGCGATGAAGGATCAGACGAAGACAAAGCCCAGAGACTCCTCAAAGCAAAGAAAATCAACAGTGATGATGATGAGGTGAGTGCTGTCTTCCTGGCTCTGTTACAGGGATGTATAAGTGCATGCTTTTATTAGAAGGGTTCAGATTCTCTCCCAATGCGTATTATGATATGTTGCCGGACCTTAGTATGATGGCACGTTTGCCATTTGCATGGCTTCTGAGCACTTATTTCCCCACATTGAAGCTTTTCTTTTTTGTCTACAAATGGAGTCTCCCTAGACATTTAGCTTTACGGCTGCCCCAATGATTCATGAGGTATGTAACCTGGCATTGCAACATCTCAGCCACCCAGGTACACCCAAGTGAAGTTGCAGGTAGGAGCTATTGTGCCCACGCAACTTTGAATTCTCCGCACCCATCATTTGTACTATGGTAGGACAAAGGCACAACAGCTGATGGGAAACGTACAAGATATCATTGATGGGCATTTATTCTACCGTTTGCTGGCAACCAGGAATTAATCTGTAGGCACCATGAAATCCTTATTTCTCCACCATCTACTGACACCGAGTACATCAGTTTCATGCGCAAAGGGTCATGTCCACACAACACCACATAAATCCACTGAACTCCATGGGTCAAGACGCATATATGGGACCTCATCACAGGGAACCTTTTTTGTATCCCTCTGAGCATATGAAGGCTGTTGGGCAAAATTGTATGCAGTACCCTTTGGGTGCACTACAATAACCTTGACCTCCTGGAAATAGGGACCCAACCTTTGGTATAAGTCTGAACTACACAGGTTGGTTGTGTGGCTGAGCAGCCAGGCTTATCTCAAGAGGGGTCAATGTGAGCAGTAATGATTTGACAGAGTTTCACAAACAAAATAAATAAAAACGCTCAAGGTTTCTTGATAAAACAATTAATTTATTTCACAGTCAGTTGAATAAGCCTTCTTCAGAAGGGAGCAATATATGTAACAATTAAAATACACTTCAAAACACACACTGTATCTCTAAATCAGAAGATACCCATTGGCGATGGCACACAGACACTTCCTACACCCTCAGGTGACTTAAATAGCTAGCACACGGTGGACATTGATTTATCACTGGTACATTTAGAGCAATACTAAGTTTGGTGCAAAAGATAGAATAGAGGAATAAAACAATGGTTAACAAATTTGCAAAAAGTTAAGTACTTTTTGAACCTTCTAATGCAGACTAAATTAACCCTTTCCTGGGGAAACAATAAAGCACAGTCAAAGGTAAAGAGGAGTCTTTCAGGGAGCCAGGACAGCCAATGTTAATTGCACAATGTCAAGGGGAGCTGAAGATCCTCTTTACAGGTAGGGAAAAAGTCTTGCACAATGTTTTTAAAAATGTTTGTAGAAAATAGAACACTTCAAGGGCGACAAGCTGGGAGGCTTGTGAGGGGCAATGCTTTAGCAACTCTGCAAGGTAACAAAGACAGGCCTCAAATCAGAGCAAACAAGGCTACACGTCAAGTGGTAAGTTCTCTTAGATTTTACAGTACCTCTGGTTAGAAGAAATGGTTCCAGCTGACTTCAGTTCCTGTACAGCTTTGCAGATCCTGTTGTTCCTGAGCCTCAGTCGTGGGGACAAGAGGGAGGACGGGACGCCTGCTTTGTAATGGGACGGTCAGCGGCAGCAATGGGCAAACTTCAATTCAGCGATTCTTCTGTGTTTCAGCTCCTCATGTCTTACAGCAAATAGCAACACTGCGGTTCTCGGATACCACTTCAGACTTTCCTTGATTCTGGGGTCCAGCACTCTGTTGAGGTGGCTCAGGCTTGGTCAGTCCTGCATCAGGGAAGTCCGAAGGATCTTCCTAGCGCTCGGGCCCAACTTAAAAGCAACGCACACACTCTGGTGTTTCTCTCCCTGGCACTTCGGTTCCAACAGCAGCAGCACTGGAAATACAATCAGCTTCGAGAGGATGTCCAGACGGGCTTACTTTGGAGTTGATTGGTCCCAACAACTCAAAGGGAAAAGTCGTCCTTGCAGTGCTTCTCTAGTCGAGGCGAATTCGGAGCTTCAGCACAGCAGCAGGGCTTCACCATTCAAACCAATGGTCCAGGCGTTGCAGCAGGTGTCTCTTCCAAGTTCTTCTTCAGATTCCTTCGTCCAGTGGCCGCTCTGCCTTCCAAACCAAAAAGCCTTGCCTTTTATGAAGGTTTCTCCCATTCATTCCAGCCTAGCTGTTAATCACACAGCAGGGTGGCTGTCCTTGCCGGACAGCCAAGCCAATCACCTTTGGGTGCATTCCTGTAGCCAAGGGGATTAAGTACAGGAGTTTCAGGCACCTCCCTCACTTCCTGCCCCTGCGAGACATACTGGAGCCAGAGGCGGGTTTCACTCGTGAACCCTGCCAAAGACAAAATTAACAAAGGGACTAAACCTGGTTTGGCGCGCAGAGTAAATCTCAAGAAGGACCTTTCCATCAAGAAATGACGAAAAAAGAAGACTGGGGCCGCTTTGACAAAATGGGCACACGTGTGCTTTACCAAGGCTGCAATTGAACTCAATGGTAGTAAAAAGTAAACCACTGCCGCCAGCCATTAATTGTAGAAAGGGTAACATAAAAATGTTACATGAGAAACTAGGTGAAGGGGATACTAAGTCACACAGCACCTTCAGTGCAGGGGCCCAAGGAAGTCTTTCAGATTTCCCAAAGTTTTAAATACCTTCTCTTGAATAAACTACTGTTTCCAAGAGCAGTGAAGTGAAATTGACTTACTTACATTTGTAACTTTCTAGACCCTGCACACACTATCTTACAATAGGGTGCTGGAGGGGTTACTTAGTATCCCATTTGTCTAGCTTCTCATGTAACATTTTGATGTTACCCTTTCCTCGATGAATGGCTGGTGGCAGTGGTTTACTTTTAACTACTGTGGTGTGCTTTTACCGCGGGCTGCGTTCAAAGATGCAGTAAAGCAACCAAGGGTGCCATTTTTGTCAAAATGGCCCCGGTCGTCTTTTTTCACCATTTCTTTGTGGGAAGGTCCTTCTTGAGATTTACTCTGCGTGTCAAACCAGGTTCGGTCCCTTTGTTTGTTTTGTCTTTGGCGGGGTTCACGAGTGAAACCCGTCTATGGCTCCAGTATGTCTGGCAGGGGCAGGAAGTGAGGGAGGTGCCCGAAACTCCCTGTGCTTTTCTCCCTGCTGGGTGACTTGACAGCTAGGTTGGAATGAATGGTAGAAACCTGCATAAAAGGTGAGGCTTTTTGGCTTGGAAGGCAGAGTTGACCACTGGACGAAGGAATCCGAAGGAGAACTTGGAAGAGACACCTGCTGCAACTCCTGGACCCTTGGTTTGCCCGATGAAGCCCTGCTGCTGTGCTGAAGCTCTGAATTTGTCTCAACTAGAGAAGCCCTGTTTTGGTAGCTTTGCTCAGCAGCCAGGCTTATCTGAAGAGGGGAATGTGAGCTGTAATGATGTTACACAGAGGTCTACAATTACAAGTATTCAAATAAACTCTTACACTCAAGGTTTCTTGGTAAAACATGTATTAATTTATTTCACAGTCAGTTATAAAACATTATCTAGAAGGAGGCAATCTATAGCACACAAAAATATACTTCAATACTTCACACTATCAGTTTCTGAGGCATTTGAACTACTTTGAAGGAGGAGCAAAAAGGCATATGTTAATAAAGATTAGTTACTTTTAAACAGTGCAAATAGTTTGAGTTCACCAGAGGAGTCCATTCAATGCAATAGGTTAGGCCAAAGTCAATGGGCTAAAGTCTTCTATAGGATAAGGCAGTTGTGGTAGTTAAACGGAAACGTCTTTACCAAAGATCTCAGAAGTAGTTTGTAAAAGAAAGATTCATATGTTGGGTCACAAGTTGACTAGGCCTGCAAGTTTCCAAAGTTTCAAGCACTTTCGCAGTGAGAGGCAAGTTCTCTCGGTCGGGTTTTCACAGTACCTTACAATGAATAAAAAGATGCCGCTGAAGACGTCTGTTCTTGGCAGTTCCTGCAGATCTCGCTGTTCCTGAGCCTCAGTCGTGGGGCGACAGGGAGGACGTCGGGCAAAAAAGCTGGCAAATGGCAAATCTTCAATTCCGGTAGCTGTAGTCAAGCACACAAACTGGGGTCCGTCTCCCTGGTTATTTGGTTTCCTGCAGCACTCTGAGGAAAATACAACCAGCTCCGAGAATGGTATCCAGGTGGCTTAATGTCGCGTTTATTGGTCCCACCAACTCAAAGGGATAAGTCGTCCCTAGAGGGCTTCTCTGTCGAGATGAACTTGGCGATTCGGACCTGCAGCAGGTCTTCACCGGGCAAACCAACGGTCCAGCAGTTGCAGCAGCCATCCTCTTCCAGCTCTTCTTCGGTTCTTTCCTTCCAGTGGTCGACTCTGCCTTCCAAGCCAAGAGACTCGCCTTTTATCCAGTTTCCTATCATTCATTCCAGCCTAGCTGCCACTAACCCAGCAGGGTGGCTGTCCTTGCCGGATGCATTTAGGTCTCCTAGGAGACCACGGACAGGGAGTTTTGGGCACCTCCCTCACTTCCTGCCCACCCCAGACACTCGGGCGCCAGAGGCGGTCTTCAGTCCTGAAGCCCGCCAAAGGCGCAGGAACAAAGGGACCAAACCTGGTTTGGCGCGCAGAGACAAACTCTAGAAGGACCTTTCCAAAATGAAATGGCTAAAAAAGAAAACCAGGACCTGTTTAAGCAAGGGGGGCTCAGACACCATCTTAAAAAACATGGCTCCTGCGATTTAACGCTACTGGTGTTCGCGTTCGGGAAAAATCATGGTAGTTCGTTGTAAAACCACTGTCACCAGCCATTTCGAGAGGAAAGGGTAGCAGTTGACTGCTGCATTCGTTTCTAGACACAGATGATACTAGGTAACCCCTCCAGCACTCTATTGTAAGATGTGCTGGGTCTAGGAATTTGAAAAAGCTAGTAAGGTCAATTTCACTTCACTTTCTCTGGGAAACAGTTTATCCCAGAGAAGGTATTTGAACTTTGGGACAGCCTAAAAGGCTTCCCTGTGTCACTGCACCGAGGGTGCTGTGACACAAAAGAAAGGATTCCTATGGAGTTGTCTAATACTCCATAATCAAAGAACACAAGAGGAAAACCCGTTCAAAATACATGAGAGAGTGCGGAAAAAAGGCTTACACTCTCTCCAGGTAAAAAAAGAAAGTCCTCAAAATCCAGCAGAGTTGCTGGGGGTCTCTAATGTGAAGGGAATTGGCACATTTATGAGAATTCTCCCTAACAAGGACAACTTCTACCCTTGAGTTGGTGGGACCTATCAACTCCAACGTAACCCACCTGGACATCCTCTTGAAGTTGGTTGTATTTCCACTGCAGTTGGTGCTGAAACCGAAGAGAGAGGGAGAGGAACACCAGGTTGTGTGTGTTGATTTTAAGTTGGCCATGAGCTCCAGGAACATCCTCCGGACTCCTGAGGAAGCAGGACTGACCGAGCCTGAGCCACCTCAACAGAGTGCTGGACCACAGATGCAAGGAAAGCCCATCTCGACAGCCGAGAGTCCTCTGTGTTGCTGAGATGCGAGGAGCTGAAAACGCGAAGTGCCACTGAATAGAAGTTGGTCCTTTTCTGTCACCGACCGTCCCGTTGCAGTGCAGGAGTCCTCCAGACGTCCTCCCTCTTGTCCCCATGACTGAGGCCCAGGAACACAGGATCTGCAGAGCTGCACAGGAACAGAAGCCAGCTGAAACTATTATTCTTCTAACCAAAGGTACTGTAAAGTCTAAGAGAACTTACCTCTTGTTTAGTAACCTCACCTGTTCTCAGTTTAGACTTGTGGTTGTTTATGTAGAGTTGCCAGCAGCTTCTTTTCCTTACAAGCCTAATCAGCTTTTGTCCTGCTTTTGATTTCTTCTTTTCTACAAAGACTAAAACATTGTGCAAAACATTTATCTACCTGCAAGAATTGCTTCAGCTCACTCAGACTTTTGTCCAATTGACTTTGGCTTGACCTGGCTCCCTGAATGACTCGTCTTCCCTCTGATTGTGTTTCTGCCTTCCTACCAGGAAGGAGTTAACTTACTTTGCATTGGGGGTTTCCAAAAGTAATTACCTGCTTCAGAATATTTGTGTGATCTCTTGTTCTGTTCTAATAACCTTTTTCTTTGACATACTCCTAAGTATTGCTCTGCATGCAACAGTGATATATTAATGTCCACAGTGTGCTAGCTATTTAAGTCACCTGAGGGTGTAGGAAGTGTTTGTGTGCCATCCCAAATGGGCATTTGCTGATTTAGAGAAACTAAGAGTGTGTATTTTGGAGTGTATTTTTGTATTACTATTATATTGCCCCTTCTGAAGAAGGCTTACTCAAACTTACTGTTAAATTAATAATTGTTTAATCAAGAAACCTTGTGTGTAAGAGTTTATTTGAATACTTGTCACTGTGAATCTCTGTGTAATTCCCCTAAAGCTCATATTGACCCCTCTTGAGAAAAGCCTGGCTGCTCAACACGCTACCTAGCACGCAAACTAGCACCCCCTTTCGCCAATGACCCCAATATTCTAGCTGACATCTACAAAGATGTCGTTACTAAAACCATCAATGAAATAGCACCACTCGAATGGAAAAAAGAAAAGAAATCACTACATTCCAACTCATGGTTCACTGAAGAACTGCACTCAATACGCTCCCAAAAAAGAGGCGATCTAAAAAACTGGCAATCCAACCCCTGCAGTAGCTCCAAAAACATATTCAACTCAATCTCTCACCAATACAAAACAGCCATCACCACTGCCAAAGCCAACGCCTTCAATACACGTATCTCTAATGCCAAATCACATTCTAAAGAGATCTTCACCATTTTCAATGAGCTCCTCTCCCCTCCTAATAAACAGGAGGAAATAACCAAAGATAAAGCCTGGTGTGCGAGCATTCAAGCTGCCATGCTACACAAAATTGACCTTCTCCAAAAGAAAATCAAAGACCATTGCAAAGCATTACCCCAACAGAGAGGAACCAAGCCTACCAATACCCCATCCACCTCGTCCAAGCCCACCATACCTGACTTCTTCAGGGACATCACGAACCTGAAGTCATCAATCTACTAAAAAATCTCAAACCATCCCCCTGCAAAGACGATACTTGCCCACCAAAACTCGTCAAAGACTGCGCAGACTGCTTTGCGCCGCTCTTTACAGCATTCATCAATGCGTCTTTTAAAACAGGCATCATCCCAGCGAGTCTCAAAGAGGCCTTGGTCCGGCCCCTCCTAAAAAAATCTACACTCGACCCTCTACAACCCAACAACTACAGACCAATAACCACAGTGCCATTCCGCCTGAAACTGCTGGACAAGGCCGCACACTGCCATATCCAACACTTTCTTGAAACCCACTCCATCCTCGGGACCAGGCAATCAGGTTTCCGGAAAAGACACGGCACAGAAACAGCCCTGGTGGATCTAAAGAATCAGATCACTCAAATCATGGACAAGGGCAAGCCAGCCCTTCCGCTCCTTCTAGATCTCTCAGCCGCTTTCGATCTGGTTGACCACAAGACCCTCACATCACACCTCACTCACTCTGCCAACTTCTCGAGAGAATCAGCCCTCTGGGTCTCTTCCTTCCTAGAGGGAAGAGCCGTGAAAGTCTTTTCGGACATTGCCACCGCCACCCCCACGACAATCCACTGCAGAGTCCCTCAAGGATCTTGCACTGCACCCACACTCTACAACTTGTTCACTAAGCCTCTTTTTGACAAACACGACTCATACGGGATCACATATATGAACTACGCGGACAACATTCAGGTACTTCTACCCCTCTCAGGCTCATACCACGAAGACGCCAAGGCACTCCACACGATCTACTCCATGATCCAGGCCTGGATGGCAGTTAATGGCCTCTACCTAAATGGAGAGAAGACTGAAATCATGATATTAGGTCAACAGAGCACCCTGGACAAACTGTACGCTAACTTCTCCATTGACAACTCCACCATCCCCGTATCCTCAGCTGTAAAGACACTGGGAGTATACCTAGACTCCTCACTATCTATGACCAGGCAAGTCAGCGCAATCACCTCCTCTTCGGCGCATACCACCAAACTTAAACGCCATCAAGCCAAACCTCTCTAAACCCAACTGCCTCTCCATAGCTAGAGCAACCATTGGAACCAAACTGGACTATTGCAATGCCCTCCTAGCAGGCACATCAACAAAAAACCTAAACTGACTTCAAGTCACTCAGAACAATGCTCTCCGGGCCGTTCTCAGCATCCCAAGAAGAGAGCACATCTCCCATGCCAGACACTCAGCCCAATGGATCCCGGTCAAAGAGCGGATCGCGCTCAAAATCCTCACTCTTACACACAAATGCCTCTCTCTCTCCGGCCCGTCCTATCTATCAAAGACTATCTCCAAACTCTCCTCCTCCCGTCCCACCAGAACGCAATACACCAACTTACTCTACATCCCATGCATCAAAAAAGCCAAAGCCGGTGGCCTAAGCTTCCCCTACATTACTGCCAAGACCTGGAATGCCCTTCCTGCAGACATTAGAGCGGAAACCTCACTCCCGTAGATTTCTGAAGACCTCTGTCCTTGCCCAATAAGATATGTCAATCATCAACCTATGTAAATACACTGCATCGCAAATTTGTACACATTTCATATCTACCACTGTAAATAACTTATTGTGTGTGAACTATGTATTCTATGTAACTAAGACATGTCTGTAACAAGCGCCACAATTTTCCCCGGGCTGATGCGCGCTCTACAAATCTGAATAAATGAATGAAAAAATAATTACCTGTGTAGTACAGACTTATACCAAAGGTTTGGTTCCTATTGCCAGGAGGTCAGGGTTGTTGTAGTGCACCCAAAGGGTACTGCATACAATCTTGCCTAACACTGAATGACCATCTTGACAATTTAGGATTCTCCCCCTTTATCTGCATTAACCATCTCAAGGGTTGGTGGTCAGTGTGAATTACAAAAGTAGATCCATACAAGTATGGTCTAAACTTTTTCAAAGGCCATGCAATTTTATTTATTTATATTTATTTATTTCAATTCTTAGTAACGCGCCAAAATCGCCCAGAGGCCTCATGGTGCTCATAAAACAAACAAAACAGTGACACAGAGAGAAAATTGAGGAGCAGACATCTGAAAAAAGACAGTTTAGCAAAGACTAAGGAGTGTTGAAGAGATGGGTCCTAATTTTTTTTTTTTTTTTAATTGATCATTGAGGGGGACATCTTAAGATGAAGAGGTAGAGAGTTCCAGAGAGCAGGGGCAGTGACACTGAAGATGGTTTTGCCAAATTTGACTGAGCGAAAGCGAGGCTAACTAAGCCTGGCCTGCTCGGTAGACCTGAGTGATCGACCAGGGACATAGCGATTAATGCAGTCTCAGGTAGGTGGGTGCAGAGTCAATCAGGCATTTCAATGTAAGAGTGAGTATCTTGAAGGATACCCTTTGCTTGATGGGCAAACAGTGCAATTTTTTCCTGGTTTCAGTAATAGAAGAATGCCTGGGTAGACCAAGGACTGCTCGGACTGCACCATTTTGGGTCTTCTGGAGCATGGCTATATTAGCTGCCGACGTGCATGCAAGGAGACTATTGCAATAGTCTAACCTGGAATTAACAAGGGCAGATGCAAGCACATTGAGAGCTCAGCGTCAATGGCGACGCCAAGAGTCTTAACGTTTGGGCCACTGGAATAGACACATTGACAATAGTAAATGAGGCATATTCCTTAGGTTTTTTTTAACATGACTTGATCCTGCAATGAGGATCTCGGTTTAATCAACATTCAGAGCCATGAAATTCTGGCTCACCTACGAATGGATGATGGACTAGATGGCAGAGATGGCCTTGGAGTCTGTGGGGTTGGAGCCAGACAGTTCAAATGGCTCACATTCATAGAACACATTCACGTTCTATGGTTGCCTACCTTGTTTCAGGGTCCTTCAGTTTTCTACTGATGAAGTAGATAGGGTTTTCCCTGCCTTTCCCATCCAGCTGACTCAGAACTGCACCTATACCTGTATTGGAAGCATTGGTTTGTACAATAAAGGGTTGTTTGTAGTCAGCTCCTCTTAAGACTGGAGCTTGACAAAGGGCTTTCTTAAGTCCTTCAAATGCCTTAGTGCACTCTCATTCCATTCCCATAGTTCTCTATGAAGTTCCTATAGTAACCTGAGAGACCTAGAAAGGCTCTCACTTGTGTTCGAGTAGCGGGGGTGGCCCAGTCTCGTACAGCTTGTACTTAGCTAGGCAATGGCCTTAACCGGATGACCATAGAGGAGCTCAAAGGGGCTGAAGCCAACCCCTTCTTGAGGGACTTTTCTATAAGCAAAGAGAAAGCATGCCAGTAGATATTCCGACTTTCTTCTAAGGGGTTCTTCTAAAGCACTTATCCTGCTCTTCATATTTCTATGAAACCTCTCTGCCAACCCATTGGTTTGGGGATGGTAGGCTGTTGAGAACATAAAATTGGTCCCCCTGTCTGAGATAACTTCCTCAGGAAAACCTACCCTGGTATAAATACCAAGTAGGGCCTTAGCCACTGCCTGAGCAGTAACAGTTCTCATAGGTATTGCTTCAGGATACTTGGTCGCATCATATACCACAACCAATATAAATCGGTTGCCTGAAGATGTGGGAGCGTCTAGGGGACCAAACATGTCAATCCATACCCTCTCAAAAGGAACTCCCACCACTGGGAGAGGCACCAAGGGTGGCATGTTCTTGGCTCCACTCTTGCCAGATGTCTGACGAGTGTGACAGCTTCTACAGAATTTATCTACATCAGACCCCATCTTAGGCCAGTAGAAATAAAGAGAAATGCTTTCCTTCTTGGAACTTAAGTCAACAGCTACAGTAAACTCATTGGCTAACCGTAGACACTGGGGTCTCCCTTCCTGAGGCACTACAAGTCTTCTGTAGTCCCCTGGGGTAGACTCTAAAGGCTCACTGTAAATGAGGCCATCCTCCCAGTACAGCATGTGCTTCCCCAGCTGGGAAGCTGCCTGTTGGTGGAGTCCTTCAAGAGTAGGACACTCTCTCTTTGACTTCTGCTGAAGTTTGCCCTACAGGAGCCACCTTCTGCAAGCAAAGTCTGCAGTTCATTATGGTCTTCAGGATCCAGATCTCCAACAGGGGGAAGGTCTTCTTCCAGTTCTGTTTCACCAGTAACTGTTTCACCATGCTCTGGTTGGTCCTCCCACTCAGCCTCAGCTGGTGGAGGAGTCAAAGGTGTGACCTTGGACTGTCCTCTCAGGGATGTTCTTGTTTTGTGCACAAGGGTGATACTTTTCTTTCTTCCTGAGACCATGGGTTTCCCCTTTGTCTCTTTCTTCCTGGAAGTAGTTTGGTTCTTCCTGTAGACTGGATCTTATAGGTACGTCTGTAACAACCCATTGAGAGTTATCTAAACTGTGCTCGCTGGCCTTCCTAGTCTGTTCCTGTTTCCTTTTACTTGGAGGCCTGGGGGTGTTTGATACAACTCCAAGAGTTTTTAAGTCATTCCCCAACAGGCCTCTCCCAGGCACCTCATTCTAAACACTGACAGGTATTCTTACAGTCATATTGTTGCACTGGATGAGAGATGGTAATATTGGAACCATCTGCATCGGGTCTCCAGCAAGCTTAGTGGGACCTTTGGGTGCCTTGGCAACATCCTCCGGTTTGAAAAAGGTTTTGTCCACTATAGTAATGCTGGCCCCCAGTGTCTCTAATGGCAGTGGTCTCCTGACCATTAACAAGTACACTGTCCTTGTAATATTCTTTGTTGTTATCTGGAATAGTTATACACATCTACATTCTGCTGTTCCCACAGACCCAGGGACACTAAAGAAACACTGGCAGAGACTCCAACGGGGTCTTCAGCCAATAGATGAAAGTTTCCACTTGCCATATGTACTTATCCCTCAGGAATGAAGGCTAAGGTGGCAGTGTGGACCCCTGAAGGTTTACCCTTGCATCTGGGATCCCCTTTCACATGGTCAGTTGACCCACAAGTATAACATTTTCCAAATGTTTTCTGGAATGGGGGCTTCTGCTGACCTCCCTCCAGTGTGGAACCAGAGGTTTCACTAGTCTGACCTTGTTTCCCATATGGCTTACCCTTCTTAGGTTTGTGGCCCTCTTTTGGGTGGTTGGATTTAAAAATCTCTTTTTTTATCTTTCTTGTGCTGCTTCCCCTCATCCTTTTTGTGAGTGGACCCCGAATCCTTGAGAGTAGCCTTGTTGGCAAACCACAAGTCAGCAGCTTTTGCTAACTTGGGATCTATTTCTTTAGAGTCAACCAAATGCTGTCCCAGCTCAGGATAGCAGGCATCAAAAATAGATTCCAACAAAAACAGATTTCTCATTCCTTCAAAGGTAGTTCTTAACCCATCCATTCATCTTTTTTAAACATTTACACACCCAGGTAGCCCAAGGGGTACCAACAGTCTTTTTGAGGGTCCTAAACCTCTTAAGGTACTGGGAATGAGTTTTCCCAAATCTAGCTATCAAAGCTAGTTTCACATTCTCATACTCAAATCTTTCAAGTTCCCCCACCTCCATTACAGCATCAGTTGAAACCTGGGGGAGCCTAGACAAAAGCCAAGGAATCAAATGATTCCCTGTGAGACCCTGAATCCCATGATTGTATTCAAAAGCACTCAACCAATCCAAAATATAAAGTTCGGCCTCATACATACTCAATGCTTCTGTGGGCAGGTGAGGCCTCTTTGGACTGGAAGACCTAAAGGACTCTGGGATAGAAACATATTCAAGAGACATTTTTTTTCATTTCAAGGGCATGTTGCATTTCTAGTTCCCGGAGTTTGATGTCCTGATGTTTGGCTTCAGCTTGAGCCTGTATTCTTTTGAATTCCAATTCAAATCTCATTGTTTGAAGAGACACATTCTGGGCTCATTGATGGAGCTATTGGGGGTCCCAGTGGACAAAGGTTGAGGCAAAAGGGCAGGCTGAGGCATAGAGGGGTTCCTATCCTGGGACTCCTCTCCCTCCTCTGGCACTTCTAAAACAATAGAGTTACTCTGCATTATAATCCTCATTATCATTTTCCACATTTTCTGAATTGGTAGGAGTTACAGGCCTACTACTCATCCTTTGGTGATCTAACAACCTTGTAATCACTTCATTTTTCTTTCCTTTAACGGAGAGATTCCTGATCCTACACATCTTTCATTTGATCTACTGTTAGAATGATCAGGGTTTCCTGCTTGAAGCTATCCGCATTAGACCCATAACAATTGCTATGCTAGTGGAGTTGAGCCTTGTGAAGGTTTTTAGTTGAACGAAAGAAAAACAAACACTGTATTTAACAACTCTAGAATATATTGCACTGCTGCCACCAGTGTTGGGCAAGATTGTATGCAGTACGCTTTGGGTGCACGACAATAACCTTGACCTCCTGGCAATAGGGACCCAACCTTTGGTATGAGTCTGAACCACACATGTTGGTAGTGTGGCTAAGCAGCCAGGCTTATCTCAAGAGGGGTCAATGTGAGCAGTAATGTTGTAACACAGAGCTTCGCAGTAACAGTTATTCAAATAAACACTGACACTTAATATTTCTTGATAAAACAATTATTAATGTATTTCACAGTCAGTTTTATAAGCCTTCTTCAGAAGGCAGCAATATATGTAACAATTAAAATACACTTCACAACACACTCTGTTTCTCTCAATCAGAAGATACCCATTGGGGATGGCACACAGACACTTCTATATAATCAAAACAATGGACCGTGGTAGCGAGGCTGGATTAATTTACTACTCATTCAAAAATGTATTTTACAAAAATGTAATTCAAGGAAATCTTTATCATAAAATGTATGAATACCGTACAAAACAAATATTATTTCACACATCTGCTGTTTACCACCTGACAAACCCATTCGTACCTACATTCATACACTCTTACACAAGTATTTCTAGTGAACAGAATAAACCGATTTGGTAGTTGTCTTTCTTGTCACTTTAACTCCTTCTATTATTTTGGTGCACCCTTCTTTTCTCAAAATCTGCACAAAAGTCCAATGTTCTCATATAGACTCCCTCTGTCTACATATGTTTCGGTCGGTAGATGGCCCACTACTATGGCCTGGTGACTTTTTGACCACCTACAGGACAAACTCCGGGAATGAACATATCCGCACTACTGTTTCTATATATTGGTGGAAGATGTCTTCAACCCTTCAACGGTATCATACTACCTCCACTTCCTAGTTGGTGGTGATTGCGCAAGTATAGGGAGATGAATCCCAAGTGTTCTGTAAAACCGGATTCCTTGGTTCGCTCAAGACCACTCCAAAAACATCAGAGAGAAGCCACACAATCAGTGACTTATCTATGCTGTTCATTCCCGGACTTTGTCCTGAAGGTGGTCAAAAAGTCACCAGGCCATATTAGTGGGCCATCTACCGACAAACATATGCAGACAGATGGAGTCTATATGAGAACATTAGACTTTTGTGCACATTTTGGGAAAGAAGGGTGCAACAAAATAATAGAAGTGTGGAGTTGAAGTGACAAGAAAGGCCGCATTGATGGCTATTTATTCTGTTCACTAGAAATACTTGTGTAAGAGTGTATGCATGTAGGTACGAATGGGTTTGTCAGGTGGTAAACAGCAGATGTGTGAAAGAAAATTTGTTTTGTACAGTATTCATACATTTTATGATGAAGATTTCCTTGAATTAAATTGTGTAAAATACATTTTTGGTAAAGATTTTTGAATGAGTAGTAAATTAATCCAGCCTCGCTACCACGATCCATTGTTTTGATTATATAGATGTTATTTACCTGAAGGACCATCTGACATACAGGACCCTTATTTGTTGATGACACAGACACTTCCTACACCCTCAGGTGACTTAAATAGCTAGGCCACTGTGCACATTGATTTATCACTGGTACATTTAGAGCAATACTGAGTTTGGTGCAAAAGATAGAATGGAGCAATAAAACAATGCTTAACTAATTCGCAAACAGGTAAGTACTTTTTGTACCTTCCAATGCAGAGTAAATTAACCGTTTCCTGGGGAAAAAATAAAGTGCAGTCAAAGGTAAAGGGGAGTCTCTCAGGGAGCCAGGACAGCCAATGTTAATTGCACAATGTCAAGGGAAGCTGAAGATCCTCTTTGCAGGTAGGTAAAACGTCTTGCACAATGTTCTTGAAAATGTTTGTAGAAAATGGAACACTTGAAGAGCCACAAGCTTAGGAGGCTTGTGAGGGGCAAAGCTTTAGCAACCGGGTCTCAGTTGAGACCTGTCTTGGGTACCTGCAAATGACCCCAGGACAGGTCTCAACTGAGAGTAAGCAAGGCTACACAACAAGAGGTAAGTTCTCTTAGTCTTTACAGTACCTCTGGTTAGAGGGAATGGTTTCAGCTGGCTTCTGTTCCTGTACAGCTCTGTAGTTCCTGCTTTTTCCTGAGCCTCAGTCGTGGGGACAAGAGGAAGGACATCTGGGGACTCTTGCTGTGTAATGGGACGGTCAGAGGCAGCAATGGGCAAACCTCAATTCAGTGTTTCTTCAGTGTTTCAGCTCCTTGTGTCTGACAGCAAATAGCAACGATGTGGTTCTCGGATACCACTTCAGACTTTCCTTGCTACTGGGGTCCAACACTGTTGAGGTGGTTCAGGCTTGGTCAGTCCTGCATCAGGGATGTTCGAAGGATCTTCCCATCGCTCGGGTCCGACTTAAAAGCAACACACACAATCTGGTGTTCCTCTCCCAGGCACTTCAGTTCCAGCAGCAGCACCAGTGGAAATACAACCAGCTTCGAGGGGATGTCCAGACGGGCTTACTTTAGAGTGGATTGGTCCGACCACCTAAAAGGAAGAAGTCGTCCTTGCAGGGCTTCTCTAGTTGAGGTGAATTCGAAGCTTCAGCACGGCAGCAGGGCTTCACCGGGCAAACCAACAGTCCAGGAGTTGCAGCAGGCATCTCTTCCAAGTTCTTCTTCGGATTCCTTCATCCAGTGGTCGACTCTGCCTTCCAAGCCCAAAAGCCTTGCCTTTTATGCAGGTTTCTCCCATTAATTCCAGCCTAGCTGTCAATCACACAGCAGGGTGGCTGTCCTTGCCGGACAGCCAGCTGGCCAATCACCTTTGGATGCATTCCTGTAACAAAGGGGATTTAGCACAGGGAGTTTCGGGCACCTCCCTCACTTCCTGCCCCTGCCAGACGTACTGGAGTCACAGGCGTCTTTCACTCGGGAACCCCACCAAAGACAAAACTAACAGATACCAAACCTGGTTTTGCTCAGAGTAAATCTTAAGAAGGACCTTTCCATCAAGAAATGACGAAAAAAGAAGACTGCTGCCATTTTGACACAATGGACACCCATGGGTGCTTTACCAAGGCTGCCATTGCAGCCCACAGTAAAAACACACAATGGTAGTAATAATTGAATCACTGACACCAGCCAGTCATTGTAGAAAGTGTAACATAAAACTGTTACATGAGAAACTAGGCAAAGGGGATACTACGTAACCCCTCCAGCACCCTATGGTAAAATAGTGTGTGCTGGGTCTAGAAAGTTACAAAATGTAAGTAAAGTCAATTTCACTTCACTGCTCTTGGAAACAGTAGTTTATCCAAGAGAAGGTATTTAAACCTTTGGGAAATCTAAGAGACTTCCCTGTGCCACTGCACTGAAGGTGCTGTGTGTCACAATGTAAAGATGCCGCCTATGGAGTTTGTCAGACTCCAAAGTTAAAAGAAACACATTGTCCAAATCACATTAAAAATACATGAGAGGGTGAGATGATGGGCTCACTCCCTCTAGATTAGAAATGAAAAGTCCTGAAGTCCAGCAAAAGAGCTGGGGGTGGGGCTCTAAATTGGAGAGCAATTAGCAAATTTCTGAGAATTCTCCCAAACAAAGGCACAACCCTATTGAACGCAAGCAAATAGGTTAAAGCATGAGCTATCCTTGTCGTACATCATCTTGTTATATACAGTGGTTCCCAAAGAAAAGATGGAGTTTAATCATCGTAACGTCCAAGGTATGAAATAGATGTAATAGCTAAATGTTTCTTATTTAATCCAGGTTTTACTCACTGCAGCAAAATCATACAGATATTCTATTCCCATCAAGCTGATTAAACATAAAATTGTAATTTTACCCAGCTCCATCAGCTTGCAGGTAGGATTAAACACCTCGTCTTTTGTACTTACTAAGAAAACCTCAAGCCAGGAACAAAAGCTGCTGCTTTGTTGGCAAATATTTGGTAGAGATTAGGCCTAATAACTCTGTGGCTGCTTGGTTGGAAGGAAGGACCTTGAGTTAGTTGGATGACTTGTTCGTAATTAATTCATTTAATATACATTTGTTATATGCCCAGACCCTGAGGTATCACAGCGTAGCTACAAACATCATGGTTATTATACAAAGATACATCAATAAAGCGAGAATAAAGAATTACACAATCATTATTACATCAATTAAACTATTCACACAATAGTTATAAGGTAAAGAAGCAGTTGTTAACATTGTCTGGGTTGTACTATTCAGATGAGGAAAAAGCTCAAATTAGTAGAGCAGGGTCTAATCGGTTAGAATTGGTTAAATAACCTCGTTTTTAGGGATTTTTTAAAGCATTGGAATGACTCTTCAGTTTTGATATCTATCGGGAGTGCGTTCCAATGTTTAGGCATTTGCTGAGTCTAGAGTATTATTTTTTTGTGAATGTGCTTGAGGGATGTTTTTTTCCATCTGAAATTTACTAATTCATCATTAAACTAAAAACTTTTGTGTGTATCAACGCGTAAAGTTTTAGTTGTGATAGGTGCTACTGAGTAATGGTGGTAGACATTTCTGGTAACAATCTGCCAGGTAATTGGGATTGTTACTCGTTAACATGGTGGTGGCAGGGCTTCACTTAGTATAGGAGAGTGGTTGTCCACTAAGTTTTCTGATATTTCTGGTTTCGTAGGAATCTGTTAATTTGGTTATAGGATGGTTTGTATCGCTATTGGTTATTGTGAAGTTGATAATATAGTGATCAGTCCAGTTAAGGGGTAAAATGTAGTTGATGGATACTTGAGAGTTGAGGTTGAGGATCCAGTCGAGTGTTATACCTTGTCGATATGGGTAGGTGCATTTACTAATTGAGAGAAGTTAATTTCTTTGAGAGCCGCATCGAAGTCTGTAGCTTTGTTGTCATGCTGATCGTTATAGCCTAGGTTAATGTCACAGAGGATGATAAATCTGGTGTTCGGCTTGATGTGAGGGGTGAGTAAGAGAGGGATGTCTAGTTTAGGTGAAGTGTTTTTGTTAGGTGATCTAAATATAACAAAAAGTTAGTTGTGGTTTTAGGGTTGGAGGTGAATTTAGCTAGGAGAAGTTTGTATCCATCTAATTCTTCGTGGGGGCATGCCCTAAATTGCAGGGTTGATTTGGCTATTATGGCGATTCCGCCTCCTTGTGCACTAGATATGTCGGTCTTGAGAATGTTAAAGCCGGTGGTATGGCGAGGGCTGGCAGAGGGCCTGAGGCTGGGTGTAGCCAGGTTTCTGTAACAATTAGGATGTCTAGTTGTTGGTCAATAATCAGATTGTGGATCTCAATGCCATGGGCTCCAAGTGAATGTGCATTGATGAGCGAACCAGTAAACTTAGGTGTAAGATTTGTTAGGGGCTTTGGGACTGTAGTTGCAGTTTGTGGGTCTTTGGAGTCTCTGGTGCGTTGCGCTATATCTTTGGGGGGTGTCTTTAGTTGACGTGTCCTGGGCATAAAGTTAATTTTGTTATTTAGGAGTGGTTGGCACCGTACTGGTACTTGTGTGGCAATATTTGGTATCTGACCTTAATCTACTGAGTGATTCTGCTGCTGGAATTTGCTGTGGTTGCAGTGTACTTGGAGGGTGGCAGGCAAGTGCCGGTGGTAGGCTTAGGATTAGCTATATGGAGGTAGTTAGTTTCCTGTTCCTGGGGGGTGGAGGGAGGTGGTGAGTTAGTCAATAGGAAGGGAGAGGGGGGCAGTGGATGGGGTGATGACGGTGGCAGCCTATTCTGAAGAGACCTATACCCTGCGAGATGAAAGCGCCTCCCGTACAGGGTACAGTATTGAGTGTTGCACAAAATGGGTACATGATGATTAGTAAGGGGCCTAGCATGGTTTGATATTGGCGAAGGAGGTGGTGATAGGTTGTAAGCGAGCGCTATGGGAATAAACGGTTGTACTAGATACAATGGGGTAAAAGGACAGACTAAACAATATACACATTAAATATTAGTGGTGGAAACACGTAATGGTAATCATTTAGTGTATACATGTTAGAGCCCTATTAGGCTTACAAGGTTACAATATCAGATGCGTTAGCTTAAAACTATGCAAATCGCTTATTATTAAGCTGGAATAGAGCCAGTTGGGCATGGCATATTTCTAATGGACAATATGGCAATCATCTTTGCGGGCCTCTTATTGCATTGTTGGAGGCAGAAGGCGCAACCACTATTCCTGGACATTGGAGCAATATTGCTGCGTGGTAACCGGCAGTGAAACGACAATCACCTAGTTCGTAGGAGATCATGGAACAACAAGTATTCATTAAATAGCAAGCCTTATACTGTGTGGACAGCAGTAGCGATTTTAAATGCGTTGAGTTGGAGTATGGGGATGTGAACTTAACAGTTGTCCAGCGCTGTGTTTCTGGCGTCATACAAATAGTCCTGCACAGTATGGCACGCTGTAGTGGAGGTTAGGTGGGTATAGTTCAGCCTAGTAGGCGAGGCATAGTGTGCTTAGAAGATCAGTGAGAGTTGAGGCTTGAGCATGCAGCTCCTTGTAAATCAGCCCATAAACTGTATTGATGTCGCACTGTAACGATTAGGGTGCATGCCTCATACTGGAACAAATCGTGCAGAGAAAGGATAACTAATATGGCAGAATTCCTCCTGAGCGACGAACAAGTGAACAAGGCTGGGCAGAGTTATTTGGAGCATACTCATAGGTGTGCTATAAGGTTAGATGGTAGCTTCTTGCATCCTGGGTACTATGATTGGGTACTTCACCAATAAATGATGTGTTGTATTTTTTGAGAGTGTGAATTTCACAGTTTTTCCTCTGACCGTTCCCCCGTAAGAGGATGCTCTAGTGCTGTTGACTTTTTTTTTTTTTTACATGCCTATACCACAGGGCTTCTCGATATATCTTCATAAGGCTGTTAAAGTTCAAATGGACCATGATTCTTGAAACTCCAGACAGGCATCCTTACCAGGCCTCTTTATGGAGGGCGTGCAGAGAAACCTGATTCGCTGTTGCGTTGGGATCTCAGTTTGGTCTTTGTGCAGTTTATGGCCTCTGTCCTGCACTTTAAAAAACATGCATACGTATTTCAAATTCTTATCCTGAACAGTTTTTCACGTCATATCTGTGGCCAGAAAAGCAATAAATAGGGCACCTTGTCTGATCTTTCCTTGTACAGTATGCTTTAAAAACAGCATTTAGTCAGTGAACGAAAACCTTTCCTTTCTTTATTAGTACCCGGCGAGTGTCAATAAGCAAGCTAATTGGCCCACGTCGGGTCATTACCAGCCCGACAAAACCTTTGTCGGACCTGGTGCGTCTGCATCCTGGCTGCCATGGAAAAGGAAAAGGGACTGTAGTCAATTCTCCCCCTTCTGTGGTGGCCATTTTTTTGTCTACTTTATTCTTTTTTCAATAGCCGCCATGGAAAGGGAGAAGGGTCTATGTGTAGTCCCAATGCCCCCTTCCATGGTGGCCATTTATTTTCTTTTGTTTTCTCGAGTTGAGGAATGGTTTCAATCAGGAGCGTTGCTAGGGGGGGGGGGTAAGGGGGCTATAGCCCCTGATCTTTTGGCTGTAGCCCCGGATAGAATCTCAGGAACTGCAGCCAAAAGACTAGCTAGCCCCCAATCCCAACAGTACTGACATCAGCTTAGCCCCGGGTCTTTTCCAGACGTAGCAACTCCCCTGGTTTCAATGCTGTTTCTTAACTCAAGAAAAATGCTATTACCTATCGCCCCAGGGGGCATTACCCTACTGGTAATGCCCCCACTCCCTCTTCGAGCTCTGTTGCTTAAATAATCTCAGATTTCACCTTGAGTCTTTATTTTCTGTGTCTTCTAACAGAGAAGTACATTTTGTTTCAAAGCAAACCTTACTATAGGAGCTGCTCCAAATCAGAATGCTGGATCCAGGAGCTGAGCTGATCCAAATTAATCACTTTGGGGGTGCCTAACATTTGTATTTGTAGCAAGGAACATGCATCCCCAATTGATTGCTTTCCTTTTTTTTTTTGTCATCGATGGTCATTGATAACTCTGGATCCCTGGGTTCTGAAGAATATTTATTAATTACTTTCTCAAAGGTCTGTTGCACAATCCTCTTTCAGAATTGCAAAGGTCTTCTCTTGAGCTGCTTCAATGCATTCAATATCTTTTTTTACTACACGTATCAGAGCTAGTTCCAGAGGAGGAGAGGCCTGTGATTTTACTCCCATTACCCAACGGTCGTCAAGAAATCGGACCTATTTTTGATAGTCTGGATCAGAAAGTGTCTCTTAAAATAGTTAAACTCTTGTGCATCTTCTGGAAATGTCCCAACTAAATTGGATTAGCTCATTTGTGT
Organism: Ambystoma mexicanum; assembly: GCF_040938575.1. Taxonomy (NCBI): domain Eukaryota; kingdom Metazoa; phylum Chordata; class Amphibia; order Caudata; family Ambystomatidae; genus Ambystoma; species Ambystoma mexicanum. The sequence continues at coordinate 1,321,911,975 of NC_090934.1, forward strand.
GGTGAGGTGCCCCCTGCGACATTGAGCAAAACATGGAGACCCTATTCTTTCTTCCATGACCATGCTTATCTGACCTGTACACAGCACCACACACAGCGAAGTGAGAGCGAATTCAAGAAAGGGGAGTACTGGCAGAGCTGATAAATGCATGGAAGCCATGGTGAGTCCAAAATGGCATGGCAGAGGGGAGTCTGTGAATGTCGAACATGGAACCTGTTAGCAGAAGCGTGTATGAGAGGAGGAACACCGTCAGTCGGCAGAAGGAGGCACCAATAAAAGGGGTTGGAAGCCCATCAGAGGAGAAGATGCTGGACCCATGTGGAGCTGGCAAAGGTTTTCCAAGCTGGCATGTGTGCGTGAAAGACCACAGTGTGTGACTGAGTACAAATGGTAAACCGAATCAGGGTCGCAGACCACTGTAGAAAAGTAGAAGGGTGTTAGGGCAGTCCTTCTAAAGTCCAAGTAAGGGCTTCATAAAACCATATCGGAGAGAGTACGAAAATTCCACTCCATTCCATAAGGATGTACCACCTGAGAACATTTGGTAGCGTAGTCCGAGCAGCCATGCTTAGGAGGCAGAGAAGGCTGTAGTTTGGTACAAAGAAATTGTATGCATGTGGTACAAAGAAACAATATATATTGTAAAAATAAAGGGTTTATTTAAATACAAGTAGGCCAAGATAAATCTTGGCTAAGTAAGTACTATAACTTTGCATATAAACACAATTCTAAAAAACAACTCAATACCTATGGGTTACAACCCAAAGTATAACCTTATTTAGATTACAATATGCAGTCCAGGTGAGTCAAACCTACAACACGTTCAGAATGCCCGTCAGCTATTTTAGGGAGAAAAACCAGGTTATATAGACTTTTAGAATGCAATCAGTAATTCAAGGGTAGTAGACCCTGTCAGTCATGCAGTGACTCAGTTAACAAAAATCACTTAATAAACCAACCCAGTTACAAGTATACACCTTGTAACAAGCACCAGCCGAGTCTTCAGCAACAACAAACCTCGTGGTCAGTAGGCATAACATCAGCGACATTCGCCGCAATTACAGGCAAGCCCAGTTGGACTTGGGCTAATTGCTTTTTGCGCTTCTCATGATCTACAATTCTGCACAACAGCCAATTTCAAATTGCTCCGTGGGACCTATTGGCTTTCTCTGGTGGGCTGTGCCTCCATAATCTATTTGTGCCGCATTTATCATCTGCGCATCCCAGTTGGGCTATTATTCAGTGTAGCTTTACACTCTCCATCACGGCCGACGCCGTCCTCCTTGATCGTGTGCCTCCCCAGCCTGGCTTGTATGAGCAGTGATTGGCCTGCCTGGGTGCCTAAATATCAATCGGGGAGCTGGCAGGCTGACCTGATGCAGGCCCACCACTAAGACCCCTGTCTGGCCCTGTGATGGTCATGTGGGCCCCCGCCATCATGACTACATTTCTGAATGGCAGTCCTGCCCAACTTGCATTTTCATATTACACTACTTGGCATTCACATGTGGATCCTCACCTGATCTTTCTCACTGACGTCTGGATTCCTCTACACACTGTAACTGAACTTTGCATCTCACTGCTCGTATTTTTTTTTCACAATGCTTTCTCGTTGTGTCAGCCTCTTCCCCCACTAGTCCCAGATGCATCCTGTTGCCTCTCCTATCTTACTGCCTAATTTGATGTCAGTATGCCTTCTCAGTTTGCATTGATTCCTGCTTCATCTTTACTTCTGTTATTTCAGTTACCTGATCCTAACTGTGCCCTCCTCAACCCCCCCCCCCCAAATGGGTCATGCACCAGTGTTTTCATGCTCTGTTTGGTTGCTAGTCTGCCTGGTGACTCTCTATCATGCACTGTACAGTTCTGTCCCTCTCCCCCCACTGCATGCCCCCCCATCCTTATGGTGCTCTCCATCTCTCCTATGTATTCTAACTGCTTCTCCATCACATATCCCCCCTGTCTAGAAGTCTGGAAGGAAGAAATTTAAGAAGGCTCCCCTGGTCTCCAACCCATATCTGGCCATAGCAGACACTTAAATCAATGCTTTCTCCAGGCAGACTGTCAATTACATTCCCTTTGCTCTTCCTTTATCTGACCTATGGACTGACCATTTACCATTTGCTTTTCAACTCCAACCCACCCCCACTACGCCCCTCTGTCTTCCTCCCCCCCCCCTTCAACGCCATTCAGTGGTGATACCCCATACCTGTACCCCTCTTCAGAAAACTTTTCAAGGGAGAAACCAGCTCCACTGAGGGCTACAAGATACTATCCAATCCCAGGCCCACCCTGTCTGGGGGCAGAGTCGATCCGATTTTCCCCCTGATGGATTCCGGCCACCATCATTCCCACTCAATCCTACTCCTCCTTTGAATGCCTCATCTGCAGGCTTTCTGTCTCTCCTTCCCTCTCCCCACTAGCCCCCTGAACCTACTCCCCTCTTCCTATCTGAATGGGTGGACCTCTGCTCCTCTCTCCTGGCCTCCTGGCTTCCTGCCCCAAACATCTCTTCCCTGGGGATTTTAACATCCATTTTGATTCTCCTGATTTAGCCACTATACTCTTTCATAACCTTTGTGAGTTTCCCTCACAATTCTTCCCTCTGGATGCTCTCATCTCTTCATATATCCCTCTCGCCAACCTTCAAACTACTCCTCTTTCCTGGTCCGACCACTCTCTCCTCTCCTCCCATCTTGAGCTCCGTGGGCCCCAAATGATGCCTCTACCTGCACTGCTAGTCTCCTTCTCTGTTATTTGCCCAATGGAGTGTGCCAGTCACTGCATTTGCTGCCACCTTCACCCCTCCCACTGCCCCCACCTTGGACTCTCCTACTGACTCTGCACTTGTTAACCTCCATCTCTAATACTCTGGACATCCTTGCCCCTGCCATGAAGATCTGCATGAAGCCTGCCTCCAAATGCATCTCTTGGTATGTCTTACTTGGCAGCCTTGAAACACAAGTGCAAAGCTTCTGAGCGCAAATGGAAGGCCTCAGGTACATCCTCTGACAAACTGGCCTGCCGCCTGCTCCAGTGGCAATATCGTCTCGCCATCCGCTCCAAAAAGAGGGCTCATGTCCAAGTCTCCATCTCTCGGAAAACGTACAACACGGCTGAAATTTTCAAAATCTGCACGGAACTTTGCCAATCCTACTGCTGTCTCCTCCTCTCCTCTACCCTCCCAAGCTCTCTGCACTGCATTTGCCTCCCACTTATACACCAAACTTCTGTCCTTCCTGGCATCTACTCCCCTCTCCACTGCCCCTCTCACTTCACTTGCCTCCATGGGCCCCCCTGAGTCCCCTACCTCTTTCTCCTTCTCTCCTATTCCACCAGATGAGGTCTCTTGAGTAGTCCGCTCTAGGAAAGTCTCCTCCAAACAGGTGCTCCCCTGCTCCTCCAGAACTTTCGAGGACAACATATCCTTTCTTGCCCCTTCCTTGGCTGACCTCTGTAACCACTCCTTTGGCACTGGCTCTTTTTCACAACCCCTCTCTTGTGCACAGTCTTCTAAAAAAGCCCTCTGCAGACCCTTCATAACCGGCCAACTATCACCCTATCTCTATCACCCCTTTCTTGGGCAAACGGATGGAGAAGTTGGTTATCCCCAACTGACCCACCACACTGAATTAGCTGGCTGTCTCCGAGACCACCAGTCTGGCTTCAGAGCTGCCAGAGGCACGGAAACTGCTCTCCTGAACACTTGTGAAGACCCACTCTCAGACCTGGTCTCTAACTCTCCCTCTGTTCTGATCCTTCTAGATCCTTCATCTGCTTTTGACACGGTCAATCATGCCATCCTCCTTAATAGTCTCTGTGATACCCTAGGCTTCACGGACCGGACACTGGCGTGACTGATCTCCTTCCTTTCAGAACAACCCTCCCAAGTGCAATTGGGCCCCTTCCTTTTCTCCACCACACACTACCTGTGGTGTCCCTCAGGGCTCTATCCTATCGCCATGTCTCTTCAACATCTACCTTGCCCCCCCCCCCCAACCCCGGCTTACCTGATCACCTTCTCTCAATTCCAGTATTATGCTGACAACAATCCGCTTTCCCTTAAGCTCCCATCTTCCACCTCCTCCTCCTCCCTCATACCGGACTTTCAAACTGCTAGTCAGGCATGGTGCTCTGCTAATGATATCTGCCTTAATGCCGGTAAGACGAGAAGACCCTCTGCTCTCTTCTGGTCTCCGCACATCACGGAACATGCCAAGAAGTCCAACTTTCAGCTCCACCTCCACCTCCTCAGAGGCATTCTCCCTTTCCTTGCCTTCCCCCCGCCGAAGATCAATGTCTCCAGGGCATTGGTTCTCGCTGGGCAACAGCCTCTTCCTCAATCTGCCTCTCTTCTCTTTGCCCTCTCCAACTAATCCAGAACAGGGCTGCAAGACTTATCCTTGGCCTCAAGCCCAGCGACCATTTCTCTCCAGTCTTAAAATCTCTCGAATGGCTCACTGTGACCGTTAGGATCGAATTCAAGACCCTCTGCTTCATCCACAAGGCTGTCGGGGGGGGGGGGGGGCCTGGTACCTCTCTACATCCAGCTTTCTCTACCTAAATACCTCCCTGCTAGAGTTCTCTGGTCCTCTAGCTCCAATTCTCTGCAGGTCAGACGCTTTTCCAAGCAGAGAATGGGAGGTAGCTCTTGCCTTCAAACACCCCTCCCGGTCCAGCCTGAATCCGGTCCACCCCTCCCTCGTACTTATCCCTTTTCCACTTACCCTGAACTTGCCCTTTGTGGCTCCCCCAGCACTTGCTCACCTCCTGGGCCTCCACTCCTGCTTTTCACTCCCTCCACCCTTGTCCACTCCCCAGCCCGTCCCCCTTCTTCCTCCCTCCCTTCTCCTTTTTGTCTCTACACTTGCACGGTAAGAATGTTACAAGGCCTAGTACTACTGTTACTGTTGTTTTTTTCCCCACTATGTCCTCTCCTGCCCCCCACCCTGCCTTTTTTGTCTTGTGGCGCCTGGAAACATTTGTGTGTAGGCGCCTTACAAATGTCCAATAAATAAAATAATGGATATTACTTTGTACAACACAGTTCAGAGCTAGTAATGTAACTCGTATACTTTCTGGAGGGCCTTAAGCTACACAATGATAAATATGAATGCTCAATAACTATTTTATAATGCACTAAGTCTTAGGGAGAATTTTCAGTTTTTTGTGCTAATTACCGTTACCCTTAGACTCCCAGCCCTTTGCTGGAATCTGTAACCTTTTTTATTTTAACCTCCTGAGTGAGTGGGCCTTTTTGCCACTCACTCATGCCTTTTCCCTCCAGCCAGGATTTTATGTTCCTTATGTTTTAATAGAGCCTGGTAAATTCAATAGGCATCTGCCTTTTATATAGTGACACACAGCACCCTCTGTGCAGTGTCAACTCTCCTCTAAATGTTTAAATAAATGTTCTTGTGTGAACTACAGTTCCCAAGAATAGTACGATAACTTTTATCTTACCTTTTCCTTTTGTGGGTCCAGCACACACACATTATGTGGAGTGCTAGGGGGGTTACCTAGTAACTCCTTATCCCACTTCTCATGTAACCTTTTGTTACACTAACTGTTGGGGAGAATTCTCATAAATGTGCAAATTCCCTTCACCTTAGAGACCCCATGCAACTTTGCTGGATTTTGAGGACTTGATTTTTTTTTACCTAGTGAGCCAGTTTATTCCACTCTCATGTATTTTGAATGTGTTTTACTCGTGTTCTTTGATTATGGAGTTTTAGACAACTCCATAGGCATCATCTTTTCATTTGTCACACAGCACCCTCAGTGCAGTGACACATGGAAGCCTTTTGGGCTGTCCCAAGGTTTAACTACCTTCTCTGGGATAAACTACTGTTTCCCAGAGAAAGTAAAGTGACATTGACTTTACTAGTCTTTTCAAATTCCTAGACCCAGCACACCCTATCTTACAATAGAGTGCTGGAGGGGTTACCTAGTATCCCTTGTATCTAGAAACTCATGTAGCAGTCAAATGCTTCCCTTCCCTCTCAAAATGGCTGGTGGCAGTGGTTTTAAGACAAACTACCATGATTTTTCCTGACTGCAAACACTGGTAGCGTTAAATCGCGGGAGCCATGTTTTTCAAGATGGCGCCTGAGCCCCCGTTGTTTAAACAGGTCCCGGTCTTCTTTTTCACCATTTCTTTTTGGAAAGGTCCTTCTAGAGTTTGTCTCTGCGCGCCAAACCAGGTGTTGTCCCTTTGTTCTTACGCCTTTGGCGGGCTTCAGGACTGTAGACCGCCTCTGGCGCCCCAGTGTCTGGGGTGGGCAGGAAGTGAGGGAGGTGCCCGAAACTCCCTGTGCTTAGTCTCCTAAGAGACCCAAATGCACTCTGCTGTGATTGGCTGGCTGACTGTCCGGCAAGGACAGTCATCCTGCTGGGTGAGTGGCAGCCCGGCTGGAATTAATGGTAGGAAACTGGATAAGAGGCGAGTCTCTTGGCTTGGAAGGCAATGTCGACCACTGGAACGAAAGAACCGAAGACGAGCTGGAAGAGGATGGCTGCTGCAACTGCTGGACCGTTGGTTTGGCCAGTGAAGCCCTGCTGCATGTCCGAATTGCCAAGTTCATCTCAACAGAGAAGCCCTGTAATGACGACGTCCCCCTTTGAGTTGGTTGGACCAATCAACTGGACACTAAGCCACCTCAATACCATTTTCGGAGCTGGTTGTATTTTCCTCAGAGTGCTGCAGGAAACCAAATAACCAGGGAGAAGAACACCAGTTTGTGTGCTTGAATACAGCTACCGGAATTGAAGATTTGCCATTTGCCAGCTTTTTGACCAGTTCCAGTGCAGTCTATGAGTTCCCCAACATCCTCCCCCTCGTCCCCACAAGTGAGGCTCAGGAAAAGCGAGATCTGCAGCAACTGCCAGGAACAGATGCCTTCAGCTGCATCTTTTTCTTCATTGTAAGGTACTGCGAAAACCCGACCGAGAGAACTTACCTCTCATTAAGAAAGTGCTTGAAACTTTGGCAACTTGCAGGCCTAGTCAGCTTGTGACCCAACATATGAATATTTGTTTTGCAAACTTCTGAACTTTTGCAAAGACTTTTTTCTATTTAACTACCAGAACTGCCTTATCCTGTACAAGACTTTATCCCATTGACTTTGGCCTAACCTATTGCATGGAATTGACTCCTCTGGTGAACTCAAACTATTTGCACTGCCTAAAAGTAACTGTAATCTTCTTTTTATTAACCTAAATGTTCCAAATTCAAATACTCTGGATGCCATTCTGCTCCTCCTTCAAAGTAATTTAAATGCCGCAGAAACTGATAGTGTGAAGTATATTTGTGTGTGATATAGATTGCCTCCTTCTAGTGAATGTTTTATAACTGACTGTGAAATAAATTAGTAAGTGTTTTACCAAGAAACCTTGAGTGTAAGAGTTTATTTGAATACTTGTAATTGTAGACCTCTGTGTAACCTCATTACAGCTCACATTCCCCTCTTGAGATGAGCCTGGCTGCTCAGCAACGCGACCAAAACTGTGTAGTACAGACTTATAACAAAGGTTGGTTTGCTTACACCTGTAGTCCTAGTTGTGTGTAGTTGTCCCAAAGGGTACTGCATACAAACCTTGTCCTAACACTAACTAACTTGAATGGCTGGTGGCAGTGGTTTCTTTTTACTACCTTTGTACCATGTAGCTATAGGCTGATTTCTCAGCTGTAGTACAACACCCATGGGTGACCATTTTGCCACAATAGCCCCTGTCTTCTTTTTTCACCATTTCTCGTTTTAGTTCCTTCTGGGCGTTTACTCTGTTTAGATCAGGTTTGAGTACATTATCTGTTTTGGCTTTGGCGGGCTTCAGCCCTGATACCCGCTCAGGCTCCCGTGTATCTGGGAAGCCAGGAAGTGAGGGAGGAGCCAGAAACTTCACTGGTCTTTGTAGGCATGCCTGGCCGAAACCAGTTCCAACCTGGCGTGTGGCTGTCCTAGAGAACAAACCACACCCTGTGTGATTGAGAGCTTAGTGCTGTGAATGAATGGGATTTGTATTATAAGGCAAGGGTTTTAGGAGTACAGGCAGTCGACGACTGGAACATAGAATCCGAAGAAGACGACGCAGAGAGACGCCAGCAGCACCTTTCAGGACCGCAAAAGCACTGGTGAAGTCTGGCAGCTGTGCTGACCCCGCTTTCCCATCGACGGGGAAGCTCTGCCAAGGATGACTTCCTCCCTTAGGCTAGTGGGACCAACTAGCCTCAAGACCTGCTTTGTTTTGGGTCAAACCCCGAGTTGCTCTGACTTTCCTGAGCTGAAACTCCCAATACCCATGGTACCTGGACCACTGACCAGTGCAACGTCTTCCCGAGAACGAATCCGGCCAAAACTTTGTGGGCATCTTCAAGGACCTCAAGAATCAGAAATTCTTCATCCAGAGTCCCCCTCACCAGATTCCAAGACCAAGGGACCAAGGAAACTCCAAGTTGTTCGTTCTTCTTTGGCGCTGAGAAAAAGGCACCAAAAACACAAAGGGCCACTGAAACAAGTGGAATCCATTGCTGCAGAGTTCCTCTCGAGAGTGATGCCACAGAAGCCCGCCAAATGTCCTTCCTTTCGTCACCACGACCAAGGTCACGCAACAGGGGTCTGCATCAAGAAGGAAGCCAGCTGAACATCTGCTTCACTTCTGAGGTACTGTGGGGATTTGGGTTCAACCACCTTTAGCCAAATCAAGTGCTTCCTAGCTTGGGGAGTGCTCCTTTCTATCTTTCTGAATGACTGCAATTCACTTGTGCGTGTCTAGCAGCTTGTTCACCTCAGGTAGGCTAACTTGAGCTCCTGGATTTTTCTTCAATGAACTACTGACTGTTCAACTAACTTTTTCTAAGAAGATTGCATCAGCACTAGAACTGTCCGATTTACTTTGGCTGTCTTGGCTCCCTAAAGGCACCCCTTTTGAACCCTACTGACTTTGGGAGTGCTTGTTCCCTTACAGGTTTTAATTGTTTACACTATTATTGCTGGGATACAAGACTGCCTACATCCCTCTGGGAGAAAAAAAACTATTGTTATGCTACAGTGTTCTATTCTACTGTAACACTTTTTCCCTCCAAACTCAATATTGTGTGGTAACCAGAAATGGTACTACTGACCTTAACTGATGTCACTCTGTGTGCTGGAAATGTTTTAGTACAAAAAGAATGTACTTGCCTGCATTATTGGTACTTGAATAACTTGATTCTGAAATTATGCTTGCTGTTACTATTAGTTGCTGCATAACAGTGTGATTCATTTGCATTGTGTATATAAATAAATCATTTTAATAGAACTTTTGAAGTGTGTAAGTGTTTACTTGTCTATACTGATTTCATTGTACTGCTCTACGGCTCAAAGTACCCCTTCTAAGATGAGCCTGGCTGCTCAGCCTCTCTACCTTCATGTGTAGTACAGGCCTATGTTAAAGGTTGGGTCACTAATACCAAGCTGAGAAGTCTTGTAAAGTCCCACACCAGTTATACTCTACAAGATCTTACCTAACACTAAGCAATTAAGGGAAAGCAAAACCCAATTAGTTTAAGACGCAATGTATTTCAAAGTAAGGAATTAATTAACCTGTTACACTACTTCAGGAAGCTACCTAAATAGTAGTGACTCGTGCCAGCTATTGTTACAGAGAAATTACAGTAATGACAGTTCCACTGTTTAACTAGTAGTGACTTCCACCAACAATTAGCACATTAACCTTTAGTTAGTGTGTCACTAGTTCAGAAGTATACTTTTCAGAGGGGCTACAAGTAACCCAAAGACAATTATTAACTCTGAGACTGTTTTAGATCTGTATAAAGCAGAATCAGGGAAAGCAAAACTCAATAGTACACTTTAAGAATGACAATCTGTTATTCAGGGTAGGTAAACCCTATTGGTAAGCTTTTACACTAATTCAGTTAAGAATAACAAAACAGTACCAACACTTATTACTTTTTGGAAAGTGGGGGGGGGCACCATTCAAAGCAAACTAGTACGATTACTAATATAATTTTAAGAGGGACAGAATGCAGCTCGCAGGTAAGTATTAACTTTTAGACACATTTTAACGTTTCTATTGCATAGATAGTTGCAACACCAATTCATTTACAAGTAAGTACTAAAGTAAGACAGAATCCTTGTCTTATAAAGTCCTTCCCTAGTTTATAGCATGAGTTTTTTCAGAGGCAGAAGAGGGACCCTAGTGGTCTAGGAGCCAGCTGTTGGCAGGTCAGGATAATAGGGTTCAGATGCAAGAAAGTCAGAGTTCCAGAGGATATAGGATATCTTCTTAAACGAGTATTAGCTTTAGAGTTAGCTAGAAGTGTTTAGGGACTTCACAGAAGACTCTCTATATGCGTTCCAACATTAGGCCTGGCTAAGTGGTATGGGCAAACTCCCAACCGCACAAATCACCCACTCAGCCTCACAGGATTCACACAAGACTTAAGGTAAGTATTACCCAAGCCAACAGTACATTAGCAGAAAAGAAGAGCTTTGGAGTGGATGCCTTCAGATGCAGCAGCAGAGGACACGGTCCCTGGACACTGGATGGGGAACTTGGCAGCAGCAGTCGTCAGAGGAGGCTTCCAACAAAGGTTTCTTCACGGATTCTCACGGCTCTGTGGATTTGGTGCCTTTTTAAAGGAGTCGGATATAGAACGAATATGGCTGGTCTGATTCTCTTCACTCTCTAGGTCCTGCACTCTGGTAAGGGGACGTCAGGGATTTTAATTGTGTGCCTGGAGGTCCAGAAGGAGTCCACCAAAGGTTCGGGCGGAATTGGACTTTGGAATACCATGCACCACACACTGGCTCAAGATCCCAGAGTATTGGCAGTTTGCAGCCCAGCAAGGTCACAGCACATCGTGGGATGGCTCAAAATGCTGGTCGTCTTGAGGCTAGTTGATCTCACCAGCCTCTTATTAGGAGTCGTTGCGTTCGGGACCCCCAGGTCGATTGAAAGGAAGGGTTGCATCAGGCTCTGGTTACACTGCAGGCTCTCGGGTGGCTAGAAATCCCTACAGATGTCTTTTCTTCCTCTTCGGTTTCAGCTGCAGTGGTCAACTTGTCAACAGCTTCGGGGATCAGAGTATTTATCAGGAACTACTGCAAACTCCCTGCAGTTTACAGAAAGGGGCGGTCTGGCTGTCCAGTCCGGACAGCCAGCCCCCATTGGGAACTGGTTCCTTTCAGGCAAGGTGAAAGGCAAAGGGCTGCAAAGTTTTGGACTCCTCCATCGCTTCCTGCCTTCTCAGACACTCTGGAGCCTCTGTGGAGAATACAAAGGATTCCCGCCAAAGACAAAACTTCAACGAGTCGTTTCTGCCTAGAATGGCAGAAGAAGACCTAAGAAGCAACAAGGAAACTGGAAATGGTGAAAAAAGAAGCAGAATGGGGGCCATCCTGTGCATTACCGGGGCTAGTGTGACAGCTTGCGGGTCATAACGACTGAAAGTCACAAAGGTAAAAACCACTGCTAACAACCATTTAAGTAAGCTTGCTTTTGTAACAAAAATGTTACCAGGTAAGTAAGAAAGGGGATACGTTGTATCCCCCCTGCACTCAGCACTCAACATAAGGTGTAAAGGGGATGTGAATCCCACTGTACCTCTTGGAAGCAGTAGTTTACCCAAGAAATGATAAAATTAAAAGGAAGCCACTGCATTTAAAATGCTGTGTTCTGCCATGGTACATTATAGTTGGTGCAAAGATATAGTAAACTATAACTCCAATCACACGCTATGGAGGGACATCAAAAGGACACGAAAAGGTCACCCATAAAAAGAGTAGAAGACTAGGTGAGAGGGAGAAAAAGATTCCCACTTACCTAGGGACAAGGTCAAATAATTACCAAGTCTTAGCAAAACGTTCTGGGGTTGACACAGGTCAGAATGATTGATAATAATTATGAATATCTTGCCTAACACTGGGGAACCGAGAAGACTGCAGAATAAAAGGGAGATGTGAGAGGAAACCTTAATATACTCAATAGGAAGCCTTGATATACTCAATTTAGTAAGCACTTGAGAAGGAATTGAAGGAATGAGGACGGGAGTGAAAGCTCCTATTGCCATTGAGAAAGTGATTGAATTGAGAAGTACTGAATGCTGCGATTTGAAGAAAAACAAATATTAAAAAAGAGACAAAGTAGAAATGATGTATGCTCGGACCTGAAGGCAAAGTTTGTAATGTCAAATGAGAACAAGCTTGCAAGGGGGAAACGGTGGAAGCTGGATTCGGATGGCAAAGTTCCATGGTCATTCAGAAAGTGACTATAAGAACTGTGGATGGTCAACAGACAATGTTTGGAGTTCCTGACCCCGTCACACACCATATTGTAATAACCAAAGTGGAACCATTATTTACACTATGAGGTCCTAATTTAAAGAAATCTCCACAATCTACAAGATGCATATGTGCAAATGTTTTATCACAAAGGAGCATCATCTGGTTGAAAAAAAAAAACATTAGCACCTTCATTCAAAAAGACTGTTTTTTCAGACTAAGTGCAGACATGCATGTGATACTAGATTGAGGGGAATCTTTTCAACCATTTGTTTCATTCTCCTCAGATAGCAGTAATGATACTGTTCTCAAGTTTATTGAGGTGTGCATTGTCTACATCATCATTTTCCTCGATTATCGCCTCTTCAGGATCAAAGAGTTTTATATTAATCATTTGGAGGTCGCAGCTACCTTTCCGACTCCTTTGGGGGAAAAGAGATGCCAAGCCTAATGAACAGCAAAACAGTGATATTTTACTTGCACAAACAAGGTTGGACCAAACCCCATTAATTGCGTTTTCTTGCAATACAGTTAGAGGAGTGGTCCCTCCAGAACCATGCGTTTCTTATACCATCCGTTATAGAGGAACACAGAAAAGTGGGAGATTTTCTGCATGCTCCAGACGAATAAGAGATTAACATAAAACTGATGCAATTAATCTTTCACCCGTTGGTGCTCCTCCCATAGAACCCTTTGAAACGGCTCCAATGCTTAGTGTCCTCAGTATATGACTGGGTCAGCATTCTCTGAGATGCTCTCTTGCATACTATTCAGAGAAAGGCAATATCGACGTCACCTACACCAACTATGCAGATGACACCCAGATTCTCCGCACCATCTCAGGCAACTACAATGCAGACGTCACCCGGATCAACGAAATCTTCTCTATCATTCAGGCATGGATTGCCACCTACGGCCTCTGCCTGAATGATGAGAAGACGGAGCTTCTGCTGGTCGGCTCTCCTAACAACCTGTCTAAACTCAGTCCCAGCTACAAGAACATTATCATAGACGTTAACACCATCCCTATCGCTAAAAGTGTGAAAACCTTAGGTTTCCACCTTGATGCCAACACCAACCTCTCCAAACAAATCAATTCAACCGCCTCGGCCACTGCCTATACGGGTAAGCTTATCAGAGCAAGCAGACCCTTCCTATCCCCCGACAGCTGCCTCACTCTGGCCAGAACACTCATTCAATCCAAACTAGACTATTGCAACAGCCTATACCTAGGAGCCAACCAATCCGTAACTAACAAACTCCAGGTTCTCCAGAACAACGCTCTACGTGCCGCACTCAACATCCCAAGGCGCGAACACATCTCCACAACCAGGAAAGCGTGCAAATGGCTCTCCATACAGCAAAACATTGACCTCAAAACTATCTGCCTCACCTACAAGGCCTTAAACAACCTAGCCCCACCGTACCTCTCAAACAAATTCAGTCTAAAATCCACATCCAGAACCACTAGATCATCCAACTCCTTATGCCTGCTAGTGCCCAGATATGCCTTAAAAAGAGCAGGTGGTGTGAGCTTCACTGTACTAGCCTCCCAACTCTGGAACACCATACCACTCAAAATTAAAACTACTGAGTCCTTCCCGATCTTTAGGAAACTTGTTATTGGCTAGTTACTGAACAAAGAGTAGCATCCACCAACATCCCGAATTTCTAACAGCCGCAACTCACCTGCACTATATGTAAATTGTTGTACTTTGTACATTTTTTGTAAATTGATGTACTTTCAAATGTAAATGCATATCTTTTGCCTGTAACCGTGTCCTTAAGCGCCCTTCTACCCACGGGTCCGGAGCGCTCTACAAATAAACTAAACAAACAAACTGGAAATTCCTAGATGATTCTGAGGGTTTGGCCTCACCAAATGTAGTTCTTACAGCTTATTTTCATACAGAAAAATAGATTTCAGATGCTTCCTCTAATTTCAGAAGTTTTAGTTCATTTGATCATGGTTTCCTGATATTTCTTCCCTTTTGGAGCCTGGTTTCTGAAAACCTAACACGTTTTCCCACTTAGGGAAATATTGTCATTAGAAATACCAAATGTGTGCTGCCTTGAAATAATCCAGTAGGAAATAGTAAAAGAGCAAATGGTTATGGTGTTGGCATTGGGCTATACAAAGACTGAAGCCTCCTCGTTTCATCCCCCCACCCCCGCTCCCTTCCCCGGCCCCCACATAATTGGCTGGCACAGGCTAATTGGTAAAGTCCCCTAAGAACTACTTGTAGACCTATGTCCGATTGCTTAAACAAATCTCTGAAAAGTGAACTACTTAAAAAGCACTGTGATGTTCACTACATCTTCATCTCCCGATTTAGTCTCCAGTGTCCAAATGGGGCTTGAAACTAGTTCTTTATAACGTGGATTTACTTCCTTGGAAGACAGCTTTTCTAGTGTATATCACTTCAGCCAGACGTGTTATGAACTTCAAGCGTCATCTTCATAGTGTTCCTAGTGACGGGTCCTTCCTTTATCCCTGAATATTTGATGGCATTTCATCTTAATCAGGAAATGGTTTTGCCTGTAATCCAGCCTACACATCTTACTTCATCTGAAAAACTATTTGGAATCTTGAATGTTTTAGAGCCCTAAAATTCCACTTGAAAAAGACAAAACCTTTTTGACAAGTAGGGTGGACTTACTCTTGATCCAAAGGCAGCCAATAATTCTCTTGCCAGGTATGTAGTCTCCTATTATTTCTAAATGATACAAAATCCCAGATGCTCAGGTTCTTCAGAGTTCACACTTATCCAGTGAAACTAAGGCAGGCTTCCGAAGACAATTAAATACTGCAGGTAGCTAACTGAGCCACATCTCTGACATTTTCTGGGAATTTTTCTGTGGGTTCACCACAGGAAGGTGGTTGCAAATCGCCATCAAGTCTTATGCAAAGTTGTTGATTGAACTGTGGTACAAATCGGTTGTATGCATTTTGTCTTCAAAAAGTGTTTGGACTGTGAAATCAGATTCCCAACCTGCTGAGGAGGAGGGGGAGCAGAGTGCATGAAGAAGGAAACATTAATCCATGCTGATAGCAGTACTCTTCCCAACCATTCCCTCACACCATATAATTTGCTGCAACCACGAATGTTTGGAAAACCCATGTAGGAACTGAAAGCTGATGCATGAGTGTGAATGGTGCTTTGGCACATGATTTTTCTGTGCCATTTTCCTACATCTGGAGAAATCCCTTAACCGCATTGTTTCGGCCCCTACCCAATAAAGCCTCACGCCATGCACCTTGAGGGCACCTGCACAGCCCATATACCTTTTCATCAAACTATGGATTGTGCTCTGGGAGAATCCATGGGTGGTGGGAGACCCCATCCCAGTGCCAAGGGCAGGTCAAATTGAATGTTTCAAATTCTTGAACCCTTCCAGTAGCTTTGCATTCCCAATTGGTTCTCTCTCACTACTTTCACCTTGCCCGGTTATATGATATGATATGGCATTTATAACGCACCTATACCCGAGTGTTTCAAGGCGTGACGAGGCAAGGGAGGGGGAACCGAGGGAAGACGAACAACGTTCCTACTAGGCCAAGTGTCATTCAGATCGCGCAAGTGCATGGTTGTAATCTAAGGTTCCTCCCGTCATTGCTGCAAGCTCAGGCTTCCCCTGAATGATGTTGTGGGAAGCAGTGCCTCTACCAGTGACACCATTTTAGCATTTCCACACCAGCTTTGAGTGAAAAACGTGCTCCTCAATTTCACTGCAGCTCTGCGCTCCATTAGTTCACGTCAACGCCTCATTCTTAGTAGAGCTACTGGCCATGGTATTTGGGTTGAGAGTGGTTCTCGGGCACATGGGGATTGCCTACCTAAACTGCAAATTGGAAACCATGCAGCAGACATCTCCAGCATCATTTCCCTCCTTTCCCAGTATATTGTGTGTACGTTGATTTGATACTTCAGCACCCCATATCTATGTTCTGTTACTGCTCTCTCAGATGTCAGTCACAGTCTTCAGTTTGCGCGTTGCTTTACCACAGAGTGAAACTTGCAATGTCATTACTTAGAACTGATTTGCCTGTTTGCATCCAATTCTGTGTTTTATGCTATAATTGGAGGCGTTTTTACGTATAGTTTTGGATCATGTGCGTGATTGCGCGTGTTTGCGTTTTGACAACTCAATGACACATTTCATTGTTTAAACCTCTTATTCCCGTTTTCACATTTTAGTCTGCAGGCACCAACTGTTTGTGAATTGTGAACCAAGTGACCTTGTCCACGTCAGGAAAACGAAAGGCTGAGAAAATGACTGATATGCTTTATTTTTGTGCTCTTAACACAACAAGTTCAAACGGCTACATTATTTCTCTATATTTTGCTGCAGGAAGGTGAATCTTCGTCTGGGAAGCGGAAAGCTGAGGATGAGGATAAGGCAAATAAAAAGCAGAAGAAATATGTGATTAGTGATGAAGAGGACGAAGCGGACGAAGCGGACGAGGCGGATGAGGCGGACGAAGCGGATGAGGCGGACGAAGCGGATGAGGCGGATGAGGGCAAGGCAGAACGAGAGGAGGCCGATGAGTTGGAAGAGGCAGAGGAGCCAACCAAGTCTGAAGATGAGCCAGAGGAGGCAGATGAAGAGCCGGAAGAGGCAGAAGATGAAGCTAAGGAAGCATCGAAGGACACGGACGAGGACGATGATTTATAAGATGTCATAATTTATATATTTTTATAAAATGTACAGTTAGTTGTAAGTAACCTCAATGAAGGTATGTTGATTAGAAATACTTTAATTGGTCTGTCAACAATAAACTTAAAAAGATTTGTTTTTCTACTTTACTGGTATTCAATTGATTTCCCTTTCAGTAGTTACTAGTCCTAATTTTTCACAGTATAAAATATCAAGTTCAAAGTATTTGTATGATTTGTCAGAAAGCTCTGGGAACTATCGGCGCACTCGCAGTGCTTGAATGGTGAACCTCGACAGTGTTTGGCCGCTACCCCTATTTCTGCTTTGAAGAGCCTGAATTTGAAACTTTTTTGGAAGTTTCACCAAATGTAAGTATGCTTATCAAATATGTGAACACATTTTCCTTTTCCCTTATTTCATTATGGTCAAATTTCTTTGGTTGGCTTGTCTTTATAGATTCCATCTCCAGTCATTAGGCGACTGTGGTGGGGGATCCTGCCATGGTTTTCCTTTGAGTCACTTGCGCTGCAGAATGTTTTCTTCGCTCCTTGCCTTGTTCATATTGCTGTTCGTCTAATTTAATTAGGCCATGCTGCGCGTTTTGGGTAAAAAGGTTGTGTAGCTCTTATTTAGCATTATTTATGGACTGCAATATTCTACCAGTAGGGTTGGGTGTTCATTGCTATATAACGGCCTCATTTCAGCCTTGTTCATTTTGCAATACCTGCCATATAATATGTAAACCAAAGCATTCCATATTAAAACCTAGGAAATGGTGATGGGGCCTGCTCACAGTATGTTGCTGGCAGGCAAACGGTGGGAGAAAGTGTGCATACAGTGCCTGGCCAATGCCTCTTTAATGGGACCATTGACTGTCAATGCTTATTAATATTATTGCCATGCTATAAAATTAAGCATGCCAGATGTATTTACGTTTGTAGTCTTGCCACCAGACAGGGAGTCCAATAGGGTCAACAGGTGTTCACCTTGGAGTCTTTAGCCTGGCGTTCCATGACTGTTGCCACCAGGGACTTCTCGTCCATAATGGGCTAGAGGGTGTTGACCCACAGGGTCTTGGCCCCCTCTCGTCCATTATGGAAGAGCCAGTCCAGTGAAATACCAAGCGCTCCTTCAGCTGTTTTTTTTTAGCTGAGAGAGCACTCTGAACTGTCAACGGGAAACACTGTTTCCCCTTTCAATTAGTTCCCCAGCCGTGCAAGCTGAATGAGCATGCCAGGCTGGGGGTGCTTTGCTTCCCCAGATTTGCATGGCTCATTGTAAATGCTGGCTGGGGAACTGCATGTCTGTATGTGCAAGGGGACGCACATACAGACAAAGCAGGCTGGAGTGCGGTGTCTCGTCACCCATGCTCGGGCCCCTGCACGCATGTGCAGGAACCAGGAAGCTTCTCGATTCCTGTTCATGCTAGCAGGAGCTGGAGCTCTGGAGAGGAAAGACCCGCGGCGGAAGGTGCTTTTGTTTATGCACATGTATTTTCTTATTTAAATTATGTGTATGAATGCGTGCATGCTTGTTAGGTGAATGTAAGATGATGAATGCTGGTGTGAATGAGAGCGTGCATGCTGTGTGTATTTTGTGTAAATGTGTGTGTATGTTCATTTATTTAAATGTGTATGCATGCGTGTATGCTTGTTATGAGTGTGTGAATGATTGGTGCGCGTTTGAATGAGACTCTTGTGTGTGTGGTGTGTGTTGGTCCTGGTCTGAGCTGATTTTTGGTGAGTGGGAGGAGGAGGTTTGTACAACAAAGGCATTTTAAAGATGCCTTTGTTGCTCAATCCCCCTCCCACCGGCCAAAATCAGCTCTCCTTCTTAGGTGCTGCGGGGTATTTTTTTACTGGACGTCTATGATGGATGTATAGTCATAAAATACCATGCCTGCCCCTCTGGGCACCTCACATACAAACATAATCACTTTGATTGTGTGTGTGTGTGTTTGGCGTTGTGGGGCCCAGGGGACAGGCATGGTAGCTTTTTTTACTGGACATCTATGATGTAAAAAAAATACATGCCAGACCCCTGTGCCTCCAGTGCCTTGCATGTACACAATCAAAAGCATTGGATGCGTGTAAGGCACTGGGCCCCAAGGGAGCAGGCGTGGCATTTTTCACATGCAATGTCACGCCTGACCCCTAAGGCCCCCAGAGCCTTGCATTTACACATAATTGATTATCTGTGCACGTGAGGCGTTGCAGGGCAATGAGGGAAGGAATGGCATTTATTTATGGGCATCTGATAGATGCCTTCCCAGTAACAAATACCATGACTGGGCAAACCAGAACCTCGTTCTCACACACTGAATGTGTGCCTGTGAGGCACTCAGTGCCTCAGGGGGCGGCACAGCAGTTTTTACCTTGTGTAAGGAAGAATTTTCTGTTTCGAGGGGATTGGGTCCTCCGACGTATTCCATATCTATGACCGTAATCACCACAGCTGTGCTGCTTCAGAAAATTTTCGGCTCCTGCGTCAATGACTTCGATGCGCCGTCCTCGAGGACCTCCTCCGATGGCCGACATCACCCGATGTGATAAGTAGGACGCACGACGCCCGTAGCCTCAGTTCTGTTTTTTCTACGAACGTGTTCGCTTCATGAATCTCGGTACGCCTCGACTCTTTGGAGTTTCTGTTGGTCTCTCGGTTCTTCAAACCTGTTCGTTTTGTGAAGACGTTTTCCTTTGTGAAGATGTCTACCTCGTCTTCAACCCTGCATCCGGGCTTTAAGAAATGCGGGGACAGTGGGTCCAAGATGTCGGTGACGGACTAGCACGACGCCTGCCTCGGGTGCCTCGGGGAGGCCCATGACACGGATGACTGTGTCGACTGCCAGTCGCTCACGTCCAAAGCCTTGCGGGAGCGCAAGAAGTTGTTGTCGGTAGGTAAGGTGTCCAAGCCCTGGAAGTCGAGGTCTGCAGGGCTTTCGACGGATGATTCGAGAGGCGACTCTCCGCGTCATCGTTGGAAGTCCAGTGGGTCTCCTTCCAGGAGTCGGTCTTGCCACTCCTCTGCCTCTTCGAGGCATTCCCAGAAGCGCCGGAATCGGTCGCCTTCCCTGTCCTCTTCCGAGGACTCCGCCCATCGGCGGGTCGCTTATCCCACCATGCAGGCGACATCGGAGGAATGGGCTTCCTTCGGGAAGAAAATGTTAGCGATTCTGGAATCGCAGGGCACCGGTCCATCCGCGCCTCCGAGTGGGGTCAGTCGTGATCGGTCGAGAGACACGGCTCGCACGCCTTCGGGCTCGGGTGGTCTGCACAATTCGCGGGAGAGGTCCCGCTCGGACAAGGGGAATTGTTCTCGTCATGCCCGTTCCAGGTCTCGGTCCTCGACGCGCTCGAGACCGCGTGAACCTGTGCAGTCTTCGAGGAAGACATCGACGCCTGTGGTGCCAAGGTTGTCGACGGACTCTCTCGAGGCTCCGCCTCCGAGGAGGTCATCAATGCTGTTGGAGCCTAGGATGTCGAAGGACACGCTCGGTGCTCCGGCTTCGAGGTCTGTGTCGACGCTGTCGATGCTAGCGGCGCTGCGGCTGACGTCGGCGCCGATTCACTCGACGACGACGCTGATTCTCTTGACGCCGGCGCCGATTCGTTCAGCACGCTCTACGCCTTTCGAGGCGGTGGTGTCGGAAGAGCCCCGTGGCACGGGGGATACCCCTAGAAAGGCTCTGGCTAAGGTCAAGCATGGCTTTGGTCCCCAGGTGCCTTCCTATCACCGCCTGGAGTACATTTCAGAGGTTGATGAGGGCTCTGATGAGGGCATGGTTCCTGATACGGTGCCAGATGAGATTCTCTCGGGCCATAGCCAATTTGAGGACCTAAGGCAGTCCCTGCATGATGCTAGTGGACTGGACACCTCTCCGGAGGTGGAGTTTTGTAGGCCTGAGCCTGGCACTCATGCCGATTCTTCGTACCGGCGCCTTATGTCTAGGGTCACTGAGTACTTGGGATGGTCTGCTGCCCCAGGGGAGTTTGTTCAGGATGATCTTACGGACATCCTCGATCTTGGTCCCCCAACTGACCCGGTACTGCCGTTTCATATGGCTCTACAGAGAAGGGTGGCGGCGGCTTGGAATGCTCCGGAGAGTCTCCCGGCAGTGGGCAAGTCTTTGTCACGAAAATACCGTCCAGCCAGTAGCGACCCCTGCTACTTGACCAGGCACCCCACTCCGGAGAGTTTGGTGGTGCAGGCGGCTACAGCCCCGGCAAAGCAGGTGTTGTATCCTACCATCCCTCCGGATAGGGACGACAAACGTTTTGATGGCTGGGCGAAGAAAGTGTTTTCTTCAGGGGTATGGCGCTTCAGGCGGCCAACTCCGTATGTGCCTTGTCTCGTTTCACGCACACTCTGTGGAACTGTATTGCATTAGCGGCTGAACATATTCCCGAAGGATACGAACGGGATGGTTTCCTTGCTATGGTCCAGGATGGCAAGTATGCCATGTGAGTCCGTTCAGTCGGGTTTGGACATGGCAGATTGCGTCAGCCGGTCCAATGGCGGCGAGCACCGTAATACGCAGGTTTGCGTGGTTGCGGAAGTCGGGGTTTGCTCCTGATGTGCAGTCCCGGCTCCTCAACATGCCCTTTGACAGTGAACATCTTTTTGGCAGCAAGGCTGACGAGAGCCTTGAGAGGTTGCAGACCTCCAAAGCTGCAGCAAAGTCGTTGGGCGCTGCAGTTCGACAACCTCCGCCTTTTCGTCCTAGGGGACAGCAATGGAGGGGTGGTTCCTTTCGTTATTACTCATCCTTTGGTAAAGCGAGAGGAGCTGTCAGTCAAAGGGGCCACCGTAGGAGTGCCAGAGGTGGAAAACGGGGTACTCGAGGTGCCAAGGCTGCTCAGGCAGTTGCCTCTTTGCCCTCAGGCAACGCCGCAGCTGCTACCACTCAGTCAAGAGGCCATGTCCCATGGTTGGCCGGTTGGGGGAAGGCTGGTGCAGCATCTTGTATAGTGGTGTGCCATTACTTCAGATGTGTGGGTTCTGGAGATCATAACCCACGGCTACTGTCTTCCCTTTCGGCAGAGGCCTCACGACAATCCACCAGGGAACCTCTCTTTGAAGAGACCGGTTCCGCTCCTTGTGCAGGAAATTCAAGCCCTGCTGGAGAAAGGCACCATAGAACTGGTGCCTGTAGCGGAGAGGAACAAGTGATGGTATTCCCCTTATTTTTTGATTGCGAAGAAAGACGGGGGATTGAGCCCCATCATGGACTTGTGCGGTTTGAACAAACTCCTCAGGAAGGACAAGTTCACAATGGTTACTCTCTCTCTCTAGTCCTCCAGGCCCTTCAACTTCAGGATTGGTTGGTGTCTCTCGACCTCAAGGACGCTTACTTCCATGTGCAATCCATCCCAAGCACAAGAAGTACCTGAGGTTCGCGGTTGGCGACTCGCACTTTCAGTTTCGGGTCCTGCCATTTGGATTTACCTCCGCCCGAGGGTTTTCGCCAAGCTCATGGTGGTGGTGGCAGCGCATCTCAGAAAAGGGGGGGGATTCACGTCTTCCCCTACCTGGACGATTGGTTGATCAGGGGGAGCTCTCCCGAGCAAGTCCTGGATCATCTGTCCTTCACCTGCCACTCCTTTCACAAGCTGGGCTTCTCCCTCAATGTAAAGAAGTCCCATTTGACGCCAATACAGCGGCTCCAGTACATCGGAGCAGTGTTCGACACATCCCTGGGGCAGTGTTTTCCTCCCGAGGTGAGGGCTTGTCACATTCAGCAGATGGTGCACAAGTTTCAACATGCCCAGACGCTCCCAGTATTCTAGTTCTTGAGATTGCTCGGCCTCATGGCATCCTGCATTCTTCTGGTGCCAGAGGCTCGTCTGCGGATGAGATCTTTGCAGTGGGCACTCAAGATACAGTGGTCGCAATCCTCCGGCAGGATGTCGGACCCTGTTCAGGTGCAGCCCTCAGTCGCCCAGGACCTTCTTTGGTGGGCCGTCGAAGGCAATTTGATGAAGGGGGCTCCATTTTGGCTACCCTGGCCGGAGGTGACGATCGTGACGGACGCATCCCTCACGGGATGGGGAGCTCATGCCAACGAGTTGACAGTCAGCAGTCAGCAGTCATTGGTCTCCGTCGGAGTCCAGAGTCCATATCAATCTGTTGGAGCTGAGGGCCGTCAGGCTAGCCCTGAAGGCTTTTCTGCCGACTGTGCGAGGAAAGAGTGTCCTGATCCTGACGGACAACACGGTGGCCATGCACTACCTCAACAAAAAGTGGGGGGGGGGGGGGTCAGGGTCACTTCCTCTGTGCAGGGAGGCGATGCAGCTTGAGTTCTGAGCCATCCAGCAGGAAGTTTCGATCTCGGCAGTTCATCTGGCCTGAGACAACGAGACGGCGGACGCTCTGAGCAGGCAGTGGGAGCTGGCTCAGGAGATTCTCCTGGAGATCTTCGCCCTTTGGGGGACCCCTCTAGTGGATCTCTTCGCCTCCAGGGTCAACCGGAAGTGCGAAAGGTTCTGCTCGCGGGAATTTCCTCCAAGAGGAGCCTTAGGGGACACGTTTGTGGTCCTTCCCACTGCTGTACGTGTTTCCTCCAGTCCCCATCATCCCGCAAGTGCTGTGGAGGTTACGCAGTTTTGGTTCCCGGATGATCCTGTTGGGGAGAAGCTGGACCCCCACCAGGGCAGTGGGGGGGCAGCAGCCATACCCTCACCATCTATGGGAGACCCCAACACCTCCCATATGGCCCCCAGAAATGCAACAGAGACCCCAGCAGGCAGCCACATGTTCCAAACTGCGTTTATTCTTGGGCAGCAAAAAAGAAAAAAAACACGCAGAGCATCGTGCACATCGAGAGTTCTGGCGCCGTCTCCCCTGGGGCTGGCTTGCAAGCCAGCTTTGTAATTGCACTGCAGGCTGACCTCACAGAATTGGATCAGCTCCCAGAAACCTATCTCCTCCTGCTATTGGCTGCTAAGTGATAGGTTACCTATGTAGCCCTTATAGAGAGCCTGACAATTGGATGTTAGCCTTTTGCGTCAGTGGGTTGGTTTAGCTGTGCCAGCCCCCCATTACCTAATTCTAACTTGTTGCATTATGACTTTGTTCCCATAACTTTTTAGCTGAAGCAAGCAGTTTGCACCTGAGCGCTCATTGGCTGGGCTGAGCCATTCTTGTTACAATTATGTTTCAAATGTTGTGCGAGGCCTTGCGAAAATGTCTTTCTTTCCCAGAAAGAAAAGAAAAAAACACACTGGGTTGCTGTGGCTTACTCGCATTTGTGGAGAATTAAAAATGTTTGTTTGCAGAAAGCAATCTTATCTTGAATGCGCGACCTTGGCTGCTCGTGGGTTTTGCGAGGAGCATTGCTGAAGGCTTCTGCAGCCAGTGTATAGTGAGAGAAATGATAGGCATTTGCAAGCCTTTAAACAGGGATTTTTGTGTTTGTAGATTCTGATATTGCAGCATTGATTCTAATGTAGCATGGAAGTTGCACTGGTGTTGAAGTGGGTGTGTTTCAGCATATTTGTCCCCCATGGGTGCGCTGGGGCCTTGTTCAAATGATAAGTGCGCTCCTTGTTCTTCCTGCTGTTCTTCTGTATATGCGCCTGGGGTGAGGGTGCATGGGTTTGATCTCGATTTTCCCTCTTCAATCCTCATTGCTCCAGCGTGGGCCCGGAGGACGTGGTACCCAGACCTTCTCGACTTGTCCATCTGCCCTCCACGTCGTCTTCCCTACCGAGACGATCTGCTCTCACGGGAGGGGGGGTCAGGTTCTCCATCCAGAGGTCAGATCCCTCAACCTTCACGCTTGGCTTCTGAAAGGTTGAGGTATAAGGATTGGGACCTCCCTGAAGACGTGATGGAGGTGTTGCTCTCAGCCAGACGGCCAGCAACAAAGTCTCAGTACCGTTGCCGTTGGCTTAAGTTATGCGACTGGTGCAGAGTTAAGAATGTGGATCCTTTTGCATGTGACATTCCCATGGTTCTGCCTCTTTTGCTTTCGTTGGCCCACAGGGGCTTGCAAGTAGGTACCATTAAAGGTTACTTGGCGGCGCTGTCCATATTTAAGCGCTCGTCTGAAGAGTGTTCCTATTTTAAAATCCCTTTAATTTCTCAGTTTTTGAAAGGGCTCACTAATGTGTTCCCTCCGTCACCTTTCCAGGTGCCCGGTTGGGATTTGAACCTTGTTCTCAAGTTTCTGATGGGTGCTCCCTTTGAGCCTTTGCACTCTTGTTCTTTGAGACTGTTAACTCTTAAAACTGTATTTTTAGTTGCAGTCACTTCCGCTCGCAGAGTGAGTGAGTTACAGGCACTTTCAGTTAAGCCACCCTTCATTGTGTTTCATAAGGACAGGGTTGTCCTTAGAGTTCGTCCTTCCTTTCTTCCGAAGGTGGTGTCGGAATTTCATTTGGGCCAGAAGGTTGTTCTTCCGGCATTTTTTCCTCCTCCACATCCTGGTAAGGAAGAGGAGAGGCTCCATTGGCTTGATCCTAGGAGAGCGTTAAGCTTTTATATTTCACGCATGTCCCGGGTCAGAATGGACGATCAACTCTTCATTGGTTACGCTGGAAAGCGTTTGGGACAAGCTGTGATGAAACAGACTTTGTCTCGTTGGATTATTTTGGCTATCTCTGAGTGTTACCGCTTGGCGGGTAAGGACCCACCTGCTGGCTTGTGGGCCCATTCTACCAGGGGTATGGCTGCATCTACTGCCCTACAGAGGGGTGTTCCTATTTGTAACATCTGTGATGCAGCCATCTGGGCTTCAGTGCATACTTTTGTACGTCACTACTCCCTCAATGGACAGGATCTGGCCTTTGGCAAGGCAGTCCTTTACTCCGCAATTTGATTGGGCATTCTAAATTTTGTTTCTAAATTCTTTTCCCACCTCCTTGCTTTGGTACTGCTTTGGGAATCTGTCATAGATATGGATTACGTCGGAGGACCCAATCTCCTCTAAGAACAAGTTACTCTCTTACCTGGTAACGTTCTTTCGATGGGATGGTCCGACGACATATTCCATGTTGCTCCCTCCCTACCTTCCCCGCTACAGAATTTCTTATGCGATTGCAGCTTACGTTTCCGCAAGACTTTGTGTGCCTGACTAGCAGAAGACTGGTGTCACACGTTCTGGGGACAAAACTGCAACTGAGGCTACGGGTGTCGTGCGTCCTACTTACCACATCGGATGGCGTCGGCCATCGGAGGAGGCCCTAGAGTACGGCGCATCGACGCAGGACGCAGATGCCGAAAATGTTCCGAAGCAGCGCAGCTGTGGTGATTACTGTCATAGATATGGAATACGTCGTCGGACCATCCCATCGTAAGAACGTTACCAGGTAAGAGAGTAACTTGTTCTTCTGTGATAATTAATTTAAACCTTAGAGACCCCCAGCTCTTTTGCTGGAATCTGGGATCTTTTTGATTTTTAACCTCCTGAGTGAGTGGAGCTTTTTGCCACTCATTCATGAGATTTTCTCTTGACTGGGATTTTTAACTGTTTAATGGAGCCTGGTAAACGCCATAGCATCTGCTTTTTGCCAAGTGACACACAGCATCCTCTCTGCAGTTCCACTGAGATGTCCCTTGGACTTCTCTTAATGTTTAAATACATTCTCCTTTGTGAACTACAGTTCCCAAGAGTGGTGAGGTAACTTTTTATCTTACTTTTCTTTTGTGGGTCCAGTACACACCACCCTATGGGGAGTGCTAGGGGGAGTTACATAGTAACTCCTTATCCCACTTATGTAACATTTTATTTACACTGACTAGCTTGAATGGCTGCTGGCAGTGGTTTCTTTTTGCTGCCTTTTGTCTCGGGTACTAGCAGGCTGATTTCTCAGCTGCAGTACAGCACCCATTTGTGACCATGTTTCCAAAATGGCCCCCCGTCTTCTTTTGTTGCTATTTCTTGGTTGTCAGTTCCTTTTGGGCTTTATCTCTGTTGTTTAAACTAGGTTTGAGTCCTTTGTGTGTTTTGCCTTTGGCAGGCGTCAGCCCTGAAGCCCGCCCAGGCTCCAGCGTTTCTGGAAAGGCAAGAAGTGAGGCAAGTTCCCAAAACTTTGCTGTCCTTTGTCTCCAAGTGTGCCTGACTGAAACTAGTTCTGACTAACCTGCTGGTGGTCCTGGAGGACAGCCACTCCCCAGGTGATTGACAGCCCTAGGGCTGTGAATGAATCAGATTTTGCATAAAGGAGGCTTTTGGGACTAAAGGCAGAGTTGACCACTGGAACAAGAAATCCGACAAAGAGGACGAGCAGAGATGCCAGCTGCACCTTCCAGGACCGCAGAAGCGCTGGTGAAGCCTTGCAGCTGTGCTGACCCAGTTTTCGTTTCGACAGGGAAGATTTGTGCAGGATGACTTCCGTCCTTGGACTGGAATGACCAACTAGACCTGCTTCGTTTTGGCTCATCCCATGCCTGGGGACCCAGACCATTACCAAGTACATCGTCTTGCAAAGAAAGAATCTGGCCAAAACTTTGTGGGCACCCTTGTGGACCTCCAGAAGTAGGAATTATTTGCCAAGTGTCGCCCTCACCTGAGTTCAGGACTGATGAAAATCCAACCAAAGATATTTGTTCCTTCTTGGCGCTGAGAAAAAGGCACCAAAACCAGAGTTCTGCAAGATGTCCCCACTTTCAACACCATGACCAAGGAGCAGGCACAAGGGTATGCATCACTGCATCAGGAAGGAATCCAGCTGGAACATCTTCTATTCTAAGGTACTGTGGTGCTTGGGGTATAATTACATTTTGCCACTTGTAGTGCTTCCTGGCTTGGGAAGTACGATTTTCACCCATCTAGAGTTGACCTCATCTCACCTGTGCAGGTCTTCCAGCTTGTACTCCAACAGGTAGGCTCGTCTTAAGCTCCTATTTTTCAAAGCACTCCTGACTGTTCGATTACCTTTTTCTAAGAAAAGCTGCATCAGAACTGGAAGTGTCCCATTGACTTTGGCTGTCCTGGTTTCCTAAAAGCTCCTCTTCTGAATCTTACTTGCTTTGGCAGTGCTTGTTCCCTTACAAGTTTTAATTGTTGACACTATTATTGCTGGAAAAAAGACTACCAACATCCCTCCGGTAGGAAATCCTATTGTAACAGTTGCTATGTATTCTCTAACTCTGAAACTTTCCCTCTCAAACGTAATGTGTTATGGTGATAAATAAATGCTAGTACTGCCCTTTATTGATGTCACTCTGTGTGCTGGAACTGTTTAGCATAGAAATAAATTACTCATCTGCTTTATTGCATCTGAAATAACTTTTCCCTCTTCCATTGTATATATAAATAAATAATTGAATATAACTAAGTGTTTACTTGGAGCCTTGTGTTTACTGATTTTATCGTGCTATTCTACAGCTCACATTGCCCCTTCTAAGATGAGCCTGGCTGCTTAGCTACTCTACCGACTTTTGTAGTACAGGCCTATATTAAGAGTTGCGGTCCCTAATACCAAGAGATGTCTTGGTAAGTCCCACGCCAGTTGGACTTTACGAAATCTGACTTAACACCTCGCAATTGCACATAATCACATTCATCATTAATGTGATTATGTCTGAGAGCAAGGCGCTGGTGCACCATGGAGCAGGCATGGTTGATAAAGCATTTCAATGCAGCCAGGCTAGCCATTTCTTATTGTAGTATGACATTTTGTATTCGGCACCTTTGTTAAAGCAAGGATGATCAGTGTTATTACGAAGCAAGATTGGCATTTATTTTAGCCAGTTTGGACATGTTTTTTTAATGGTAAAGCCAACTAGATTGTTCGTGCGTGGGGATACTGCCATATATTGGCAGAATAAACATGGACATGTTTTCTTATAGTAAAATTACTGGCATTATGCGCAGTCAGTAACATGAGTATGTTCTTATATGGGAATACTAGGGTATAATGGTGCATTCAGCATGGAAATGTATTGGCACAGCCAGTGTGAAAACGTTTTATACTGGCACATATTGTGTGAAAAGGCATGAAAATGTGTTGGAGAAATGCTCTTGTGCACTGTTGGCGGCTTGCATCTATTGGATTTATTCATGCGTTACCCTACAAAACCAATTGCAAACTTAGGCTTTTTACCCAATTTTTCTAATAAGTGTGCTCCAAAATGCACCATTTTAACTCATTATTTTAAATAAATTCTCACTAGGAAAAAGTGGTCTGGAGGGTTGCCCAGAGGAATGCCAGAAGTTAAGATTAATTGAAAACTATCCAACCATCACCTTTCTACTTTTCAAATACCGCCTTGGGCATATACCGGTTTGCTTTGACGCACTTGATGGAGAAGGCGATTGACCAGCTACCAGTGAAAAGCAGGGGATGCTATGAAGAGGCTGGCATGGTTGTTTTCGAGGTCTCTAGGAATATCTTTCTGGTGGGTCAAGACTTCATGGAATCAGTGTCCAGAGTGTTGGAAACACCCGCAAGCTTTGGGCACCACGGATGGCTGTGATTGTGTGGGTTCTTTGCTTGGACATCAGCGAGATCATGGACATGCATGGATAAGGTTTTTGGAGATTATGTGGACTGCACCATGGAAAGGCTTAAGAAGGCCAATCGGACAGTGCGTTACTACGTTATATCGGCCACTCTAATGCTATATTTCACAGCCCAGCTGTACCGGTGCATGGTGGACACCCTGGAGAAACATTTGGCACAGGCCCTCCACCGGGGAATTAACTGGCCAGGAAGCCATTTAAGGGCAGAGGCCAGAAGTCAAACCTGCTGCCTGTTTTCATGTGTCCTCAGCTCATGTGACGCCAGTGGGGAGGAGGCTGGGGGACTTTGTCAAGGTGTGGAAGGCTTTTACCATGGACCAGTATGTCCTTGGGATTGTAGAAAAGGGTTACAGCCTCATCTTCTTGACTTTCACACAGACTGCCACAGTGCGGAAGGCAGGACTCTTTACCAAAACGAGCTCCTTTTGGCAGTAGAGCGGATGTTCAGAATTAGATAGAGTATCTGAAGGAAAACGCCATACAGGGTTCTACACCGTGATATTTTTAAACCTGAAAGTTGAGGCTCATTCTAGATCTGTGAGGCCCAAGCAAGTTTATGGAAAAAACAAACCGATTGAGAATGGTGACATTAACTCTGGTCTTGTGCGTCCTGTGTCGGGCGACTGGATGGTGGCCCTAGAGGCCCGGGGATGTGTATTTCAACATGCCCACTCTTCCGGTATGCTGGAAGTTCCTGCAGTTTGTAGTCGCAGAACAATGGCAATTCAGGGAGCTGTTGTAACGCTTACCTCTGGGACCCTGCAGGAGTGCCTGGTCCGGTCTGTCGACGAGCGCTTGTCTGGTTTGTGCACCTCCTGTTGTTTACCCAAAAACTCTCCCTCCTCTCTACTCACTGCTGGTTCAAACACCCAGTGGTCAGAGAGGTAGGAGAGATCTGGAAGATCCGGTTTTGGTGCACGTTGCACTTCCCAGCGTTTTCGCCAAAGTCTTTCCAGTCCGAGAGTCTGGTAATGCTGCTGCCCTGTTTCCTCACTAGGCATTTACCAGGCCAGTTCCATCCGCCTCAGTTCCTTCGCTGAGGTGAGTAGTAGTTCTTCCACTAAATTGGTGGAATGCCCAGTCCAGCTGCGACATCCACTGTCCTATTTTGTTTTTTAAAATGCATTTTCATGTGTTAATATCTTCCTGTTTTCTTTTCCCCAGGCGCAGTATTCAAAGTTCGGCACAGAAAGTGCAGCGCTGTTTCCTGAACCCAGCTGAGCAGGTAAGTGATGCGTGGGTGGTGGACGGGATGAATATGATTGCCAGGATCTCAGCTTACCCTTATGTCCTTTTGTTTCTTTCGTCAGGTGTTGCGGTGCACGAAGAACAGAAACGCGAGCAGAACCCAGAAGGTGATGCAGGAATAGAGCAGAAGAGGTCCGTGGTCTGCACGCACTCAGGTGAGTATTGTAAAGTCTTACTTTGCGCCGCGTGGTCCGTGTTGCACAGGCCTTGACATGTAGTGCAGAGCTGGTCTCAAGGCGTCTTGACTCGTAGTGCAGAACTGGTCTCAAGATGCCTTGACCCGTAGTGCAGAGCTGGTTGTACATGAGGAACTCCAAAGCAGGCAAGTGTCACGCTAGCAGCTGGAGAAAACGCTAAGCCCTGGGTGTGGCCCAGGGTGTGGTTTATATAGCCCTGAGCCCACCCAGAACCACTAGACCATTAGGGAAGCTAGTAATACAGCCCTCTAGTGGCCATGTTGAATCCAATTAAAGTATCCAGTCCTGGAGGCCATTTTGGAACGGGCTACACAGCAAATAGCCTGGATTGGCGCCAGGCAGCCAGCCTTTCGGCCCAGGTCTTTCCATGAGCTTTGTAATTGGTCCGGATCATGACAGCTGTTATTAGGACTGTCATCTGTATCAGTTGGTTTGGTGGCGTCCCAATTGTGACTGGCATGTGTGACCGTGTTCTCCCTGAAGGATTGGCCACTACTTCACTGATGTGCAAAGACTTCAACACAAAACATCAGAACTTGGCTTGCCTAACTAAACTGCATGAAGCCAGACTCTGCACTTTCTAAATAATGCCACATTTTGTGACAAGTGTTTTTTTTTTGTTTTTGTTTTTTTCTTTCCCCTGAACTCAATGTCATGTACATAATGGCACCCACAGAACACAATGCACTTTACTTTCTGTGAGCATTTTATGGTTGGGTGAATTGAAATACATTCTGATGCCACACATACTGATTGCATTAGAGAACATTGTAGCTCTGTCAGTAGATTACAGTAGCAATATCAATGTATAGATTTATGCTGAAAAAGTCACGTTTTATGTACTAGGAACAAACCCTCTTCTGCAGACAGGTTCATGCATAAGAGATATCCTTCTAACTAAAATACAAATGTTGGTCACAGTTCTAAATACAGAATCTCTGTTTTTCTTTAAAATGGTCATTCCTAGTGTTTAACATTGTCTACTATCTTGTTGTTTTATACACCATGGTAAAATGTAGCATAATGAGTTCGCTTTGCCTAAAGATGTGTATATGATTTTCTTTTAGACCACATGTAAATAAACACATGTTCCCTGATTAAAAAGGGCGCATAAAGAATGATTTAATCTGCTTTGCTATTTACAGATAAATGCGAGTTCATGTTTAAGTTCTTGCAGGTTTGGAATAGGGTGATCACTTCTAAACACCACTACAGTTCCCTCTAAATACAACATTCTACATTCTAAGAATGGTTTAACTTTGAAGGGCGGTAACCACCCCCCTTGTTATACCGTGTTCTCCCTGACGACTGATTGGTGAAATCGTCCAGTCAGTATGGGATGCTGCCCACACTTCAACAGACCGAGGGAATCCTCTACATCCTCTGATTTTTGTTAAACCTCCAGAAATCACACCTGAGCTCCACCATGCAGCTGCAGCTTATATGGGTGGTGTTAGTCACAACATTGATGATGGCCTTCCCACTGCCCAATAAATGTTGTGCCATCAAGTCATCCAAGGAAATGTTCAAGCCTGGAATCATGGTTTAAGCCGGTTCTTGGGTCTGATACCCTCATATATTCTGGTTTCTGAAGCCAGGCTTCATATGAGAAAGCACCGGTGGGTAGTATGGTTCAGTTGGAACTGTTCGAGATCATTTTCAGTTCTGTGCTAATTCCCTTCAAACTTAGGGACCACCAGCACTTTTGCTGGACTCTGGATTCTTTTTAAATGGGATTTTTTATTATTACTGTTTGATGGAGTCTGGTAAACTCCATAGACATTTGCTTTATGCTTGGTGACACACAGCACCCTGTGTGCAATGTCACTGAGTAGTCCATTGGACTCCCCTAAGTGTTTAAATACATTTTCTTGTGAGAACTACAGTTCCCAGGAATAGTACGATCACTTTTATTTTACTTACCTTTTCCTTTTGTGGGTCCAGCGCACACCACCTTATGTGGAGTGCTGACGGGTATCCTGCTTCTCATGTAAATTTGTTACACTGGCTGACTTAAATGGCTGGTGGCAGTGGTTACTTTTTACTACTTTTTGTGCAGGTTATAAGCAGGCTGATTTCTCACCTGCAGTACAGCACCAATGGGTGACCATTTTTCCAAAATGGCCCCGGTCTTCTTTTTACGCCATTTTTCGTTTCAGTTCCCTTTGGGCCTTTACTCTATCCTTTAGAATATGTTTGGGACCTTTGTGTGTTTTGCCTTAGGCGGGCTTCAGCCCTGAAGCCCGCCCAGGCTCCAGTGTGTCTGGGAAGGCAGGAAGTGAGGGAAGAGCCTGAAACTTTGCTGTCCTTTGTCTTTGGGAATGCCTGCTGAAAC
Organism: Ambystoma mexicanum; assembly: GCF_040938575.1. NCBI lineage: Eukaryota > Metazoa > Chordata > Amphibia > Caudata > Ambystomatidae > Ambystoma > Ambystoma mexicanum. The sequence continues at coordinate 1,321,945,161 of NC_090934.1, forward strand.
CAGTGATTGACAGCTGCATGACTGTGCATTAATGGGATCGTATAAAAGGTGAATATTTTGGCACTACAGAGAAAGTAGACCACTGGAACAAGGAATCTGAAGCAGAAGACAGAGATGCCAGCAGCACCTTCCAGGACCGCAAAAGCACCAGTGTGTGAAGGGTGGTGTTGTTTACCGCCTTGCAACATGCCTGATCCCAGACCAACCGCTGCTTAAAAGAAAGTCCCTGGACCCACTAGCAGAGAAGCCCGGTGCGGGAAGGGCGATGTCTGTTACTGTGAGGTGTTACAGCCATCTACTGTGTGTGCCATGCCACATGCCTGATCCCAGACAAACAGATGCTTAATCGGAAGTCCCTGGACACGGTAGCGGTGAAGCCTGGTGTGTGAAGGGCGGTGTCTTTTACTGCCAGGTGTCTGTTACCCGAGAGGGGGCCACTGCTCTTTTTAACTGCCCTTCATTGCTGCCCTTTTTCCTTTGTATGATTGCATCTTCCTGAATCTTTTTGATATTCACTGCGCCTTTCAAGGGGTCTGTCACCACTTAACTGGTTAAGCCAATCGGACTGACTGAACAACAGAATGGCATATTACCGTTTGTTTTTTGTAAAGCTACTCTAATTTCACATGGCGGACCCAAATTCTGTGGTGGCTATACTTTAAGCTGCATTTCAAGCTGATATAAGCTGATAATATCCAATTAAAGCCGCTGTGACTAGCAAAAGATTTCTTAGAGATTTAGACAAAGGCGAGGAGTTCCTCAACTGGTCTGTTTAGTAGGGCCTCTCCTATACTTGTTATCCCTGTTACTGTGCCCCGGGCCACTTTCTTCACACAGCAGGCGGAGCGCAACATATTTGGGTTTGTTTATCTTTTCTTTCTGCAGAATGACAAGTTTAGTTTAGTTTATTATTTATATTGCGCAGTTATACCCAGGGGTATCAGGGCGCAGCATGTACAAGAATATGCAAAGCTTGGTTACAAGGTGTAAAAGTACGAATTGGAGTAGGGAGAATGTACAGAAAAGCAGAGAAATCAAGCAATATGTACAATATATACACAATAGAAGTGGCATGCATACAAGAAACACATGAGGAATAACCTTGGCGTTAATTGTCTGGGAGGTCCTTCAGTTTCAGCCATGAGATGACCTTAGAGCGGAAATTCAGGTAGGGCATGTCTGCTCTAAGGTTAGGGGGCAAGGAGTTCCAAAGTTTGGCTGCTTTTACCGGGAAGCTGTTGCCTCCTATGGTGGCGAGTTTATAATTTGGGACAGAGAGGCGGTCTTTGTAAGCCGTTCTGAGGGGTCTCGCGGAAACTTGTCTATGGAACCTGTTAATCAGGTAGATCGGGGCGGCATTATTAAGGGATTTGTAGGTGAGTGAAGCCGTTTTTAGGAGAATTTTATCTCTGGTGGAGAGCCAATTGTTCTGTTGACTGAGTCCTGATATATGCTCTCTTCTGGGGATCCCTAGGGCTGCTCTCAGGGCGTTAACCTAAGGCAGAGTTTTCTACCTAACCTATGGGCAAAAACGGCAAACTGTTGAAGAAGCCCATCTCCAATGTTAACCTCCTGATTTCTGAAATCTAGGGTTTATTGTCAGATATTGAGAGTATTGAGCCTCCAACAGCTGGGTGCATGTTAGGAACTAAAACACCTGTAAATGAAGCAGAGACTGGCTCACTTTCTATAAAGGGTACACAGGAAAAAGGGGAGCAGCTGTAAAAGTTACACTCTAATTGTAGAGTGATTTGTGCGACTGAGGATTTTATAGGTACTTGCGAGCCGCAGGCTCAATTCCCATGATACAATAAATCCATTGTACAAAAATAAAAGTCGATCCACTGGCGCCCTTTGATTTGAGAATGGGCCAAGAAGGTGGTAAAAACTATGCTTTTCCAGTAAATGGAGTAGGGCTCACCAAAGGTAAAGTAGTTGGTAATATTGTGGCTATAGTGGAGATATATGCCAGCAATAAAAATGCTTCTGATGGCACCTCCCCCATCACGACTATATGCCCGCTAATTCCACTTTCAAACAGTTTGGCTGCCCTGGCAGTGGAAGAAGAGCCACTTGTTATGAACTTTTGTTGTTTTCAGGGGTAGGGATCTAAGAGACAGGTTACCAAGAACTGCGTAAAACAAATTATTCTAAAAAGAAAGAAACTGGTTAATCAGCGACCACAGGAAAGGAAAAAAAGGTGTGGCACATCCATTAAGGAACTAACCATCTTCACTCGAACAACTTGTGATGCCGAAGTTCAAACAGAAGCACCCGCTTTGTTGGTTTCCCAAGGCGTCCAACGCCAGGGCTCTGAGCGAACTGTCTACACTGGTAACATTGGATATGGCTGTAACCAATACCTTGAAAGATCTATTGGAAACAATTCTGGGAGGAATTACAACTATTAGGTGGCTGGAACAAATGGGTTTGAATAGTAACACCAGGAGTGCAAGAGAAACTATGAGGATAGAGGATGCAGTGAGTAGTAATCGCAGGCCCGTTCTCTCTATTACAAATTGCCCCAAAGCTGTGACATTTGGGGTGAGACTAAATAGGCACACTGTAACCACAAACATTAATGGTGTGGCATTAAGGAAAGGCCCATTGGCAGACCACTTGGGGCAACAGCATACCGACCAACTAACATATGGGGCAGAGCACTCCTGCCCAAGAAATTACATACAAGATCCTAGGTATTTGAATCCCAACTAGTATAGAACACATAGAGGTCCTAGTAGTTAACAAGGAAACAGCTATTCACGGCCCCTGTCTACCCACCCTTTTCATTGTCAGGATCCGGAACTTGCCCATCCGTGGGAGCTGCTGAAACCCACAGTCCCCCTCTGACTCTTCTGCGCCTCACTGAAGGGAAAACGCGAGGTAGTCGGGAAAGAGGAAGTGAATAAAATAACGAACACATGAGTTTGTCAGACCCCAAAAACAAAGGAAGCATATAATCCAAATCGGGTAAAAACACGAGATTGAGAAAAAGGGCTCACACACTCCAGGGTTAAAATTAAAAGTCCTAAAGTCCAGCGAAAAAGCTGGGGGTCTCTAAGGTTGAAGTGAATTAGCACAGAAATTAGAATTCTCCCTAACCCACCCCATGGCAAACTCTATCTAGCCATAAAACCTCCACTCAATTGGTGAAATTAGTGAAACTACTGTACTCGGCCTGGGGGGTGAACAAACAAAGCCATTTCCTGTGAGATGGGAAGTTCAACAGATGTACCCTGGCACATCAATTATTCTAGATCTACATCCAGGGATTGGTGGAGGGCTCTGTTAGGCAAAGTTTGTATGCAGTACATTTTGGGAACACAAAACCCAAATAGGACTACAGGTGTAAGCAAAACCAACCTTTGGTATAAGTCTGTACTACACAGTTTTGTGGTAGCATTGCTGAGCAGCCAGGCTTATCTCAAGAGGGGAATGTGAGCTGTAAGGATGTTACACAGAGGTCTATAATTACAAGTATTCAAATAAACTTACACTCAAGGTTTCTTGGGAAAACTCTTATTAATTTATTTCACAGTAAATTATAAAACATTCACTAGAAGGAGGCAATCTATATCACACAAAGATATACTTCAATACTTCACACTGTCAGGTTCTGAGGCATTTAAACTACTTTGAAGAAGGAGCAAAATGTCATTCAGAGCGTTTGAAGTAGGAGCAGAAAGGCATAGGTTAATAAAAAGATGATTACAGTTATTCTTAAACAAGGCAAATAGTTAGAGTTCACCAGAGGAGTCAATTCAATGCAATAGGTTAGGCCAAAGTCAATGGGCTAAAGTCTTGTATAGGAGAAAGCAGTTCTGGTAGTTAAACGGAAAAGTCTTTACAAAGGTCTCAGAAGTAGTTAGTAAAATAAAGATTCATATGTTGGGTCACAAGCTGACTAGGCCTGCAAGTTGCCAAAGTTTCAAGCACTTTTGCAGTGAGAGGTAAGTTCTCTCGATCGGGTTTTCACAGTACCTTACAATGAAGAAAAAGATGCAACTGAAGACGTCTGTTCCTGGCAGTTCCTGCAGATCTTGCTGTTCCTGAGCCTCAGCCGTGGGGACAAGAGGAAGGACGTTGGCGGGCTCCTGCACTGCACTGGGACTGGTCAAAAAGCTGGCAATTCTGGTAGCTGTAGACAAGCACACAAACTGGTGTCCCTCTCCCTGGTTATTCGTTTTCCTGCAGCACTCTGAGGAAAATACAACCAGCTCTGATAATTGTATCCAGGTGGCTTAAGGTTTGAGTTGATTGGTCCCACCAACTCAAAGGGTGAAGTCGTCCTTGAAGGGCTTCTCCTTCGAGATGAACTTGGCGATTTGGACCTGCAGCAGGGCTTCACCGGGCAAACCAGCAGTCCAGGAGTTGCAGCAGCCGTCCTCTTCCAGCTCGTCTTCGGTTCTTTCGTTCCAGTGGTCAACTCTGCCTTCCAAGCCAAGAGACTCTCCTTTTATCCAGTTTCCTCCCATTCATTCCAACCTAGCTGCCACTCACCCAGCAGGGTGGCTGTCCTTGCCGGACAGTCAGCCAGCCAATCACCCAGAGTGCATTTGAGTCTCCTAGGTGACTAAGCACAGGTATTTTCGGGTGCCTCCTCACTTCCTGCCCACCCCAGACACTCGGGCGCCAGAGGCAGTCTTCAGTCCTGAAGCATGCTAAAGGCATAGGAACAAAGGGACCAAACCTGGTTTGGCGCGCAGAGACAAACTCTGGAAGGACCTTTCCAAAAAGAAATGGCGAAAAAAGACCACCGGGACCTGTTTTTACAGAAGGGGCTCAGACGCCATCTTGGAAAACATGGCTCCCATGATTTAACGCTACTGTTGTTCGCGGTCGGGAAAAATCATGGTAGTTCATTGTGAAACCAATGCCAACCGCCATTTCGATAGGAAAGGGTAGCATTTGACTGCTACATGAGATACTAAGTAACCCCTCCAGCACTCTATTGTAAGATAGTGTGTACTGGGTCTAGGAATTTGGAAAGACTAGTAATGTCAATGTCACTTTACTTTCTCTGGGTAACAGTAGTTTATCCCAGAGAAGGTATTTAAACCTTGGGACAGCCTAAAAGGCTTCCCTGTGTCACGGCACTGAGGCCGTTGTGTGACACAAATGAAAAGATGATTCCTATGGAGTTGTCTAAAACTCCACAATCGAAGAACACAAGAGTAAAACACACATCAAAATACATTCTTGGCTCCACTCTTGCCAGATGTCTGACGAGGGAGACAACTCCTACAGAATGTATCTACATGAGACCCCAACTTAGGCCAGTAGAAATACAGAGAAAGCCTTTCCTTGGTCTTCTTAAAGCTTAAGTGACCAGTTAAAGGAATCTCATGGGCTAACTGTAGGAACTGTTGTCTTATCTCTAGAGGCACTACACGTATTCTGTAGTCCCCTGGGATAGACTCAGTAGGTTCACTGTAGAAGAGGCCATCTTCCCAGTACAACCTGTGCTTCCCTGGCTCTTACCCGTCCAGCTGGGAAGCTGCCTGTTGGTGAAGTCCTTCAAGAGTAGGACACTCGTTGACCTCTGCTGAAGTCGGCCCTACACGGGCCACCTTCTGCCAGTAAAGACTCCAGCTCAGGATTGTCTTTAGGATCCAGATCTCCAACAGGGGGAAGGTTCTTCCAGCTCTGAATCTTCAGCATCTGATTCAACCTTTCCTGGTTGTTCTTCACACTTATCCTTAGCTGGTGGAGCAGTCACAGGTGTGACTTTGGACAGTCCTCTCAGGGATGTTCCTGTGGGTTGCACAGGAGTGCTCTCTGGCTTTTTCATTGAGACCTTGGGTTTCCTCTTTGTCTCCTTCCTCTTGGAAATAGCAGTTAGTAGTTCCTGTGGACTGGGTGTTATAGGTTCCCCTGTAACAACCTCTTGAGAGTCTGTTAAGGTACTCTCTCTGGCCTTCTTTATCTCTTCCCGTTTCATTTTACCAGGAGGCCTGGGGATGCTTGATTCAACTCCAAAAGTTTTTAAGTCATTCCCCAGCAGGACTCTCCCAGGCACCTCACTTTGTACACTAATGGGTATCCTTACAGTCATGTTGTTGCACTGGATGAGAGCTGGTAGTCTTGGAAGCATTTGGACAGGGCCTCCAGCAAGTTTAGTGAGGCCTTTGGGTGCCTTGGAAACATCCTCGGGTTTGAAAAAAGTTTCATCCACCACTGTAATGCTGGCCGCAGTGTCTCTAATGGCAGGGGTCTCCTGACCATTCACAAGTACACTGTCCTTGTAATATTATTTTGTGTTATTTGGAATTAAATTATAGACCTCTGAATTCTGCTGTCCCCACAGACCCAGGGGCACCAAAACACTGGCAGAGACTCCAAGGGGTCTTCAGCCAGTAGTTGAAAGTTTCCACTTGCCATATGTACTTCTCCCTCTGGGGAAAAGGCTAAGGAGGCAGTGTGGACCCCTGAAGGGTTTACCCTTGCATCTGGTATCCCCTTTCACATGGTCTGTTGACCCACAAACATAACATTTTCCAAATGTTTTGACAAATGGGGGATTCTGCTGACCTCCCTCTGGTTTGGCACCAGAGGTTTCATTAGCCTGATTTGGTTTCCCTTGTGGCTTACCCTTTTTCTGTTTGGGGCCCTCTTTTGGATTGGAGGTATTAGAATTCTCTTTGTCATCTTTCTTCTGCTGCTTCCCATCATCCTTTTTCTGAGTTGCCCCAGACCCTTGTGAGTAGCCCTGTTGGCAAACCACAAGTCAGCAGCCTTTGCTAGCTTCTTCGGATCAAGTTCCTTGTAGTCAGCCAAGGTGCTGTCTCAGCTCAGAAGAGGAGGCATCAAAAATAGATTCTAACAAAAATAGATCTCATTCCCTCAAACGTTAACTCTGTAACCATTTACCCCCAACCATCTAAGTTTTTCAAATAGTCACACACCCAGGTAGCCCAAGGGGTACCATCATGCTTTTTGAGGGTCCTAAACCTCTTTTGGTACTGGAAAGGAGTTTTCCCAAATCTAGCTATCAAAGCTAGCTTCACATTTTAATACTTCAATCTTTCAAGTTCCACCTCCATTACAGCATCAGTTGCAACCTGGGGGGGTGAGGGGGGCTAGACAAAGGCCAAGGAATCGGCTGATTCCCTGTAAAACACAGAATCCCATAGTTATACTCAAAAGCAGCCAACACATCCTAAATATCAAGCTTCACATAATACATACTCGCAGCTTCCTTAGGCATGCAAGGTCTCTTAGGACTGGAAGACCTAGACAACTCTAGGATAGAACCATTTTCAAGAGCATGATGCATTTGCGTTTCTCTGAGTCTGATTTCTTGATGATTACTTTCAGTTTGCATTTGGAACCTTTTGAACTCTAACTCAAGTCTCATTTTTTCAAGAGACACATTCTGGACTCAGTACTGGACCTGGTAGGGTCTCTGTGGCTAAAGGTTGATGTCTAAAAGCTTGTTGAGGTGCAGAGGGGCTCACATCCTTAGACGACTCCAACTCTTCTTGCTCCTCAAAAACATTAGAGTTAGACTCTGAATCATTATCATCCTCATCAACATTTCCCTCATTTTCTGTAGGAGTAGGTGTAACAGACCCACTTCTCAGACTTTGAAAATCTGTAACGCTCACCTGATTCCCGTAGAGGCGCCGGTCTTGACTGAGCGTATACCGTATCTTCAAAGGTGATGTGTAACACACGGCTGGCTCTTTGGGCTGGACCTCTGTGCACTGTATGTCTGACTCGAAGGGTAAGATGTCTGCAGATAGAAAATATGGGATTAATGAACTGGGTTATTGAATGTCTCTCTCTTCTTCCCTTTCTCTTCTCCTGTAGAACCCCAAAGGTTAACGCTCTCACCTTAGGTAAGTGAACGCCGTGCTCTCCATCTGCCTCGGGGCAGGGTGCTGTAACCAGTTTCTTCACTGGATAAGGGGAGCAGGCCTCTTGACTTCAGAGGACTGCTGTCCGTTGTTTACTGCACGAACAGTAAGTTTCGAGTAATTCTAATGTCTTTAAAAGTCTTTAGTAATGATGTCTCTTGTTTTGCAGGGTTCCGGCGATGGCGGATGATAGGCTGAAGTGAGTTGAAGATGGAGCCCGTGTGATGAATAGAAGCGCCTGGAAGCACGCAAGTAAGCGCTTGTTGCCTGCTTCACGATGCGCTCTAACTGTCTTTATTTTGCAGGTACAAGTTCGGAGCGGCTGCAGGGTGCCGGAATACCCACTGGGTTAGATGTGGAAAGGAGTAATGGCACGTGAGTATTAAAGTTCCCCAATGTCTTTAAACGCACCTTGTTTTGTCTTTCAGATGCAGGATGCAGCGCCGAAGGCCTCCGGAGCGTGCAAAGAGTTGGTAAGCTTTTGTCTTTCAGATGCCGGAATGCAGTGCGAAGACCTCCTGAGCGCACGAAGAGTAGGTAAGCCTTTGTCTTTCAGATGCCGGAATGCAGCGCGAGGCGTTGGTGACAGCCGATGGACCAGGTAAGTGAAGCGCTGTCACTGAAGACCGTAATGCTAACCTGTTCTTTCTTGTCTTTATAGGTGTTGCTGAAGACTGGATTCAGGATGGTAAGCCTTTTTCCTTAGGCCCAGGACCGGATGCAGAAGACACGATGAGCGTTCTGCTGCAGAGGATGCAGAATAACGCAAAGCAAGATTCATCCATCGGGTGTGGTTTAAATAGCCTCCTGTAGTGCTTAGGTGTCTCCTTCCACAGCCACGCCTAGGTAAGAAAAGAGTTCCTGCTTTCCAGAAGAGTTTGAGTGTTCTGAACCTAGGGAGTGGCTCCTGCCCCACCCAACAGGAAAAGTAGTTCCAAACAGAAGAGGATCAGAGGCTCAACTGGCAGGCAAGTAAGCAGCATGGTCTGCTGCAGGTAAGTCCACCCAAGCATTATGAGCCCGGCGCTTCCAGCGCTGGGACTGGGCATATTTATGAGCCTGGTGCCACTGGCGCCAGGACTGGGTCCAAAAGGTGCCAATTGGGACTGGTTGGCACTCGGAACCTGGGTTATGGATCTGCTTCCAAGGGAGTTGGGAAAACCCTGACCTTTTGGAAGCAGAGATCATGACAGTACCCCCCCCTCAAGGCCCCTCCCAAACCGGGCTTCTCCGGGGGTTTTGGCTTGTCAGGAAATGTTCGGTGAAATCTTTTGATTAGGCGAGGAGCGTGGACATATTCAGCAGGTTCCCAGGATCTCTCTTGGGGGCCGTAGCCTTTCCAGTCAATTAGGTAAAATAGTTTAGATTTGGAGATCTTGGAGTCCAGAATGCTTTTGACTTCAAACTCGAGTACTCCATCAACTAGGATGGGTTTTGGAGATTTAGTTAGTCGGGTTTGAGGTTGCACGGGTTTTAATAGAGAGACGTGGAAGACCGGATGTATCTTCATGTGCGGAGGCAAGTCCAACTTGACCGCTACTGGGTTTACTATGGTAGTGATGGAATAGGGACCAAGGTATCTTGGGTTGAATGTGCGTGGCCCTTTTAGAGGTAGATATTTGGTGGATAACCAGACTTGATCCCCCACTTGATATTGAGGGGCTTCCTTCCGATGTTGATCTGCTCCTTTCTTGTATTGTTCTTTAGCCCTTTGAAGGTGAGAAACAGCTTCCTTAAAGGCTTGGGTGATCGTAGAATGCAGGTAGTCTACTGCTGGTGTTTCAAGATCTTGGAGGGGATCCAACTCCGAGGTTCGAGGGTGACTGCCGTATAAAAGAAAAAACGGGGTTTTCCCAGTTCCCGAATGGACAGAGTTATTGTAGGCATATTCGGCTATCCAAAGGATGTCTTTCCAAGTTTTTTCAGTTTGTTGCAGCATGCAGCGTAAATACTGTTCCAGAGTTTGATTGGTCCTCTCGGTTTGTCCGTCAGTCTGAGGGTGGTGACTGTTCGATAGTCTCACATCAATTTGAGCCGACCGACAGCAACTTCGCCAAAAATGAGAAATAAATTGACTACCTCGATCCGAAATTAGAACCGAAGGAAAACCGTGCAGTCGGACGATGTTTTCGAGAAATTCTCGGGCCAGAGTTGCTGCTGTTGGCAAGCCTTTGAGCGAATGAAATGCGCCATCTTGGAGAATAAGTCCACGATTACTAGAATCGTATTGTATCCGGAGCATGGAGGTAGATCGGTGATGAAGTCCATAGAAAGCGTATGCCAAGGGCGAGGTGGGATGTCAATAGGGCGTAAGAGGCCTGCTGGTCTTTCCTTTTGACTCTTGTTTTGGGCGCATACTCCACAGGACATTATAAAGTCTCTATCTTTTTTCCAAGACGGCCACCAGAAGTAGCGCTTGATCTTTTCTGAGGTCTTGGCCATACCGGGATGTCCTTCCATTAAAGAATCGTGATAACAAGAGATTACTTTTTTCTGTAAATCTGTGCTGGGCAGGTATAATCGTTCTTGGAAATACAATAAGTTGTCCTTTACTGCAAAGTCCTTTCCCTGCAGATGCCAATTCTGTATGTCTGCTGGAGTTACAAGTAGCCTGGCTTGATCCTTAACTTCCTCTATGGATTGTGTGGCGATTACACCCAGAATTCTTTGTTCGGGAATGATTGGTACAGGTTTAGGGTTGATCAAGTGTTCTTCCACTCCCATCCGAGAAAGGGCATCAGCTTTACCGTTTTTTGTACCAGGTCGATAGGTAATTATGAAGTCAAACTCGGCAAAGAATAATGCCCAACGGAGTTGTCTAGAGGATTGGGCTTTTGCGGTTTTCAAATATTGCAGGTTTCGGTGATCCGTAATCACAGTAACGGTGTGTCGGGCCCCCAGCAAATAATGCCGCCAAGCCTTAAAGGCAGACTTGATAGCCAGAAGTTCCTTGTCAGTAATCGTGTAATTGATTTCAGGAGACGAGAATTTGCGGGACCAAAATGCCACGGGATGCAACTGATTGGTTACCGGGTCCTTTTGTGATAGAACTGCCCCCATGGCAAGGCTTGAAGCATCAGTTTCCACGATGTAGGGGAGTTCGGGGCGAGGGTGTTTTAAGATTGGTGCAGAGATAAATTTAGTCTTCAAATCCTGGAAAGCTTGTTCCGCCTCAGTAGACCATTCAAAACGTTTGTTTTTCTTTAACAAGGCAGTGATGGGCTGGACTATTCGAGAAAATTCGGGGATAAACCTGCGGTAAAAGTTAGCGAAGCCTAACATGCTTTGCACACCTTTTACGGAGGATGGTGATGGCCATTTGAGAACTGCATCGACCTTCTTTGAATCCATACGCACTCCGCTAGGTGATAATATGAATCCCAAGAATTCAACTTCAGTCACGTTGAAAACACATTTTTCCAACTTAGCGAAAAGTTTGTGTTGACGCAATCTTTCGAGGACCATTTTCACGTGTTTCCGATGTTCAGATTCCGATGAAGAATAAACGAGGATGTCGTCAATGTAAACAACAACACACACATCTATGAGCTCTCTGAGGACATCGTTCATAAAATATTGAAAGGCGGCCGGGGCATTGCAAAGTCCGAAGGGCATGACCTGATATTCAAATAGCCCATATTTGGTGCGGAAGGCCGTCTTCCATTCATCGCCCTCTTTTACTCGTACCAAGTGGTAGGCTCCTCTAAGATCCAGCTTTGTATATATGCATGCTTTTCTGACTTGGTCCAGGAGTTCAGGGATCAAAGGTAACGGATATCTATTCTTGACGGTGATCTGGTTCAGGGAGCGATAATCTATACAAGTTCTAAGGTCTCCTTCCTTTTTTGGAACGAAGAACAAAGCTGAGGAAGCAGGGGACTTGGAAGGACGAATAAACCCATTTGCCAGGTATTGATCCAGGTATTGTCGAAGGTGAAGGTTCTCTGGCTCCGTGAGGGCATAAATTCTACTACAAGGAGGAGTAGATCCAGGTATCGGGTCTATCTGGCAGTCATAAGACCTATGAGGAGGTAGAGAGTTAGCCTGATCCTTCCGGAAAACATCTTGGTATTCTAGGTATTCGGGAGGTAACTGGGGAGTCTCTGAAGAAATTGCTGCCAGTGCAACACCAGGTGGAGGGTGACAAGTAGAGACACATTCTGGAAACTGGACCGTTCTTGCTCGCCAATCGATCAGAGGATTGTGTTTCTCTAACCAAGGTATTCCTAGAATAATCTGAAACTGAGGAGCCTTGATCACATCGAACACGATCTTCTCATGGTGTCCATCTTGACTTACTAGCGTCACTTCTTGAGTGGTATGCGTTACTGGTCCGGAGGCTATCTCCGTTCCATCCACCGTAGTAATGACGTCCTTTACAGCCTTGGGACAAAGAGTTAGATTCATCCTCAAAACCATTTCATGATCCACATAATTGCCGATGGCACCGCTGTCGACGTAAGCTTCAATTGCATGTAATCGATCTGGATTATCAGGGCTAATGAGGACCATAGGTATCACGAAATGCGAGGTCACGGAACTGGTTTTCACGCTCGGCAAGAGGACCTCTATTCTTGTCGGGCAAGGTCGTTTCCCTGCTCAGAGTTTGTAACTTTGGTAACTGCAGCTCCTACTGCCTTCTTGGCAGGTTTCACCGGACAGTCTCGAAGAAAGTGCCCTGAGTTTCCGCAATATAGGCATAATTGCAACTGTTTTCTCCTTTCCCGCTCCTTTTGTGTTAGAGGACCTTTCAGGCCCCCTATTTGCATGGGTTCCCCGGAGTCTACTCCTTTGGAAGGAGTTGGCGGTTTGGAAAATACTCGAGCATCAAACTTGGAACGATCGGCCTTCCTGTTCTGCAGTCTGTGATCTATTTGAACGACTAAGTCTATATAGTCCGAACAATCTTGTGGGGGATTCACTACTTGGGCTAACACATCTTTGAGCTCTCCACGTAGACCTCTATAAAACAGCGTAATCCTTTTGTCCTCAGGCCATTGAGTTTCCACTATCAGTCTGTTGAAAGACGCAATATAAGCCAAAAGGTCTTGATTACCTTGTCGCAACGAAAGAAGCTCATTGTCCAAGGCCTGCCCCTGTGAATGTCTTGCGAACAGTTTTTCCATACTGAGCTGAAAAGCTTGAAAATCATGGAGGACCGGATCATCTTGATTTACTAGAGGGATCGACCAGTCTGCCGCATTGCCACTAAGGTACGAAAGCACGAAAGCTACTTTATCTTGATCAGTTGGAAAGGCTGCTGGCCGGCATAAGAAATGCAACCGGCACTGATTGATAAATACTGCAAACCTCTTTGGGTCACCAGAAAATCGTTCGGGCGGAGCCAGAGGTACATTCCCAGGTAGGTTGATCTGCACAGGATTCATAGAGGATGTAGATGTAACGCTCACCTGATTCTCGCAGAGGCGCCGGTCTTGACTGGGCGACTACCGTATCTTCAAAGGTGATGTGTAGCACCCGGTTGGCTCTTTGGGCTGGACCTCTGTGCACTGTATGCCTGACGTGTAGAGTAAGATGTCTGCAGATAGAAAATATGGGGTTAATGAACTGGGGTTATTGGGGTGTCCCTATCTCTTTCCTCTTCTCCTCTCCTGTAGACCCCCAAAGGTTAACGCTCTCACCTTAGGTAAGTGAATGCCGAGCTCTCCATCTGCCTCGGGGCAGGGTGCTGTAACCAGTTTCTTCACTGGATAGGTAGCGCAGGCCTCTTGACTTCAGAGGACTGCTGTCCGTTGTTTACTGCACGAACGGTAAGTTTCGAGTCATTCAAATGTCTTTAAAGTCTTTAGTAATGATGTCTCTTCTTTTGCAGGGTTCCGGCGATGGCGGATGACGGGCTGAAGTGAGTTGAAGATGGAGCCCGTGTGATGAATAGAAGCGCCTGGAAGCACGTAAGTAAGCGCTTGTTGCCTGCTTCACTATGCGCTCTAACTGTCTTTTTATTTTGCAGGTACGAGTTCGGAGCGGCTGCAGGGTGCCGGAATACCCACTGGATTAGATGTGGAAAGGAGTAATGGCACGTGAGTATTAAAGTTCCCCAATGTCTTTAAACGCACCTTGTTTTGTCTTTCAGATGCCGGAATGCTAACCTGTTCTTTCTTGTCTTTATAGGTGTTGCTGAAGACTGGATTCAGGATGGTAAGCCTTTGCCTTTCAGATGCCGGAATGCTAACCTGTTCTTTCTTGTCTTTATAGGTGTTGCTGAAGACTGGATTCAGGATGGTAAGCCTTTTTCCTTAGGCCCAGGACCGGATGCAGAAGACACGATGAGCGTTCTGCTGCAGAGGTTGCAGAATAACGCAAAGCAAGATTCATCCACCGGGTGTGGTTTAAATAGCCTCCTGTAGTGCTTAGGTGTCTCCTTCCACAGCCACGCCTAAGTAAGAAAAGAGTTCCTGGTAAGAAAAGAGTTCCTGCCTTCCAGAAGAGTTCCAGTGTTCTGAATCTAGGGAGTGGCTCCAGCCCCACCCAACAGGAAAAGTAGTTCCAAACAGAAGAGGATCAGAGGCTCAACTGGCAGGCAAGTAAGCAGCATGGTCTGCTGAAGGTAAGTCCACCCAAGCATTATGAGCCCGGCGCTTCCAGCGCTGGGACTGGGCATATTTATGAGCCTGGTGCCACTGGCGCCAGGACTGGGTCCAAAAGGTCACAATTGGGACTGGTTGGCACTCGGAACCTGGGTTATGGATCTGCTTCCAAGGGAGTTGGGAAAACCCTGACCTTTTGGAAGCAGAGATCATGACAGTAGAAGGAAGATTTCCCCCAGATGCTGGTAACGGGGTCTGTCCGGCTTGTGACTGTAGCAATTGTCTAGCGAGATCATCTGTTCGCTCCTTGGAAATAATCAGTTCCCTTCTTAGAGCGTTCGTTTCCTGACGGGCTGCATGCGCTTCTGCCCTTAGTTCCCCAAGTAACTGGGCTAGCTGGTCGGTATCCGAGGTTTCCATAGCGCCTGGACGGGAGTTTTGCGGTAGGCTTTGCGTTCTGTAACGCTCACCTGATTCCCGTAGAGGCGCCGGTCTTGACTGGGCGTATACCGTATCTTCAAAGGTGATGTGTAACACACGGCTGGCTCTTTGGGCTGGACCTCTGTGCACTGTATGTCTGACTCGAAGGGTAAGATGTCTGCAGATAGAAAATATGGGATTAATGAACTGGTTTATTGAATGTCTTCCTCTTCTTCCCTTTCTCTTCTCCTGTAGAACCCCAAAGGTTAACGCTCTCACCTTAGGTAAGTGAACGCCGTGCTCTCCATCTGCCTCGGGGCAGGGTGCTGTAACCAGTTTCTTCACTGGATAAGGGGAGCAGGCCTCTTGACTTCAGAGGACTGCTGTCCGTCGTTTACTGCACGAACGGTAAGTTTCGAGTAATTCTAATGTCTTTAAAAGTCTTTAGTAATGATGTTTCTTGTTTTGCAGGGTTCCGGCGATGGCGGATGACGGGCTGAAGTGAGTTGAAGATGGAGCCCGTGTGATGAATAGAAGCGCCTGGAAGCACGCAAGTAAGCGCTTGTTGCCTGCTTCACGATGCGCTCTAACTGTCTTTTTATTTTGCAGGTACAAGTTCGGAGCGGCTGCATGGTGCCGGAATACCCACTGGGTTAGATGTGGAAAGAAGTAATGGCACGTGAGTATTAAAGTTCCCCAATATCTTTAAACGCACCTTGTTTTGTCTTTCAGATGCGGGATGCAGCACCGAAGGCCTCCGGAGCGTGCGAAGAGTTGGTAAGCTTTTGTCTTTCAGATGCCGGAATGCAGTGCGAAGACCTCCTGAGCGCACGAAGAGTAGGTAAGCCTTTGTCTTTCAGATGCCGGAATGCAGCGCGAGGCATTGGTGACAGCCGATGGACCAGTTAAGTGAAGCGCTGTCACTGAAGACCGTAATGCTAACCTGTTCTTTCTTGTCTTTATAGGTGTTGCTGAAGACTGGATTCAGGATGGTAAGCCTTTTTCCTTAGGCCCAGGATCAGATGCAGAAGACACGATGAGCGTTCTGCTGCAGAGGATGCAGAATAACGCAAAGCAAGATTCATCCATCGGGTGTGGTTTAAATAGCCTCCTGTAGTGCTTAGGTTTCTCCTTCCACAGCCACGCCTAGGTAAGAAAAGAGTTCCTGCTTTCCAGAAGAGTTCCAGTGTTCTGAACCTAGGGAGTGGCTCCTGCCCCACCCAACGGGAAAAGTAGTTCCAAACAGAAGAGGATCAGAGGCTCAACTGGCAGGCAAGTAAGCAGCATGGTCTGCTGCAGGTAAGTCCACCCAAGCATTATGAGCCCGGCGCTTCCAGCGCTGGGACTGGGCATATTTATGAGCCTGGTGCCACTGGCGCCAGGACTGGGTCCAAAAGGTCCCAATTGGGACTGGTTGGCACTCGGAACCTGGGTTATGGATCTGCTGAGATCATGACAAAATCCAATAATCTTTCAATCAATTCATTTTTCTTTCTTTTAACAGGGAGATTCCTGACCTTACATATCTTTCAGTTGATCTACTGTTAGAATTATCAGGGCTTCCTGTCTGAAGTTATCCATATCAAGCATGATAAAACTACTTTTCTATTGGTGCTTAGCTTTGTGAAGGTTACTATTTGAACAAAAGTAAAGCAGAACTCCCAATGTAACAACTATACAATTTATCCTCACCGCCTGCCACCAGTGTTAGTCAAAGTTTGTATGCAGTACCATTTGGGACCACTACACACAACTAGGACTGCAGGTGTAAGCAAAACCAACCTTTGGTATGTCTGTACTACACAGTTTTGTGGTAGCGTTGCTGAGCAGCCAGGCTCATCTCAAGAGGGGAATGTGAACTGTAAGGATGTTACACAGGTTTATAATTACAAGTATTCAAATAAGCTCTTACACAAGGTTTCTTGGCAAAACACTTATTAATTTATTTCACAGTCAGTTATAAAACGTTCACTAGAAGGAGGCAATCTATATAACACAAAAATATACTTCACTACTTCACACTGTCATGTTCTGAGGCATTTAAACTACTTTGAAGGAGGAGCAAAATGGCATTCAGAGCATTTGAAGTAAGAGCAAAAAGGCTTAGGGTAATAAAAAGATTACTTATTCTTAAACAGTGCAAATAGTTTGAGTACACCAGAGGAGTTAATTCAATGCAATAGTTTAGGCCAAAGTCAATGGGCTAAAGTCTTGTATAGGATAAAGCAGTTCTGGTAGTTAAACGGAAAAGTATTTGCCAAAGTTCTCAGAAGTAGTTAGTAAAAGAAAGATTCATATGTTGGGTCACAAGCTGACTAGGCCTGCAATTTGCCAAAGTTTCAAGCACTTTCGCAGTGAGAGGGAAGTTCTCTCGGTCGGGTTTTCACAGTACCTTACAATGAAGAAAAAGATGCAGCTGAATACGTCTGTTCCTGGCAGTTCTGCTGATCTCGCTGTTCCTGAGCCTCAGTCGTGGGGACAAGAAGGACGACGTTGGGGACTCCTGCACTGGGACTGGTCAAAAAGCTGGCATAGGGAAATCTTCAATTCCGGTAGTTGTAGACAAGCACACAAACTGGTGTCCCTCTCCCTGGTTATTCGGTTTTCTGCAGCACTCTGTGGAAAATACAACCAGCTCCGAGAATGGTATCCAGGTGGCTTAAGGTTCGAGTTGATTGGTCCCACCGACTCAAAGGGTCAAGTCGTCCTTGAAGGGCTTCTGTCGAGATGCACTCGGCGATTCGGACCTGCACCAGGGCTTCACCGGGCAAACCAATGGTCCAGGAGCTGCAGCAGCCGTCCTCTTCCAGCTCGTCTTCGGTTCTTTCGTTCCAGTGTTCGACTCTGCCTTGCAAGCCAAGAGACTCGCCTTTCATCCAGTTTCCTCCCATTCATTCCAGCCTAGCTGCCACTCACCCAGCAGGGTGGCTGTCTTTGCCAAACAGTCAGCCAGCCAATCTGGCCAGAGTGCATTTGGGTCACCTAGGAGTCTAAGCACAGGGAGTTTCGGGAACCTTCCTCACTTCCTTCCCACCCCAGACACTCAGGCGCTAGAGGCGGTCTTCAGTCTCTGAAGCCCGCCAAAGGAACAAAGGGACCAAACCTGGTTCGACGCGCAGAGACAAACTCTAGAAGGACTTTTACAAAAAGAAATGGTGAAAAAAGACCAGGGCCGTTTTTTACAGAGGGGTCTCGGATGCCATCTTGAATAACATGGCTCCCGCTATTTAACGCTACTGTTGCTCACGGTCAGGAAACATCATGGTTGTTCGTTGTCACCAGCAATTTCGATAGGAAAGGGTAACATTTGACTGCTACATGAGTTTCTAGACACGAGATACTAATGAGTCTAGGAATTTGGAAAGACTAATAAAGTCAATTCTACTTTTACTTTCTCTGGGAAACAGTAGTTTATCCCAGAGCTGGTATTTAAACCTTGGGACAGCCTAAAAGGCTTCCCTGTGTCACTGCACTGATGGTGCTGTGTGACACAAATGAAAAGATGATGCCTATGGAGTTGCCTAAAACTCCATAATCAAAGAGCACAAGAGTAAAATGCACATCAAAATACATGAGCGAGTGGGGGGAAAAAGCTCACACTTTTTCCAGGTAAAAAAAATCGTCCTCAAAATCCAGCAAAGTTGTTGGGGGTATCTAAGGGGAAGGGAATTAGCACATTTATCAGAATTCTCCCTAATAGGCAGTCTAGATGCCCCGAGGCTGGGGGCAGGGAAATGGCCAGCCCTCTTTTATGTGGATGATGCAGTTATTTTGGCAACAACCCCCAAAGGTCTGAAGAATTAGATATTTTCACCAGTAAATATAGGTAACTCCACCTAGAGTTGAATGTTGATAAAAATCAAAGTGATGGTTTTTAAACCAAGGTTTGCCAAGAGCAGCTCTTTGAAAATTGAAATCTACGGTATCAGATTAGAACAGGTAACCTGTTTTGATTATTTTGGTATTAGATTCCAGGAATCGGGTAGTTGGTCGGAGCCAGTCTTAAAAGTTTAACTAAACCTGTGAAAGTATAGTGGGGTAACTCAATTTTTTGCACACCATGGCAGTGGGGCAAACACCCCAGACCTGGACCTGTACAAGAAGCAAGCATTGCCAGCATCCCTTTATGGGTCACATGTCTGTGGCTTTGCTAATGCAGGGTCATTAACCACACTAGAAAACAAGTTTTTTAAGAAATTACTCCTATAGCCTAAAGTGCACCTGCCTCCCTGATATTACTGTATCTAAGTCTCTTTCCAATAGCTGACCAGATTGCTCTAAAACCAGTTTTATACTGGATGAGACTTTGGCACTCCCAGGGGTTGGAATTATATTGTGAGGCACTTGAAAATGTCTTGTCCCTGGTGGGGGGTTAAGAGCTGCAGCTGGTCTGTCCATGTCAAACGTATACTGACTGAGTTGGGCCATGGTGCTTTATGGGACAATCCAGACGGTAGTGGTGGGCCCTCCTCTGCTTCATGTTTGAAAGTAAATGCCCATATGAAATCCAGAGCTCGACTAGTTGATAGGTTGGCTCCCCTAAAGCAGAAACCGGAGTTCCTACCAGTCCACCTATTGGGTAACAGCAAAGCATTTCTGGACAAAATAGTCCCAGCATACGAGTGCTCCCTGTACGTCCGCCTCAGATTTGACATTTTGCATGTAGCATGGTACACCAGGACATGGTCACCCCAACATTTGGGACTTTGCCGACTGTGCAGAATGACACATGAAACTATCACCCATTATCTGCTAATCAGCCCTGTCATACAGAATTTGAGACATCTATTTGAGTCCGCTCCTGAAGGAAAAATGCATTAGACAATTACATGCTGCAATGTTGTTTCTCATACAAACTGTCGAAAGAAAGGTTGTATTTACTGTCGCATGATATACCCACAGAGCATGGCCCTGGAAAACGGACCCAATAGGATCTCTAACCCAAGCTCCTAGATTGACCCTGGTAAATGAGTGCCCTGAGCTCCAGATATAAGTAGGTGACAGGTGTGCAGTATTTCTGGTTGAGCAGATCGATGGTCATTTTAGAGGCTGCAAGCTTGCTCTCCTCTCTGGGTTCTCTTTTCTTTTTGTGTTTATGTATTGCCATTTTTATTCTCTTAACTATTATCTTGTGATGCTTTTTAAGATAATTCATTTTTCTTAATACTTCTATGAAATGTATTAACTTATTTTTTCTCTTTTTGTTTTGAATATATAAAATTGTGCTCAACGGTGTACACAAGACTAAAAGCTTTGAAATTAACGAAGCACAGGTGAAGCCCTGCAGCTATACTGACCCTGTTTTCACATACAGTGAAGATCCACCAAGGATGACTTCTGCCCTTTGGCTGGTGGGACCAACTAGCCTCAAAACCTGCTTCGCTTTGGGGCATCCGAACTTGCTGTGACTTTCCTGGGCTGCAATATCACAATATGCGGGGCACCTGGACCATCATCGAGTGCATTATCTTTCGAAGAACGAATTTGGCTGAAACTTTGCAGGCATCCGTGTGGACCTAAAGAAACAGGAATTCTTCAGCAAAAGACTCCTCACCAGAGTTCAGGACCAAATGACCGGGAAAATCCAACCGGGGTTATTTGTTTCTTCTTGGTGCTAAGAAAAAGGCACCAAAACCACAGAGACGCTAAAATATAAAGTGCCTTGTGTATATATGAATATATTTTAAATAATTTTAAGTGTGTAAGAGTTTACTGATTTCAAGGTACTGCTCTACAGCTTACATTACCCCTCATAAGATAGGTCTTGCTGCTCAGCCAGGCCTATATTGAGAGTTGGGTCCCTAATACCAAGAGCAGTCTTATGAAGCCCCACACCAGTTGCACTTTAGAAAAAGGTATCTAACTGGCAGGCATTGGGATTGGTGTAGACTAGATTACCTTGATTATTGGTTATACCTGTTTAATACAACCACCCACCAGGCTAGCTCTACCAGACAAAGTGACTTCTAACAACTGGAAATGTATACATTTAATGAAAAGACTTGTGTTGCATTTACAATCAATCAACTGAAAGATGAACGTAAATCAAAGTGTCTGAGTTGCAAGGGGAGAAAACTTGAGTTGATACAAAAATTGTTAAATCATCCAAACCCTGGGAGTAGGCCCATAACCCCTATTCCCAAACTTGATATGAAAGATAATGATGAGGTTGTTAGTTTGGAGCTGTGCTCTAACCTGCCAAATGGATCAGAAAGTGAGGACCACCCTCAAGGGGTGAGAGAACCCCTCCGCCCCAACAGCCTTCCCCTGTACCTCAGTTACCTCTGTATGGGGGGGAGGCACAGTATCACAAGTATGGCAATAACACACTGTATACAATTTGTAAAACCTTTATTGAAGATATTTGGGCTGGAGAAACTCCTACTTTGCCCTGTGTAAGGAAGGCTTGTTATCAAGCATGTTATTAGTCCGGTCAGATAGCACAGTGAGTAGAGCCCTTGCTTTGACATCAGTGCAGAGCCTGCTGATGCAGGTTTGAATCCTGGCAGGGCCAAACTCAGCCTTTCTGTTACGCTGATATCCCTGGGGTCATCTGGAAGGCTCTGCGATCTGGAACCCTGGATGTGTAGTTGCCCAGTGCTGAATAATGAATATTAGTTATTTGTAGGGTGAGCTATCCCTCCTGCGTTTCTTGTGCAGGGGCGCTTTACGTTTGTTGGCGAGCTGCCCGAGTTGCTTCACTGGTGCAGTACGCCTTACTTGGGCCAAGGCCTGCTGTGACCCCGAATCTGCTGGTAGGCAGATAGAACTGTTAATTGTAATTAAGTCTTTGTTCTGTTTATGGTGGGAATTCGTTAATGTCTATCTCCTTTTCAGGTGCGAAGGTCTTGATGCTGGCGTGCCGGATGGAGAGGCACGTTTCTAGGTAAGAGAAAGCACGAAGTGCAGCACCTTTTATTGTCTTTTAAAGCTAACCTGTTTTTTCTTCTTCTCCTCACAGGCCGCTGTGGTGCTGCGAGTGGATGAGAGTGCGATGAAAAACAGGCCCCCAGAATCCGTTAAGGTAAGTACAGCGCTATGTGGTTGTTCAATATTGAAAGCAAACCTGAATATGTCTCTTTTCCTTTGCAGATGTTGCTGTGGTGCTCCGGATGGTAGCGTGGCTTAGCGTGATGGAATTCAGGTAAGACATTGGAATTCAATGTTTTGGAAGCGCGCATTCTAATATTGTTTTTCCCTTTCTTGTTATTGCAGGTCGCAATGTTCGAACAGCAGCTGTGGTAGCGGTTCGCCGGAAGTCCTTAAGCTAGTACTCACAGGTGATTGATGTTTCTTCTTCTCTTGGTTTCCACAGATTGCAGCCCAGTTGAGATGCTGAGTGCTGGATGGTGTTTTCTAAGGTAAGACAGAATAATCTTGTTCTTGCAGGATTACAGGAAGATGCTGAAGACGAGGAGCTGGACACGGTGAGCGTCACGCTGCTGGTTGTAGAATAACACGAAGCGTGTTCTGCAGTCAGGGTGTGGTTTATATAGGCCAAGGAAAGTAGTTCCAGGCCTGCCGCACTCAAAACACTAGACTGCATGGCTTGGGTCTTAGAACTAGACTGTGGGTGCTTCCATGTTGGATTTAAAGGCCCATGTACATAAATGGGACCTAGTTTGAACAGCCCTTCTTTCGTACATACTGGCTCCAGGAGCCCGTTTGCAGTGGTTTTAAGGCCCTCCGGGTTCTGGTGGGAGCCTACTTGTGGCACAACTTGTGCCCCCTCACAGTGGTCATGACACTTTCATCCTTCCGAGGTTGATAAATGAGCACCCCACATTGTGGGTAATGAGCAGCGCTCAGATGCCTGAGGGTTCATAGCGCTATATAAATGCAAAAATAAAATAATAAATCAACAGTAAGACGGGCACTTCGGCTGCATGGAAGACAATCCGGTTTCTGTTGCTTTCACGGCACAGCGAGTGCTCTGGTTGATCGTCAGACCCATATGTTGACTATAGTGGAGAAAAGTAAATCAGGGCTGCTGATATTACTGGATCTGTCAGCAGCCTTTGACCTGCTAGACCATGGGATCATATTGAAACGGCTGCGAGACACGGGTGGGCTTGCTGATGAGGCAATAAAATGGGTCAAGACTTTTCTGGAAGATAGAAGATCGAGGGTGTACTGGGGGCTTTTTCTTTGAAGTGGATACCATTATTTGTGGTGTCTCCAAGGGGGCGGGGCGTGTTTATCCCCTCTACTTTTTAACATTTACTTAGTGCCCTATGTAGAGAGCAGGAAAGACTCTGATTTTTTTTTCACTAATCATGCAGACGACTTTCAGTTGTCCCTGGAGCTGTCTGGAAAGTACCAGGAAGATCAGGACAAGCTTAGTGAGATCTATCAAGTTATTAAAAATTGAATGACCACAAATTGGTTGTCTTAATGCCGGAAAGACGGAACTAATGATATACGGGTCAAAGAAGTCGAGGGAGAATTTAGCGCTGGTCTTTTCCAGTTTCCTGGTAGAGGGTAGCCAGATAGCGGTAGTTAGTAAGCTAAAAACCTTAGGCACGTATTTGGAAGCCACCTTGAACGCAGGGGCCCAAGTAGACGCTATTTTAAAACGTTCCCAATACTACTTGAGAGTGCCAAGACAGGTGGCTCCTTTAATTTAAAAAAACTATCAAGCCAAGTTGGTTAGGGCCGTTATTCTTCCACGTGTGGATTATTGCAATGCCACATTGTGTGGTGCCAGCAAACAAGACCTCTTTGAATTGCAAAAAATCCAGAACGCGCCCGTTCGTATTGTTTACGGCATGAAACAAAATTAATCTACCACCATTGCCACGAAGGAATTGCATTGGCTGCCTATGTCAGCTAGGATTTCTTTCAAGCTACTGACTGTCACAAGTGCATCGACGGATCTGCACCCAGCGATCTTAAGGAAGTGGTCTCAACATACAGGCCTATGAGAGACCTTCGATCCACCACCGCCCATCTTTTGAAAGTGGATCGGGTCAAGAGAGTGCGTGGAAATGGACGTTCGTTTAAGGTTTTGGTGGCATATGCATGGAACAAATTGTCCCAAGCACTTGGAGAAGAAAAGAACCACTTGGCCTTCAGAAAGTCCTTAAAGGATACTGTTTATGTAAGCATCTGCCCACCAGTCTCATTCTCTTGTTTGTAAGTTAACGCCTGGATGCGTTAGTGCTTTGGCGCTATACAAGTGTTATAAGATAACATAACAGGTGACCATAGATCAAGGGTGTTTATTGAACTTTTGCAAGGGTATGATAAACGCTTATCTAACGCTAAATCTAAGAAGGGCGCAAGCTGCGACCATTGAGGAATAAAGAAGGCAGTCCTAGTGGAGTTGTGTCAACATAAAAGGGCCTATACTAAAAAACCTATTGCCAATCCTTACTACTAATTTATAAAATGGTGTGGGGGTGAAGTTCATGAAAAAGAAAGGAGTGTTCACAAAATGAGAAGTCAGGATGATTGGGCCGTTGGCCGACCTGCCACACATTTTCACCGCGGAGCAAGGCGCGTCTCTCGAGCAAAGCACACTGGTACGAGGATACAGTTCAATTTCCACAGTTCAGCACCTTCTGTGCCCAAGCCTCTTCACTCCTGGTAAGTCTCTTGACTCAAATGGCCTGCTGCACAAAAATAATAAGAAAACGTTCCTTTCTCTCCATCTGTATCAAAATAGGGTGTCACCCTGGATCCCCCTTTGCCTGGCTCAGATTCTTTCACACCAATGTCTGAGTGTTCTGTCACGGGTGACTCAAGGTTTACCCCGGATCCCCCTCAGCTGGGCTTAGATCCCTTTCTCTTGGTCAGTTAGTCTCTCTCAGCTGGGCTCGGACCATTTGCGATGTACTTTAAACTATCGAAGACTTTCACATGTGCACAGGATTTACTAAGACCCGTTGCATGACCACTTCGATCTCAGTATTCCTTTTTAACTCAAAAGTTCCACGTTGGATACCTAACAGATACCTCTGAATGAGCTCCTTATGGTGCCTGACCACTCTGTGTATGATATCTTGGGTTGCCTCCCAAAGTTCAATCACAAGTCAATTATTCCTTTGATTCCAAATTATACTTACGTCGCTCATCTCCGTCTCGCACACTGTTCTCTTTGTACAATGTTGCCACTTGTACTTCAACATCTACCAGACTCCAGTTATGAGAATCTTCAAAAAATACAACATTACATGCTACAACTATGCAGATGAAACTCAAATTATCTACAAAATCAAAGACACCCAACTGATCATTCAACCCTAATCGAATGTCTAAAAGAAGTCTTCAACTGGATTAATGCGACCAACCTGAAAATCAACCCAGGAAAGACAAAATCAAGATCTTATCCAAAGACCAAGAGAACAAACCCGCCATCCCGTGGCCAACGGAAATGGGAACCGCACCATCACCATCTAAGGTAGTATAAAATCTGGGAGTCCTGATGGACAACACCCTAACCTTAGAACCACAAATAAATGCAACAGTCAGGAAATTCTTTTTCCTCCTCCACACGCAAGAAGAATCCTACCTTTCCTCTCCTTCGCGCACAAAACACTCACCATCGTCCACCTCATCATGTCAATCGACTATGCTAACAACCAGTACCTCAGAATACCTCCTGAAGAAACTACAACGGATTCAAAGTACAGCAGCCAGACTACTCCTCAAACTATCCAGAAGAGACCATATCACTCCTGTCCTAAAAACACTACACTGGCTCCCAGTAAAACATTGCATCACCTTCAAAACTATGTGCATAACGCACAGGGCAATCAGTGGACAAGGAGCAGAATTCCTACCAAAGAAAATAACAATCTACAAGCCATCGAGACTCCTCAGGTCAAGCAACGAAATCTGCCTGGAACTAAAACCATACCTTAAAAAATCAAACTTGGCGGCACCTCCTTCTACCATTTAGCCGCAAAAACCTGGAACAACATCCCAAAAGAAATAACACCAAAGATCACCTAAAATTCAGGAAATTACTAAAAACCTGGCTCTTCAACACCACAGACCCAAACTGAAAACCGTAAGGAAAAGGGATGACTAAACTGGAGTTCCATCGGTAGCCTAACTGGTAGGATGGGAAAAGTTGTTATTGGGAGGATGATACCGGGTCTCACCCTCCGGTGTTCCACTTCCACTCCCGAGGACCCCTCATCCAGGTGATCCTCCTGCACTGGTCCACCCCCAGGAACTGGATCCAAAAGCGATGGCTGTGTCCCGGCCACCTGGATGACATAACCCCGGGGAGTAGTGGGTGAGACACCTTCAGGTTTCTCACACCTATAACTAAGATGGGAGTAGTCTCGACCATCAAACGATATACAAAGCAGTCCTAGTGGAGTCTGTCAAATCAAAATGGCCTATACTAACAAAAACCTAATGCCTGCCCATCTCTTGTACAAACAAGTATAAATAAGCAGAAATGTATGCAAAGGAAAAATCAGTGTTCAAAAGGATAAATGTGGTTGAACCAGCTCTCCTCTCCACGTTGGACCTCACGGAGGAAGGCTGTCCCTGTAGGCAGGATGACACACTGGCTCGGTTTCCAACACAAAAAACCATTCCAAAACGTGGTTTGAGGCCTGCGTGGTCTTCCATGTTAGTCTCTTTTCTTCACTTCCAAAATAATGCTTTAACAAAAAGTTCACAAAGGTCCCCCTCTGCTGGGCTCAGACCTTTCACCACACGGTTCACAGGTCCCACTTCGGGTCTCCTCACTTGAGCTGGAACCACCTTCGGATGTCGTAGACTTTCGAATGTGCTTGAATTTCTTTATAGAGCACCGTAGGACCACTTCAACTCAAAGTTCACGTTTTGACTTTCACTCTCCCCTTCTTTAGGAGTTACTCGTGCTTACTTCACTTTTGTTGTCATTTGATTTATTGCTTCAAACAAGGTACCTTTCACAGAGACTTTAGAGTGGGCTACTTCCTTTTTGCCATACCACCCTGTTACTTAGTATTGCTGATCTTGCAGCTGTCCTTACTTCAAAGTTCTTTCAGAGGTCTGACTTTCTTTGCATCTCATCCACATGCGTGCAGCCTTCACTTGCAATATAATGTCGCTACTTCATTTACTTTAACACACACTGGTCTCTCAGGTCGCTTGCCAACTCACTGGCTGTGTGCGTCTTTCTTGGCTTTGCTATTTCAAATTCACGAGTCAATGTTCGTACCACAGTCTTGGCCTCGCCAACTCTGCCCTTCACCTTGGAGGGTCGCTGCGTCCTTGAAACACAATGCAGTTTTCACTTGCAGGATCTGCCCTTCTCCATGTGTCTTTCGCGGCATGTCGCAGGCAACGACCTCCAGTAGCGAACTCTTGGGGTTTTCGACCCACTGCTCTTGTCCCCTGATCCGTCGATCTGCTCCAGTAGGTGTGCCTTTGTCCTGGAAGTTCTGCTTGTACTCGTGTTCTGCCTTGCTCAGAGGTGTTGCCTTTTATTCATATGAGGAGAGCTAATTGGCATGAGGTGTCTACACTTAGCATAAAGTGCCTGACTTTGCCTGACCCAATTAACGGGACATTTCTGGTATGATGTGGGAGAGTTAGTCTGGTTACTCTGTCACCCTCTTCCTCGGCCCAGTGTTTGTGTAAAAAGGGGGTGGGGGTAGTTGGGACTTCGGAAAATGCTAAAAAATAGGACGGGTCAGATAAACAAAAGATGGGAGAATACCGCGTCTCAACATCGGTTACCTCACCCCTACTCCCCGAAGACCCCTCGCCCAGGTGATCCTGCCGCACTGCTTCACCCCCAGCATTTGGATCCAAAGGTGATGGCTGTTCCCTGGCCACCTGAGATTGATCACTGGGTACTAGCAGGTGAGACACCCTCTGGTTTCTCGCACCTATTATCAGGACCCCGCTGGGTCACAATGTAAGCCCAGAATACTTCTCTTGAAAAGATGAGAATTGAACTAGAATTCAGACAACTAACCGTACAGTCTGAGGACAAGGACAAAGCGAGAAGGCACAGGGAAAGGGAAATGCAACATGAATATGACATGAAGACAATGTGCCTTGACTCTGCTTCTTTTTCAGGGTCTTCTCAGTCATTGAGTCCCAAGAGATCTCACCTACCAAAAGAGATGGTGAGTATGTATGATACCATCCATAATGGTAAATACCATGGGAATCCATACAGGTCTAGTGAAACCTCTGGAGACAAACCATAGGGAGGTTACCAGAAACCCCCATTCCAGAAAAGCTTTGGTAAATGTGTGGTTTGTGGGTCTGGTGACCATGTGAAAGGGGATCCCAGATGTAAGGGTAAACCTTCAGGGGCCCAATCTGTCTCCTTAGCCTTCATCCCTGAGGAAGAAGCTCCAATGGCAGGTGCTCACTTTCACTTACTAGCCGAAGAACCCCTTCGTGTTCAAGCTAGTATTTCATTAGTGTCCTTGGGTCTGTGGGAACAGATTATTGATGTGTATAATACTATTTCTGACAACCCCAAAGAATACTACAGTGTACTTTTAGATGGCCAGGAGACCCCTGCCATTAGAGACACTGGGGCCTGCATTACAGTGGTTGATGAATTTTTTTTAATCAAACCTAAGGATGTAGCTAAGGTACCCAAAGGTCCCACTAAACTTGCTGGAGGCCCTATCCAAATGGTTCCCATTTTGCCAGCCCTCATTCAGTGTAATAACATGACTGTTGGTGTGCAATCTGACGTACCTGGGAGAGTCTTATTGTATAATGACTTTAAGACTGTAGGTGTAGTCTCCAGCACCCCAAGTCCTCACAGCAAAAGAGAAAAGGGAGCTGACCAGATTGTCAGAGAGGCAACCTCGAAAGAGACTCATTTTGAAATCAAGGAGCAATCTAGTATCTCAAACCCACAGGCAGGCCATCCTTCTACTTCTCGTAAGAAAAAAGAGACCAAGGAGAAAAACAGTGTCTCGGGAGAAAAAGGGTCTCAAACCCAAACCTGCTCTGAAGAATAGGACTCCCCCTCCCCCCCTCCCCACCCAACCCCAGAGGAAAGTCCCAGGTCACCCCAGTGACCCTCACCAGCGGCTGAGTTGGTGGTTGAAAAGACTGAATCAGCTACTGGTGAAACGGACCTGGAGGAGATCCTTCCCTGCTTGGAAGATCTGGATCCAAGAGACCATTCTGAGCTACAGACGTTTCTTACAGAAGGAGGGCCCTCTAGGGCAGATTTAAGCAGAGTACAAAGTGAGTGTCCCTCTCTAAAAGGTCTGCGTCAGCAGACATCTCCCCAGTTGGAAGGGCAAGAACCAGGGAAGCATAGACTCTACTGGGAGGATGGACTCCTAAACAGCGAGCCTACAGTCTACTCCAGGGGACTTCAGGAGACTGGTAGTACCCCAAGAGATAAGACCAAGGTTTCTAGCACATGAGATCCCTCTGGCTGGCTGGTCACTTGAGTTCCAGGAAGACCAAAGAGAGACTCACTTTACTTTTACTGTCCCAAGATGGATGCAGATGTTGACAAACATTGTAGAAGCTGCCATAATTGCCAGATCTCTAGTAAAAGTGGGTTCAAGAATGTGGCACCTTTAGTGCCCCCTCCCAGTGGTGGGAGTTCCTTTTGAGAGGGGGAGGGTTGACATTGTTGGTCCCCTAGACTCTCCAACCTCCCCAGGGAACCACTTTATATTGGTTGTAGTAGAGCATGTTACTAGGTACCCTGAGGCCATACCTATGAGAACTGTTACTGCTCAGGCAGTGGCCAAGGCCCTACTTGGTATTTTTACCAGGGTAGGATTTCTTAAGTAATCTCTGACGGGGATCACATTGTATGT
This sequence comes from Ambystoma mexicanum, assembly GCF_040938575.1. NCBI lineage: Eukaryota > Metazoa > Chordata > Amphibia > Caudata > Ambystomatidae > Ambystoma > Ambystoma mexicanum. The sequence goes on from NC_090934.1 coordinate 1,321,974,750, forward strand.
CCCCCAACATGCAGGCCATGTGGATAAACTGTGTTTACTTACAGGTACTGAACTGCCTACCACCCTCAAACAAATGGATTGTTAGAGAGGTTTAACCATACCATGAAGAGCATGATAGGTGCCTTAGAACAACCCCTGAGAAGAAAGTGGGACCTTGTACTGCCATTCGTTGCTTATAGAGAGGTGCCTCAAGCTGAAGTGGTTTTCAGCCCCTTTTAGCTCCTCTATGATCATCCTGTCAGGGGGCCATTGGCTTTGATCAAAGAAGGATTGGAGAGTGTTCCAACCTTAAAGCCAGTCTTTGTAACTGACTATGTACTAGGCCTCAGGAAGAGGATGGTACAATTGATGACTGAAGCTTCTGAAAACTTGAAGACTGGTCAAGCGTTTGCATGATCATAAAGCTAACATTGTGGAGTTTACTCCAAACCAGCTAATTCTAGTTATGGTTCATTCCCACAAGACAGTCTTGCAGGACAAGTGGATAGGACCCCTCAAAGTTCTAATTATTTAGTGGACTTGGGCAACTTCAAGGAGGCTTGTAGGGTCTTTCACACTAATCATATGAAGGCCTATGTCTTAAAACCAGAACTAGGAGCTTTGCGTCTAGCTTCTGATCAAGAAGAGGCAAAGAGTGAACCTCTCCCTTGTCTCCTCGGGAGACACCCTTCAGATGAAACTTTAGAAGGAGTAAAACTCTCTTCTGCTCTGACAATGCAGCAGCAAGAGTGGTGCATGGCTTGTTAACTATGTTTGCCCCTCTGTTCTCTCTGACACCAGGCTTGACTCCTTGGGCCCAGCATGATATCCTCACTGGTGACAGTCTCTCTGTCAAACGCTGGGGCTACCGAATGTCTGAGCATTTAAGAACTTGTATAAAGGAAGAGGTCAACAAGATGCTTGACCTTGGGGTTATTGAGCCATCTACAAGTCCATGGGCTAATCCAGTTGTACTAGTGCCAAAGGAAGGAACCAAAGAGTTGAGAATCTGCGTGGAGTATAGGGCTCTGAATGCAGTCACCACAACTGATATCCTTCCTTTTCCCAGGACAGATGAGCTGGTGAACAAACTTGGAGCTGCCAAGTTACTCAGCACATTTGACCCCCACCACCGGCTATTGGCAAATAGCTCTGACAGACCATGCCAAGGAGGAAACTGCATTTTCTACCCCAAGGGCTTATACTAGTTTGCCATGCCTTTTGTACTTAAGAATGCACCTGCCACATTCCAAAGGATGGTGAACCATGTTCTGAATGGGTTAGAGGACTTCTGTATGGCATACTTGAATGACATTGAGGTGTTCAGTCCCACTTGTGAAGCACACCTTCATCGCCTTGGATATGTCTTACAGGCTCTTGAATAGTCCCATCTGACTTATAAAGGCAAGCAAATGTAAAAATAGTTAGAGTAAGGTGGTTTTACTTTGGACATGAGGGAGGAGGAGGTGAGATTAGGCCCCTGCCTAGTAAAGTGCAAGCTGTACAGGACTGGGCCACCCCCATTACTCAGACCCAAGTGAGAGCCTTCCTAGGTCTCACAGGGTACTACTATAACTGTATAGAGAACTATGGGGCCATAGCTTCTCCCCTGAATGTCATCTTTTCCCCCAAAACTTACAAAGAAAGTCAGATGGAATGAAGAGTGTGCATTTCAAGGGCTGAAAAAGGCCATTTGCAAAGCTCCAGTTTTAAGAGCTCCTGAGTACACCCAAGCCTTTATTTTACAGACAGATGCATCTGATATAGGAATAGGGGCAGTCTTGAGTCAACTGGCTGAGCAAGGCATGGAACACCCCATTTGCGTCACCAGTAGGAAACTGAACGTCTGAGAAACAAGGTGGGCAACCATATAAAGTGGGTGTTTTGCCATTTGTGGTCTCTGAAGAAGTTTAGGCCATACCTGTATGGTTCTACTTTCCTTATTCAGACAGAACACCAACCCTTGAGATGGTTAATGCAAGTGAAGGTGGAACATCCTGAACTGCTCAGATGCTGTCATGATGCCTACCTCCAAGGAGCCAGGTCCGACCCAGCAACCCCAGAGGCAGGCATCATTCCCCCCAGGGAAGTGCCAGCGGGCCCAAGCTGGGGCCCTTTGGACACAGTCCTGGCGCCTTAGGCGCCAGGCTCATGTTAGACTCCTGTCCTGGCGCCTTAGGCGCCAGGCTCATAAAGCTAGACATGTGTTCAAGTGTTTTAATGTGCACTTACCTGATGCAGACCATGCTGCTACATCCAGGCCCTCTTGAGGCCTGAATGGAACTACTTTACCTGTGGGATTACTTTCCACCTGGGTGTGGTCGGGGAAGGATACATACCTGGAACTTCTTCCAAAGCTATTTAAACCACGCCCGATCAGCAACTCACGCTTCGCGTTGTTCTGCTCCTCGCAGCTGGACGCTCACCGTGTCAGCTCCTGCATCTGGACTTCAGCCACGCCTGTCAGCATCCTGGGTCACCTGCAAAGGGAGATAAGAGAGAATTGGGCAGAGAAAGAAGACCTTACCTGCTAAAGCTGCATCACGGAGACATCACACCGACGATCCTGAAAGGGAAGACGTCATTTTTAAAAGCATTTCGCTTCGATCGCTGCAGCGCTGCATTTCACTCACCTTTCCTGGGCACCTCCATCTCCAGCAGCGATCATCCGGATCCGCAGCCACTTCCCAGAGCCTAGAGAGAAAAAGACAAGAACACAAGGTGAGAAGGAAGGGAATAGGAAAAGCTCAGTTTCCTTCTAAGACTTACCTGTTGGGTCATTCCCATTTCATTTCGGGTCCTGCCGCTTCCTGGCATTCCGGACCCCGGCCCCTATGGGGGAAAAAAGACAAAGACATTGAATGAGCGAATGCAAAGACATTACCCGAACGCTCATCCAGAACTTACCTGTCATTTACTGGAACTGCACGTTTCACTTTGGGTCGGCGCCATATCTCCGGCATTCCGAACCCCGGCCCCTAAGGGGAAAAAGACATAAGCGTTAGCGCTTGCTGCAATAAGACAATGAACATTATTATTAAGCTTGAACTTTTGAACTTGCTACAGAACTCTTACAGCGCCTTACCTGAATAGTCAAGCTTATTTGAACTCCCATCAAACCTCAATCCAGTGAAGTAACTGGTTTTCAACGCGCCCCTGCATCAGAAGCAGGATGGAGAACTCATCCTTCCAGACCCTAAGGTGAGACTTCACGGGGAATCGTGGAAGGGTATCCTGGAGGGTTGGAAGGGAGTGGGAGGCTTGAGCATTATTCCGTCAGTAGGTAATACTCCCTTTTCACGCACAGGGGAATATTCCTGCGAGCCAGAGAAGCCAGAGTAGAGGGGCCCTACCTGTCCATCCTCAGAGTCCTGCGCTTCACCATTGAAGAAGCATCAGCACTCGAAGCCAGACCTGCGCCTCCGTGGGAATCAGGTGAGCGTGACAGAACGCAAAGCCTACCCACAATTTCCCACCCGGGCGCTATGGAGACTTCCGAGACAGATCAGCTGGCCCAGCTTTTGGGGGAATTACGGGCAGAAGTGCACTTAGCCCCCCAGGAGACTAACGCTCTCAAAAGAGAACTGATCCTGTCCAAGGAAAGAACAGATGACCTGGCCAAAAGGTTATTGCAGGCCCAGGCAGGGCACACTCCTTTATCTAATTCCGGAGGTACGTCCACATCAATGGGTTTGAATAACCCGGTACAAATCAATCTACCTGGACACATGCCTTTGGCCCCGCCTGAACGTTTTGCGGGGGATCCCAAGAAATATGCCGTCTTTATGAACCAATGTCGTTTACACTTTCTATGCAGACCGGGGGCCTTCCCTAACGACCAGACCAAGGTAGCCTTTACACTATCTAACCTCCGTGGCAGTGCTGCCGATTGGTCTATTCCATTGGTAAATCAGGATGATCCCATTCTCCAGAATTTTCAGGGTTTCCAGGCCAGCATGGAAAGATTGTTTGCTCGACACTCTTGATAACGAACTGCTATCCTTACGACAAGGTAATCAGGATCTCCTGTCCTACGTTGCCACCTTTAATAGACTGGTTGTGGAAACTGGATGGCCAGAAAACAAAAGCATCACATTGTATCATCGAGGCCTGCGCGGAGAGCTTAAGGATGTTCTAGCTCAGATAGTAGATCCACCCCAGGTCTGCACAGACTACATAGACTTGGTGGTTCAACTTGTTCACAGACTTCAAAATAGAAAAGCAGATCGGTTCAAGTACGAAACCCGAGTACCGATCAAAACCCACGCTAACTCCAAGAGTACCGACGTATCCGAACCTATGCAAATCGGCGGTGTTAAAGGACCATTAACGCAGAAGGAACGAGAGAGAAGGCGGCAAATGCAACTTTGTCTGTATTGCGGGACTTCCGGTCACTTTCTTCGAAATTGTCCGGTTAAACCACCTAAGAAGGTGGTTGGAGCCACTGATAACGATTTATTGACACCTGATTCGGGAAACGACCTAGCCCGACAAGCGTAGGGGTCCGCTTGCCGAGCTTGAAAACAAACTCTTTGACCTCGCATTTTGTCATGCCAATGGTGCTCGTGGACCCAAAACAGCCTCAGCAGTTGCATGCTATAAAAGCATACATCGACAGTGGAGCTATTGGAAATTACATAGACCGTGAATTGGCTTCCAGGATTAAGCTCCCTCTCCGCCCGAAAGTAACCCAAGATGTCATTACTACAGTAGATGGAACCGAAATAGCCTCAGGGCCTGTAACGCATTCCACTGTTGAAATGACACTGGTGGGTCAGGATGGACATCGGGAAGCAATCGTGTTTGATGTGATCAAGGCCCCACAATTTCAAGTAATTCTTGGAATTCCTTGGTTAGAAACACATAATCCCAGAATTGACTGGCGAGCAAAGAAGATAAGTTTTCCTGATTGTGAACCAACTTGTTATCCAAGAAATCCAGTTATGGGTCTAGCCTCAGCAACTTCCACCCCTGTACAGCTACCGTCAGAATACCAAGAATTCCAAGACGTTTTTCAGAAGGAACAGGCTAACACGTTACCTCCCCATCGGTCTTATGATTGCCAAATCGATCTGGTACCCAATGCTCAACTACCTTGTAGTAGGATTTATGCTCTTACGGAACCTGAGAACCTGCATTTGCGTCAGTATTTAGATCAGTACCTAGCCAATGGTTTTATTCGCCCATCGAAGTATCCTGTCTACTAAGCTCTGTTCTTCGTGCCGAAAAAAGAGGGCGACCTTAGAACATGTATAGACTATCGCGCCCTAAATCAAATAACGATTAAGAATCGTTATCCTCTGCCCCTGATCCCTGAGCTTATCGACCAGGTGAAAGACGCTTGTGTGTACATCAAGTTAGATCTCCGAGGAACTTATCACCTGGTGCGTATAAAAGAAGGCGACGAATGGAAGACTGCATTCCGCACCAAATTTGGGCTCTTCGAATATCAGGTGATGCCCTTCGGTTTGTGCAATGCACCTGCCGCCTTTCAGTACTTTATGAATGATGTTCTTCGGGAACTTATCGATGTCTGTGTCATTGTTTATATTGACGACATCCTGGTGTACTCTTCTTCAGAATCCGATCACAGAAAACATGTTAGGGCAGTTCTTGAGAAATTGCGCCAGAACAGACTATTTGCAAAGCTCGAAAAATGCGTTTTTCATACCACAGAAGTTGAGTTTCTCGGATTCATCCTGACACCTCAAGGAGTCCGAATGGACTCGCGAAAGGTGGACGCCATCCTCAAATGGCCATCTCCTAGCTCGGTGAAGGGAGTTCAGAGCATGCTCGGCTTCGCCAATTTCTATCGAAGATTCATCCCGGAATTTTCCCGAACAGTCCAACCCATCAAAGCTCTCCTAAAGAAAAACAAACGCTTTGAATGGACTCTTGAGGCCGAACAAGCCTTTCAGGACCTGAAAACCAAATTCACCTCTGCACCTGTATTGAAGCACCCGCACCCAGATCTCCCTTACATTGTGGAAACCGACGCATCCAGTTCGGCCATGGGAGCTGTCCTGTCGCAAAGAGACCCAGAAACTAACCAACTACACCCTGTGGCCTTTTGGTCCAGGAAATTTTCTCCTCCTGAAATCAACTACGCAATTACCGACAAAGAGTTACTGGCTATTAAATCTGCTTTCAAGGCTTGGCGTCACTACCTTCTCGGGGCAAGACACACCATCACCGAAATTACGGTCCACAGAAATGTACAGTATTTAAAGACGGCCAAAGCTCAATCTTCACGACAACTCCGATGGGCTCTATTCTTTGCGGGATTTGATTTTGTAATTACCTATCGCCCTGGCTGCAAGAATGGTAAAGCGGACGCCTTATCCCGGATTGGCATGGAAGAACCCAATTCGAGTTTAGAACCTGTGCCAATCATACCTGAACAAAGAATCTTAGGCCTAACTTCATTGCAAACTATTGAGGACATCCAAACGCAAGTAAAACAACTTCTAGACTCTTCAGGCTTACTGGAATGGAGTCAAAAGGGTCCTCATTACACCGTTAAGGATGATTTACCCTACTTCCAGGAGCGGTTGTTTCTGCCAAGTAAAGAATTGCAAGAACTTGTTATTGCCCATCATCATGGATCATTAATGGAAGGACACCCTGGTATCGCTAAAACGGAGGAAAAAATCAAACGCCACTTCTGGTGGCCTTCTTGGAGAAAAGACATAAAGTCTTTTGTATTGTCTTGCGGAATTTGCGCCCAAAACAAGGGTCAAAAGAAAAGGCCAGCCGGCCTACTTCAACCCTTGGATATTCCACCGGCACCATGGCACACCTTGTCAATGGACTTTATAACTGACCTGCCTCCTTGTGCTGGTTACAACACTATCCTTGTAATTGTGGATCTATTCTCCAAAATGGCCCACTTTATCCCTTTAAAAGGTTTGCCTTCAGCTTCCACCTTGGCCAAGGAATTTCTGGAGAATATAGTTCGCATACATGGTTTCCCTTCCATATTAGTCTCGGATCGTGGAAGTCAATTTATCTCCCATTTTTGGAAGAAGTGTTGCCAACTAGCACAAATAGATGTGCGGTTATCCACCAGCCACCACCCCCAGACTGACGGACAATCCGAGAGAACCAATCAGACTCTCGAGCAATATCTTCGGTGCATGTTACACCAATCCGAGTTAAATTGGAAAGACATCCTTTGGATCGCAGAATATGCATACAACAATTCAGTGCATTCTGGAACCGGACAAACTCCTTTTTATACTTTGTATGGTCACCATCCTCGGACCTCTGACCTAGATCCACCTCTGACCCTGGAAATGGCCGTAGTAAATCATCTGCATTCCACAATAACCCCAGCCTTCAAAGAAGCTGCAACTCATTTACAGCAAGCCAAGAAAAAGTATAAAGAAAACGCTGATTTGCCTCCAGACCCAGTTCAAATTGAAGGGGAATTAGAATTCGAAGTTAAAGACATTTTAGACTCCAAGGTGTTAAAGTCAAAACTCTTCTATCTTGTTGACTGGAAGGGATATGGACCTCAGGAGAGATCGTGGGAGCCTAGTAACCATGTTCACACACCTCGATTAATACAAAGGTTCCACCGGAGATTTCCGAACAAGCCAAAACCCCCGGAGGGAACAACCTTGGGAGGGGCCTTGAGGGGGGGTACTGTCATGATGCCTACCTCCAAGGAGCCAGGTCCGACCCAGCAACCCCAGAGGCAGGCATCATTCCCCCCAGGGAAGTGCCAGCGGGCCCAAGCTGGGGCCCTTTGGACACAGTCCTGGCGCCTTAGGCGCCAGGCTCATGTTAGACCCCTGTCCTGGCGCCTTAGGCGCCAGGCTCATAAAGCTAGACATGTGTTCAAGTGTTTTAATGTACACTTACCTGATGCAGACCATGCTGCTACATCCAGGCCCTCTTGAGGCCTGAATAGAACTACTTTACCTGTGGGACTACTTTCCACCTGGATGTGGTCGGGGAAGGATACATACCTGATCGGTGGAAGGATACACACCTGGAACTTCTTCCAAAGCTATTTAAACCACGCCCGATCAGCAACTCACGCTTCGCGTTGTTCTGCTCCTCGCAGCTGGACGCTCACCGTGTCAGCTCCTGCATCTGGACTTCAGCCACGCCTGTCAGCATCCTGGGTCACCTGCAAAGGGAGATAAGAGAATTGGGCAGAGAAAGAAGACCTTACCTGCTAAAGCTGCATCACGGAGACATCACACCGACGATCCTGAAAGGGAAGACATCATTTTAAAAGCATTTCGCTTCGATCGCTGCAGCGCTGCATTTCACTCACCTTTCCTGGGCACCTCCATCTTCAGCAGCGATCATCCGGATCCGCAGCCACTTCCCAGAGCCTAGAGAGAAAAAGACAAGAACACAAGGTGAGAAGGAAGGGAATAGGAAAAGCTCAGTTTCCTTCTAAGACTTACCTGTGGGGTCATTCCCATTTCATTTCGGGTCCTGCCGCTTCCTGGAATTCCGGACCCCGGCCCCTATGGGGAAAAAAGACAGACATTGAATGAGCGAATGCAAAGACATTACCCGAACGCTCATCCAGAACTTACCTGTCATTTACTGGAACTGCACGTTTCACTTCGGGTCGGCGCCATATCTCTGGCATTCCGAACCCCGGCCCCTAAGGGGAAAAAGACATAAGCGTTAGCGCTTGCTGCAATAAGACAATGAACATTATTAAGCTTGAACTTTTGAACTTGCTACAGAACTCTTACAGCGCCTTACCTGAATAGTCAAGCTTATTTGAACTCCCATCAAACCTCAATCCAGTGAAGTAACTGGGTTTCAACGCGCCCCTGCATCAGAAGCAGGATGGAGAACTCATCCTTCCAGACCCTAAGGTGAGACTTCACGGGGAATCGTGGAAGGGTATCGTGGAGGGTTGGAAGGGAGTGGGAGGCGTGAGCATTATTCCGTCAGTAGGTAATACTCCCTTTTCACGCACAGGGGAATATTCCTGCGAGCCAGAGAAGCCAGAGTAGAGGGGCCCTACCTGTCCATCCTCAGAGTCCTGCGCTTCACCATTGAAGAAGCATCAGCACTCGAAGCCAGACCTGCGCCTCCGTGGGAATCAGGTGAGCGTGACAGATGCTCTATCAGCCTGCAAGGGTTTGACTTTACCATTGAGCATACATAGGTCAGGATGCAATCATCAAAATGCGGATGGTCTCTCCAGGAAGTATGATTGACTGGAAGAAGATATTCATCCAGCAGTGGATTAAATCCTCTTGTCCCTTATTCTGGTGGATGAGTGTTGGGGATAATGTTCAGTTCTCTGCTAATTCCCTTCAACCTTGAAGACCCCCAGCACTATTGCTGGACTCTAGATTCTATTTCATTTTAACCTCCTTAGTGAGTGGAACTTTTTGCCACTCACTCATGCATTTTTTTTTCTGACTGGGATTTGTTATTTGTACTGTTTAATGGAGTATGGTAAACTCCATAGGCATCTGTGTTTTGCTAGGTAACACAGACCACCCTCTGTGCAGTGTCACTGAGGAGTCCCTTGGACTCCTCTAAGTGTGTTAATACATTTTTGTGTGAGAACTACAGTTCCCAAGAATAGTAGGATAACTTTTCCTTTTCTGGGTCCAGCATACACCACCTTATGTGGAGTGCTGGGGAGTTACCTAGTAACTCCTTGTCAAACTTATGTAAGCTCCATGAGGGTCTTCTTCCCCCACCGCCACGGCAGAACCATCCCCTTTCACATGTGGAGTACCCCAAGGCTCATGTGTGTCCCCGACACTTTACAATGTCTTCACAAAACCCCTATTTGACATATTGGACTGCATGGGTGTCACGTACACAAATTACGCGGATGACACCCAAATTCTTATTCCCATTACAGGTGATTACACAACTGACTCCTTAGCTATCAACGCCATTTACTAAGTTATCCAGGCCTGGATGGCATAGCACGAATTGTGCCTAAATGACGAGAAAACTGAGCTTCTCATCCTAGGTTCACCCCACAAACTCAGTAAACTCGACCCCTCATTCAAATCCTTTACCATTGATGGTAATTCCATCAAAGTAACCAAGACATTAGGCATGTACCTCGACTCCACACTATCCTTAACCAGACAAACTAATGCAGTCTCCTCAGCTCCTTCTTACATTTGCAAACTTATCACAGCCTGCCGCCCCTTCCTGTCACCAGCTAACTGTACCTACCCTAGCCAGGACCTTGGTCCTATCCAAAATCGACTATTGCAATGCCCTCTACCTAGGCATCGATCAATGTAATATCAGAAAACTCCAAATTATCCAAAATAATGCTATTAGAGCGGCCCTCAACATCCCTAGGACTTCACACATCTCAGAACACGGGCGTAACCTCCGCTGGGTCTGTTACCCAAAGAAATTCCTTTAAAGTGCTGACACTTACACACAAAAGCATTGCAAACCAACCCCTAGCTACCTCTCCAACAGTTTCACAACTCATTCAGCTGCAAGACCCCTTAGAAGCACACATGCTAACTGCCTTGTCATCCCACGCTTCAACCTCCAAAAATCTGGCGGTCGTAGCTTCCCAGTCCTCGCGTCTAAGCTGTGGAACACCCTTCCTAACCCTCTCAGAGCAGAACCTTCGTTCCACGCCTTTAAGCGTAAGGCCAAAGTTTGGTTGTCCACCCTTGACTAGGTCTAACCGTGACTGGAACCTTCATCTCTGCATCTTAGGCCGCTCTCGCATCATATCCTGACATCAGATCTTGCTCAGAGTATGTTCCCTGTACACACTCCTGTATGTAATTTGTACATTCTGTATATTCTTTTTCAATTAAATTAATGTGCCTGTAACCCTGTATATTTTTGTATATTTTAAGTTAAATATTGTTTATGTATCCTGCCTGTAACTAAAAATGCGCCCGGTTGCCCACGGGCCTTGCGCGTTATACAAATAAACAAAATACCAATACAAACTCTTTGTTACACTGACTGACTTAAATGGCTGGTGGCAGTGGTTACTTTTTACTACCTTTTTGTTCTGGTTACTAGCAGGCTGAACTATCAGCTGCAGTACAGCACCCCATTGGTGAACATTTTTCCAAAATAGCCCCGGTCTTCTTTTTTTGCAATTTTCCGTCTGTCAGTTCTTCTGGGCTTTTACTCTATCCTTTAGAATAGGTTTGGGTCCTTTGAGTGATTTGCCTTTGGGGGGCTTCAGCTCTGAAGCCCGGCCAGGCTCCAGTGTGTCGGGAAAGGCAGGAACTGTGGGAGGGAGGAGGACAGCCACCCCCAAGGTGATTGACCACTGCATGACTTTGAATAAATGGAATCCCTGCATAAAAGATGAGGATTTTGGGAATACAGAGCGAGTCGACCACTGGAACAAGGAATCCCAAGCAGAAGACGAGCAGAGATGCCAGCAACACCCTCCAGGACCACGAAAGCACAGGTGAAGCCTTGCAGCTGTGCTGACCCCTTTTTCACATTGTCAGGGAAGACCTGCCAAGGACGACTTACTCCCTTAGTCTGGTGGGACAAACTAGCCTCTAGATCTGCTTTTTTTGGGGCATCCCTCGACTTGCTGTGACTTTCGTGGGCTGCAATATCCCAATACCCGGGGTACCTGGTCCATCAACGAGTGCATAGTCTTCCGAAGAATGAATCCAGCTGAAACTTTTCAGGCATCCGTGTGGACCTACAGAAGCAAGAATTCCTCGTCAAAAAGTCCCCTCACGAGATTTCAGGACCGAGTGGCCAAGGAAAATCCAACCATGGGTATTCGTTCCATCTTGGTGCTAAGAAAAAGGTACCAAACCAACATTGCTGCCAAGTGCCTCTCCAGAGTGCTGCCGCAGAAGCCTGCCAAAGGTTCCCCTTTCATCACCACAACCAAGGAGCAGGAATCGGGGGCTGCATCAGGAAGGAAGCCAGTTACAAATTCTGCTTCATCTTTAAGGTGCTGTGGGACTTGGGGTATAAATACCTTTTGCCATATTTCAGTGCTTCCTGGCTTGGGAAGTGCTAAAATCTACAATTTCGAGTTGACCTTGACTCCCTTGTTCAAGCCTTTCAGCTTGTGCACTGGCATGTAGGCTCCCCTTGAGCTCCTGTGTTTCTTGAAAAACTTATGAATGCTTGATTAGCATTTTCTCTGAAGAACTAGAACTATCCACTTGACTTTGGTTGTCCTAGTTTCCTAAAGGCTCCTCTTAACCCTATTGGCTTTGGCAGTGCTGGTTCCTCCATAGGTTTTAAATTGTATAATACTTTTTATTGCTAGGAAGCAGACTACCTACATCCCTCTGGGAGAAAAGACTATTATAACAGTTGCTAAAGTGTGTTCTATTGAACTCTGAAACTTTCCCTTCCCAAACTCAATTTTGTAAATGTGAGATGCTATCAGTGAAAAAACGTTGTTAACGGGACGTTATGGTTCAGTTGCCCTAAGAAAAACCTATCGAAGTAAGTGCAAAAACTTTTTGGTACGGACATTAGTTAATTTGCACTAATAACCTATCCATATTATGTTTACAAGTAAAACCAAGAAAAAATGTGCCAGTTATGGCGAGCATAAGGAACCATAACTCGCGCCACCACTGTGCTTTGCAAGGACTAACACCCATGACATCAAACATGACATCACAAATGGCATTGATGACATCATATGTCTGGCACCCTCTTTTTTTTGTTCACTGACATATGTAGGCCAGGTGGTTTTCCTCACTGACAGTCAGGAACGAAAAATTGAAAAGTTACTATATTTGTAGACCTTACCCTTCTCATATGTTCTTACACTACTTTTCTTAGGATTCAGTCACATCATATGATACATATGAGGGGAAGAAGGAAGCCTGAAACGCAGCAATCATTTGTGCGCATCAACATAGTCGGGTAGGTTATGAATAGTTTCTGGTAATACTGCTGCAGTTTTGCTTACTTTAATTTCCCTGTATATGTTCATATTTGTATGTGTTGTGGTCTCTTGTTGTGTGTAGTAGTAGAATTATGTGGTAAGTAAGGCATTGTGAGCTACTTATTACATGTTTCACAGAGCAGGAAAATCTGAAACGAAAGCATTCATCATTTTATTATGCTGCATGTAAAGATTTTGAAGATTGCACCTGTATGGTGCATGCTGTAGACAATGCCTATGTTTCTACATGAGTTCCTTCATGTATTGGAAAGAACTCTGTAATGCAATTATGTTTATAAGATTGCATTGCTTAATGTACTATTTATGGCATGATAGTTCTTCCAATGATCTCTCATAGTGTTCTGCCAACATTAAAATGAAAATCACTTGTGGAGGTTTTCCATGAAAACTAAAAACATGTGATATCAACAGTGATGTCATCAATGCCATTTGTGATATCATGTTTGACGTCATGGGTGTTAGTCCTTGCAGTGCACAGTGGTGGCGTGAGTTATGGTTGCTTATGCTTACCATAACTGGTGAATTGCTGGGGTGTTTTGGTTTTACTTGTAAACATAATATGGATCGGGTGTTATTAGGGCAAAGTAACTGTAATGTCCCTTCAAAAAGGTTTTTGCACTTTGATAGGCTTTTCTTAGGGCAACTGAACCATAAAGTCCCTTTAACATTTTTTCACTGAATTTCATAGGTTTTTACCAGGATACCCTTAGTTTGCATAGATGTACCATACACCATACCAAATCGATGGCTCCATGCCGATGGGCACAGTAACCGTGGACTGTGCGTCTGTTAGCGGATATCGGGTGGCATTCAACCTGCTGAAAAAGGCAGGGGTACTCTTACATAGTAGTACCATTCAGCAAAGACAGGGAACATATACAAACAGCACCATGTATGTGAATTGCAAGGAAAAATAGAGAAGGTCTGCAAGCTCTGTAGTTATGCAACAAACAGCAAAGGCATAGGGTATGCACCAACAAGATAAATGTCTGCCTCCAGCAATATTACTGCACTGCTGCTTAAAGTGGTAAGTACACTAAAGTTTCTTCTATAATTGCAGTTTGTGCAGTGTACAATACTAAAAAACCATGTTTCTTTTTTTACACAGCAATGGCAAGCACCTTAGAATAGCTGGAAGAGAATTTCCCTCATAACGATAGTAACCCCATTGGTACGCACAACAGTCTGAAAAGTAAGACAGTTAATATATATTGCTTCATATACACCTAACAGATATTTTTTTCATTACCAGTACATACTGGAAATTAAGGGAATGCACCACAAGCTGCACCTCTTCCACAACAGCATACGGCCACAGGAAGTGAAGGATACTCTCTAAATAACCAACTAGACAGCTTGAATGCCAAAATGGAGCAATTGCTAAACAATTTTGCTGCTTTAAAAGATTTTGTACAAGGACATATTATGTAAGAAATAAAATAACACTGCCCCACCTGCACGTGTACCCCTTCCCCATTTGCCAGCCCACCATCCCCACAAACTCCCTGTGATCAGAGACGTTACAATGAGACCTCAATCCCTTCCACCCCTCATGGCCAACTTGTACAAATCCCCTGTATATGTACCCATTTCTGCTACCCCTTCCCTTTTCTAATCGTATCTATTTATGTGTGAAAATAAAGGTTTATATGTAAATTGTTGCTGAGTGTGGTTGGCTTATCCTTTTTTTCTTTTTGTTTTTTTTTTTATCCCATGCGGCGCACAATACTGTCCGGGATGGACCCCAAGTAAGCAAAATGGAGGTGTCTTACGGACACGGCACCTGACCGGCCTAGCCGCAATCACAATGGAGGTATCCGTAGGACACCACTACTGGCTGCATGTCTGCATCTTGTTATGCACCTTTTAATTAGTTGTGGGAGTGCATGCCTGTCTGTTGCACAACTGCACGCATGCGTATCTCATCCTCTGTGTCCTGGTAACACCGTCCCTGTCCAGCATGTTCGAAAAAACGTGTGATTTACTTTCAGTATTTCAAACCGCCCACCCATGTCCTACAGACAGCTGTGCACATAAACATCCCACCTTCTGTACCCTACAAACACCCAGCTTGTTCGAAAATGTTCGCCGCACGTGTGTCACACTTTTAATTAGTCCGTAAATCCCAACCCTGTCTGTAGGACACCTATGCACATGCGCACAAAGCATTCCACCCAACACTCGCCCTGCGGACAGCTGTCCCATTCAAGAACATTCGCAACATCCCTGTGATCGCACCCACGCTGCGCGTGGACCCTTATTTGCCGGACACGATCCGGACCCCCCCCACCCCCGACATTGATAAAGTACTGTTTTCTGCAATGTAAGGAAAGTATACCTTTTTCAGAGGTCCCACACTGTGCCCCTGTAGATCTAACTATTTTTGGGAATGATTTAGGCCCGCTTTCCGGATCCAAGTGCTCCACAGCAGCTCTAAAAGGCCACACGCCAGAGGTGCTCCGCATTCTGTTTGTGGCTTTCCATAACAGAGCAGTGGTCCACATTGCTTTGTGCTGGAATTGCTTTCTGGTGCTATATTACCTTTGCAACTAATGGCAGCCATGGATGCTGCTACTGCCTCTAACTCGGCAGCACCACCCCCTCACCGTCACTACTACTACTACTACCACCACCACCACCTTCCGAAGGGCCTGGACAAGGGAACAGGTGTGGTAATGTAGATGGAGATCAAGAGGAGAACGAGGATGAAGTAGAGCAAGTATCCATTGCCTGCAGCCAGTGTGAGTCCTGGGTGTGGAAACCATTTACCACTGTAGGAGACGTTCTCAAAGCTTGTGCTAACCAGGTGAGATGCACTGAGTGCAACATAGTACTCAGTCACGGAAAGCCTGGCTTGTACAGCTACGGCACCACCTCCATGCAGCGACACCTCAAATCGAACCACAAGGCAACAGTTCGGAGGGTTCTCCCCTTCGAACAAGGCAGTAGGTTAATTTCCTCTAGAGCATCCTCTGCATCTGTTCCTGCCACCACTAGGGACACTCCTGTGGGGCAGCGGATCACTAAACCAGCCTTGCAGGCCATACGCATGGCAGCAGACCCTTACCTTTCAAAGGTCACTGTATTGTGCATGTACTGCGACGCAGCACTGTGCAGGGGGGAGCAACTTCGAAGTGCTTTCGAGGCTTCGGTGTGGGAGCATGAAAAGGACTGCCCCCTACCTAAGTAAGGGCCACCCAACATCTTCCTCTCTCCACTTCCCCTTTCTTATCCCTGTGGTTGGTGCCCTTTCGCTAACCTCCCTCCCTTCCATTCCTTTCCTTTTGTGTCGTGTGTTACAAGAACAAGAAAAATACGAAACAACCCAAAAAAAAGGATGTTTTCAGAGCCACCTTTAACAGTTCAAAAATAGAATTTCCAATGAACGGATGCAGGCCACTGCGCAGCCTATAAGCTCCACAGACAGAGCAGTAAATAATGTGAGGGGTGGCTCCATCAGACACATTGCACTAATTCCCAAAAGGAAGTGGTGGCTCTGAAAAGAGCCTTTTTGTGCACTTTGTTTTTGGAAGGTTTGAAGTGTTCATCACTGACTGGGGAAATGCTTCCTATACTGGCAAAAAGCGCTGCACGGCATTTTGGATATTTCGCAGAAACGGCTGATTGCCAGCATCAGTAAGATGGACTCCATCTTGACTAAAAATATTGGTACTACGAAACGTAATGTTTTCATTGTGAAAGGAGAACATGCCAACATCTCTCAAAAAGGTGGAAACAGCCTTGTTCACATTGCGCCTCACTTTCTCCATTTGCAGACCAAATGAGGAAGAACGCAGCCACATCTGTCTCTGGGCAATGCGAGAAAAAATTTCTCGAAACTTTGGAAACATGTCCATGACTTTCCGAAGTGTCTCCATCACAAAGTGCAGTGAGAGTCCGGTAACATGTCCTAAACTGTTCCTCGACAATGAATAATAATAATGTCTGGATGATCGAGCGTCACCAAAGTGGCACAAAGAGGAACCACATGCAGCCAGTTAATTCCACGTACTCCGTACCAGTGCACATCCACATGATGGAACCCAAGGTGTTAAGCCACTCCACAGCTTTCTGCATGTACTTCCAACCAATGTATCCAGGAGTCGTCCAAAAGCCATACACTCTGCCTCCTGAACGACACAGCCATAACCATAGGCAACTGCATTCCTATTTGCAAACACACCTTCTGCCACAATCTCTCCTTACACACCACAACCAGGAAACCTTATTGACCAATCCCCACGCCTCCACAGTCCCATGTCCATGCCTGCTACCCTCAAAAGACCTGCATGTGGCACGTGCGCTCATCCAACTGCTGCGGTGTCTGTAGACCTATTGTCCTTTTCTGCACCGGTGCAGGAACACATTTCAACCAGGGTAGAGGATCTCTTTATAGGTAGCACTGAAGAGTTTATTTTTTTAAGGTGCTTGTAAGCAAACACCTTTTTCTTTTGTATTTTTTGGGGATTGTTCTCTTCTTCTCCTAACATTACTACACAAGCTTCTTCAAAATAGCTTTTAGATTCTGGAACACAAGAGCCTTTTTAATCAGGACAAAAAAAAAAATCAGCTGCACTGAAGAACCTCACATTAGAAGCACTAAGGGTCTCATTGGCACAGAAGAAAATGCCAGCATCGAACAAAAATGCAGACATGCCACCGTTTACAAGACTCCTTTCCTGCTCTACCTCGGAAGAAAGTACATCGGGATTGTTCCATACTGGTCTAGGTTGTATGCATGAGAAAATCCCCTTTGCAGTGGGAAAAAGGCGCATCAGTGCTTTCGTCAACTCCTTCAGTTGACAGAGCAAACTTGCAGCAGTGCTAAAACCCACATGCAGGGCTCCACAATGCAGCACTAGGACGTCAGCAGTAGTCCAAGTGGCCACATTTCTGCACTCTGCAATCACAGCTTGCAAACTCGGCAGAGCCACACTGCGCCACAGTGTCAACTCCTTACAGACCAAAATTGCCATCAACACTGCTACCCAGTGCATATCTCAGCAGTTCACCCACAAACTAATCACCCACGATGAACACTCTGACTCTCTGCATCTCTGCCGTCATCACGCTACACAGCAATAAAATAAATGATTACCACCCCTTCCTGTTAAGCACACCCTCAACACCTGATTGGATAATCCGCAGTCCCATTTCCATGGCAAGCATAGTTGGAAGGACAGCATGTGGCACGTGCACTTCCCTAACTACCGTGGGGGCCGTGCCCCAGTAAAGCAGGGGCAGTCCTTCCTTCTCCACTACTTTTTCCAGCACGCCCTCATTGGGTACTGTTAAACAGTCACACACGCATACAACAATCATATCCAAGACCCCTGCATCTAACATTATCTCTGTTCAACACTCCTTACTTACCGTTAAACAATCAGAGTATAAATCTCCTGTGATTCAAAAGCACCTCCACTGAAAAGTGATGTAAAACTATCCAAGATTTCTGCATCCAGATTAGCCACATTGCCACCCATCACCACATCCTACAGGTATCAATATTATTCATACAGTACATTTGCAACTCTGTTATAAGTGCCTCTCAACAGGGTACTTGCCACTGAACCTCCATAATGTACTCAAAAATCATACTGTTATTTCTCCCATCACCTACCATCAAATGCCACCTACAATGGTATGTGCGTTCAAATTTTTCATTTACCCATATCAGCTATTGTAATATCCAAACGGTTACTCTCTTCTTTCCTTCTGTCAATTTTACAACCTTTTCCCCACTAACGCACCTCCTATAAAATTCGTAAAATTTTCACAGAAAAGAATCACTGAATGTATCCTACCAAACTAAGCCAAGTACATACATTGCATGCATAACAGGGTGCCTGCCACTTACCTTGTACACTTCACAGAATGCAACATTACTTAAAAACCAAAAAAAGTATGTGTGCATTCATAAATGTGTATAAATAAATCAAACAACTGAAATAATTGCTCCACTCATGTAGTAAGCATGTATCTGCAGAAAAGTTAATGGAATTGCACACACAAAAACATTCTCCATTCCAATCTGTACATCTTTCTGAACCTTTTTGTCACCCTTATACAATTACGACTAATCCATTTATCAAACTAAATAGTCCTACACCCAGGGCTCCAGATAAGGCGAGTACTAGGCCTTTTTACGCATGAAACTCTTGTAAATATGCCAGCTTCATTATTTTCCTGGGTACATTTACACACAGGTTTAGAGCAGAGGGCAGTGCAAAGGTCAGGTTACTTGACAGAAACCAGAAGGATTCTTGTGATTTTTATCTACATGGATGTAATTGCAAGCCACCTCTGAAACAGAATGCATTTCTCTGAAGCCTTTCAAAAAAATAAACTGCACACTGATAAAAGGAATGATTTATTTCCATTCATCTTAAGAAGCACGTGCCTGTTTTCCTAGAATTTTGGGATTGTATAATAAGATGGAAAACTAAGTTGCAATTGAGATTTTTTTTTAAACAAGTTATGCTTTTTTCCCAGTGAAAGCAAACCAGTATTGCACAATTGTTTTTTTCAGAGTTACGGTACTGTGTGAATAATCATGCAGAGGCAGATCATTTTACACTTCTAATTTAATTTACAGTCTAATTATAAAAACAGTGTGTAAAATGATGACTATGCACAGTCTAGTTTACATCCATTCAACCTTGCAGTCAAATGGTCAGTGGCAGCAGAGTCTTTGCTCAAGGGTGAGTAATTGTCATTACACTGATCACAGGTGTTCTAGCCTCTCAAATCTTCAAGACTACAAATAAAAGATCCAAAACCTGACTCTCAAAGTGCAAGCGCTGTTCAATAACAAACAAATGAAAGTTACATTGGTAATTGAAATAGAAACTCAGCAAAACCTGTCCCTGTGATAATCCAGATAGATATTTAACTGTATGTAGCGCTTCATAAATGGTTCGTCATACATCTAGGTACTGTGATCATTATAACTCAGTCGATACTCAGTTAACCAACCTCTGAAGGATGTTAGCCAATAAGATAGCTCAGCTGGTTGAGCACTCGTTGCTGCAATCTCTGCGTGATCTGTGGGTTGCGGGTTCGAATCCTGGCAAGTCCAACTCAGCCTTTCATCCTTTCGAGGTCGAGAAAGGAATACCGACTTTGGTTTGGTGATAATTGTGATAAATATGTTCTATGTACAGCGCTTTGGCAAAAGAGCTATATAAATAACCATTTGACCACTCTTAGATATCGAATTTAGCATGGCGTCCTTGCCTCTCTGCACTGTTGTATCATAACATTGGCATACCATTAGGTAGTAATAGCTCCAGGAAATTAGGACTTTCATTAAACATCAAAAGACAATTCTGCTATCGAATCTCAAAACACACAATACAAATTCATGTATGCTTTACTATATAATTGGCTAGGTTTATGTGATTTCAACATTTAAATATATACAGGAGAGATCAAATGGCGAGAAATAATGAAAGGTATATTCTGTCACAATGCAGAAAGCTGCCGCATAGTAATGATTTCCACACATTTTTTTCACACGTCGGCTGGATGTCGCATACATTTTACTCTTGCAAAGGCGAAAAGTCATTTTTACTCTCTTAAAATCACATTTATACTCAAAGTTTAAAAATGGAGAGTAAAATACTCCCACCTCAAAATCTTATCTGGAGCACTGCCTACATCAATACACTCACTTGGTAAAGTGCATGTCTTACAACGCACTTACAAAAAAACCACTCACCCCCTTACCAAACATGATGCTCCCAATTAATTACACACACACACTAACTCTTCCTGCCAAGACATCCCCCTACACTTTTAACTAATGTATTCTCCAAATGCAATCTCTATGCCATTAACAAACATATTTTCTTACTATCTTCTTGTACAGTTTCAGTACCCACCTCTGTCCTGAAAGCCACAGGCGTGTCAAGTTGAAAATACAACCTAGAATAAACCTACTCTCAACAACCAACAAAGTACAATACCATCAAAGTGTTTTACGTCTTACTGAGAGAGTGCAGTGTTCTTGTATTGTAAAATACACAATTCCATCAACCCACCAGCATTTGCTTCATTCTTACTCATTACACCTCTACAGTTCCTCACTTTATATTATCATCTCACCACCATTAGAATAACCTCCAGATAGCAATATAGCATTCCCAATCTAAAGTTGCAGCCTATTACACAATCGCACACCTCTATGCATATGCCTACACTCATATTCAACCACTCATGCACAGTGCACACATATACATTTAAAAATCTGCACACACATTCCTTTTTTCTCCATAGAAAGTAGCCATCCACCCCTAGCAGAATTTGTACACAAAGTTAAGAGAACCGCTAATATAGTCACTAACGAAAACAAAAGCACCTACCAGTAAGGAAACTGTAATTCCTCTGTCAAAATGTAGAAAAGAAATGTACTAAAAAGAGTGCAACTCTCACTACTGCTAACAGAGCACGTACAAATGGTAATGTCACCACAAGGAAGCATTCCAAAAAATGTATTTTACAAAAAGTTTCACCAGAGTCCTTCAGAACCTTATAAATAGAGGGGAGAAATCACGCTCAACCCTTAACATTTACAGCAGAAAAGTAATCCCGGAAGCTCTTGTAGACAGTGCAATGCTCCTCAAACGGAAATTCTTTATTAATTTTAAACAGAATAAATCCACTAACAAAATTAATTTGTAAATACAACCACTACTTCGAAACAAACGCAATATCAGTATAGATACCTTTTGGCAACATCTGTACAGGTGAGTGGAGTCACACCGCCAGCATAGAGCCATACTTCAATGAAGAATCATACAAACAAGAGCAAACAAACCAAATTGCCATACGTAGCAGTTGGCTAGAGTATGAAAAGGTAGACAATACCATAATGGAAGAAGAAACACTGCTTTCATAAATATCCCCATCAATCTTAGATTCCACTGTCCATTCCACTGAACCAATACGCCCCATCTACAAATGGCCTTGCACATCAATGTGTAACGTTCACCAAAACTCTATAAAATCTTTGCAGCAGTTCCTCAATCACTACATGAAAGCCAACAATAAAGGAACAATTTAAATACTACAAACTATGGGCTCCTGTCCAGTGCGCAAATACACAGGACTATGAGGACATTCCTTAGCCTGCATTTCTGGACCTGTTTGCAAAAGCAACTTCCACCATATCAAAAAGTTAGCAACACACCATTCTACTGTAAGAAATCTCGTTTACAAACTGTAATATGCAAAAAGCCCAGCTTTAGCACTGGAACATTTAAATGATATTCTACTACACGATACAGCCAAACAGCTGCTCGAACAAATAGACTACATTCAAAGGAAATATTTTGGAACTGAAGAGCACTTACAAACACCAGCACTTTCAAAAAACAGTAGCTACAACTTTGCAGATGTCAACTTTTTATGTCACACATACAAAAAAGAAATACGAAAGTTCAAAAGCGCATCTGCTGAAGTGCCAAACCAAGTATGTGCGTGTTGTCGCAGAACTTTCTAACAAAGAGCACAAAAACTATAGATGTAATGCACAAAATAGAAGACAATGAGGAATCCCAATGGTTTCGATTAGCTCTCTACGTTATAGCAGAAAACAAATACGAAATTATGAACACCTCCATATTGTGCACATACTGCACTGCAAAACTTAACAATAACGAAATGCCATCACAGGCTATCAGTAATAATTTGGAAATATTTCCACTGCCAACCGCACTGCAACAGCTTAATTTGTATGAGAGCATTATAATCCAAACAATACACCGATTGCAAGCAATAATATAACTTCAACCAAAAACTGCAAAATTGCCTCCCACTGAATTACTAAGAGGCATTCGTGGGGAAGTGGTTTATGATTAGATTTCAAAGAAAATGTAGACACTCTACGAGTACAAAGGTCAATAGAACAATCTTTGATTATCCTGTTAAATGGTGTACCTACAAAAGACAAAACAAAATTGGCAGCAACTAGTGGACTAAAACAAAGTTAGGAAAGCCTTGCAATATCTTGGAGAACAATGAATACTACAAAGAAATAAACGTTGAAGAAAACCTGAGAGAAACCACCAAAATAATTCAGGACTCAACAACTGGCCAATTTGAACTTCTAGATCCTACTGCAGCCGCCAATATTTTAATCTTTATACAATTCACCCACTGCACTCCAAAGACACCATAGACGATGCACTAGAAACATATCAAATGTGGCAAGCCAAAGGATCGGCAATCAGTATGTGGGAAAAAAGTGTAAAAGCACAAGCCTTTCCTCTACTCTTCCCGACTGGAAAAGGTGGAAGTTGCGATGAAAGATGCACACAAATAACAGCAGCAGAATACCGCTCTTTACGAATAAATTCTGAAGACCCTAGATTTAGACAAAATGTGGAATACATATTCCACCTCCTCTTTGAAAGTGAACTAGCAACGCTATGTTATGGAGTTGCACACACATTGAAAACCGGCTCCTATTTTCAAAACATGTCTGCTACACAGCTATTTCAAAAGGTGCAAGACAAAGACAACGATTTACAGTCAAGTATTACTGATCTCTTGGCAAACATGAGTGGTAAGAAAGAGTACTGGTTCCTACGGCATGCAGGTGTACAGTGTATGCTAATAAACCTTGGCCCACCCACATGGTTTGTCACTTTAAGTTGTGCAGAGTATGCATGGGAAGACTTTCACACTTTCCTATGCATAGCAAACAAAAACAAAACAGGTTTAGACATGAAAACACCAGGAGAACTCTGCTCTCTTGATCCCGTAAATGTATCCAGGTACTTCCATCCTCTCTTCATTGCCATCCTGCACTTCATTTTCAATAAAGCACTTCCTCCCCTCAGAGCAGTGGAAAACTTGTTTTGGAGAAAAGAATATCAAGCCAGTGGAGCACCACATATCCACATGCTTTTGTGCATTAACAATGCTCCTAAATTTGGTCAGGACAGTGATGCAACTGTTTCGCAGTTCATTCAAAAATATGCCACTTGCAAAATCCCTTCAGAAGGTACACATAGTGACCTACATGCACACATTTTGCAGTTTCAAAGACACAAGTGTTGCAAGTATTGTCTGTGCAAATATAAAAACAAAGGCAAATACTAAACCAAATGCTGCTTTGGTTTCCCTAGACCGTTTTAAGCAACAGGGCAAGTAAACAGCTTCATGTCTTTGGTTAGCTACAGTGTGAGGGGGAAATTTCATAAGAACACATACTGCATAAAAAGATCCGAAGCATAGTACATCAATGATTACAATGCAATAATTGCCCTCCTACGGAATGAAAATGTAGATGTACAGTACATTGCAGACAATTCCACTGCAGTTGCACAATATGTCACAACCTACTTAACCAAAGCAGAGAAAACAGAGCTCAAAGACCTCTGGGATGACATATCATCTGACAAAACACTGTCACATAAATTGTACAGCTTTGGCATAAAAATGCTATCCCCTAGAGAATGTGGCTACTATGAAGCTGCAGACTGTTTAACCGGCGCTGCCTTATATGGGAAATCTGAAAACATAGTGTGGCTAAACCTTGGTCCTACTGCGTCCAGAAAGAGTTCTGTAATCATTCGAAGACATAGAAACAATAGCCAAAAACGATACTAACAGCCAGGACATTTTGAAAAACATCTTATTGGACACATACTACCCAAACAGCAGTATTACTTTAGAAACCATGTGCCTGTGGAGCAGCCCAAGATGGCTCGCCTTTCAGCTCTGTGCGGCCTCGGCATTCATCTGCTCTCATCTGCGGTTCCTGATATTGTGAAGGACTATCGGCTGGCTGAGTTGTTTCTGCCACTGCACTGGACAATTTGTGTGATTTTGGTCTCGATCGGCCCACCTGGGACCTGGCTGGCGGCCCTGTCGGATTTGGGCCTAGCACTCCACCCAGCCCCGGCGGTTGCCTAACATCCGGCCCTCCCGCCTGGCCTTGATTGATTCCTTGGTCCTCTTCTGCTGCCCGCTGCTCTGTGAAATCGCGGCGAGTGCCTGGGGGTCCTGCTGCGGATGCCGCCACACTGTGGATGCCACCTGCTGCGTCAGTGATCATCGCGACCCCCCGGCGCCGATGACACGGAGGATCCCATCGTCCCGCTGCCGCGAGGGCTGGAGCGGTGGGCGTCGAGACCTCTGCCCCCTGGCTGCGACACTACGGGCCTGTACTATCATAAGGAAGCGGCCCTCACCATACTGTCTGCCCACTTTTCTGCTGACCGTGTCGCCGCCTCTGCCCGTGCCCCCCTAAGAAAGATCCCGCTGGCACCCCCATGCAACCTGTACACATAAGGAGGCCGCGATCACTCGCCTTCACAGCCTTGCCGCTCCACTGCTGACTCTCTGCTAGCCACAGCGGTCCCCCACCTGCCTCTAACCGCCTACCGCCACCGAAGGACACTGCGTTTGACCCTGCCGGCCCTGGCCCATCTCAGCTCTCCATCCTACCCATAAGTGGGTCCTCACTGCAACCGTGCCAACCACAACGACAATGCCTACCAGAAATAAGGCGGGGGCCCAAGGAGGTACAATGGACAAATACACTAAAGCGGTCCCTCGAGATGAGCCAGCCAGCACATCATCGCCACAGGACGAGCCAGACTTAACCCTGCACCGTGCGGTCGAGGCCCCTGACCTCACCCTACTAATGGAATCCATGGCTAAAAACTTTGCCTCCTTCCATGAAAAATTAGACGACATCAATGCTAACGTCGCCTCGCTTAAGGCTCGAGTGGACCAGGCAGGATCGAGGATCACCGAGGCGGAAAACAGGATCTCGGTGAACGAAGATAGCATCACCGCGCTCCAGGTCATTGTGGCCTCCCTAACGCGTGACATGAAAGGAGTCAAGGCGAAGTGTGACAATCTGGAGTCGCGCTCCCGTAGGAACAACTTGCGCATTATCGGGGTCCCTGAAAATGCCCTCAAGGGGCGGATGGAGGACGCAGTGGAGAAACTCCTCAAGGACCTACTGGATGACCCTGCTCTCTCTCTCCGTATTTCACGGTTGAGCGGGCTCACCGGGCCCTGGCTTCACGGCCCAGACCCGGCGACATCCCCAGACCCATTATCGCCAAGATTCTCAACTACCGCGACGGAGATCTCATCCTCCGCCTGTCGCGGGAAAAGGGAGACCTGCGATTTGAAGCCCATACGGTCAGAATCATCCCGGACTTCTCGCTGGCGATGCAGCAGGAAAGGCGCCAGTTCCTATGCGTCAAAAAGCTGCTCAGGGAGCGCAATGTCCCCTACGCCATCCCGTTCCCGGCACGACTAAAGATTACGCATGATGGTAAAATCATCTTCTTCACTGTCCCTGACGAAGCAGTGAAGTTCATTGAACTACATATACCTCTCCCCGGGCCGCGAGCCGACCACACGCCATAGACTGCGCAGCCTACGATGTTCTCAAAATGTCCACGGATCCATGACTTTTGATGTGTTGATGGCAACCCTACCGTGTCCACTCAATAACTGCGGCCTCTTGCCATGTGTATGCGGGCCATAGGCTCGCTCCTACACTGCTTCTTTGCCTTCTCCCTCACCTGGCCCCTGGAGCTATCCCTGTGCCCTGCTCTCTCTTGTCATGTCATCTTGCCAGAGCGTCTTCTCTGGTCTCGGAGGCTGTCTATGATACCTGTTTTACCGCAACAATACACTCGGGACAGCTTCTGCTGCCCCACATCAAGCCACAAATGCCGGCCGCACGGCACCAGCGCCCCCGTTGCAGTTGCAATGTTTGCTTTCAATTTTATTTTGTTCTTCCTATTGACTGGCCCCTGTTGGGCTAGGATGTGGCCCTATCCACGTTGGATCTGGTCCTCCGACCTTTGGTTTCCGGTCAGAGCAGGCCCAAGGGGCTTCGGGTGTGTTTTGGGGTGGGAGATCTGCACTGCATGTTGGGGTTGGGCAGTGAGGGTGGAGGGTGGCGTAATTGGGGTTGTGTTAACAGTTAAAAACATGGCTGAGAGACGCATGACCTTAACTCAACACTACTGTGCACACGGCAGGTACATGAGGGACAATCCTTACGAATACTACTACTGGGATGTTCCATAATATATTGCTATGGCTCTAAACATTGTCACATGGAATGTTTGTGGCCTGAGCAATTTCACTAAGGCCCGCAGGATAACTGCCTATGCCCAGCGACATGGTGCCAAAATCCCCTTTCTCCAAGAGACCCACGCTCTCGGGCGCCTAGCAGCATGTCTCGCCCCCACGTGGGGCAACAACAGATTCTACACGAAGTACTCCACCCAATCCAGGGGGGTCCTAACCCTAATCCATAAATCAGTCCAGTTTTCCCTGCGCTCCAGCCATATTGACTCTGAGGGTAGATACGTGATCCTCCATTGCTCACTCGCTAATATGGAATGCCTCCTAGTGAACACATGTGCCCCGAACTTTGATGCCCCTGAGTTCTTTGATGCCATCACCACCACGCTTCTGAAATACATTGGGATTCCCATCATCTGGGGCTGGGACATGAATTTGATCCAAGACAAAGACCTGTATAGGTCCGGGACGGCTCGCAGAGCCCCGTCACGCGCAGCCCACAGGTTACACGCCCATATCGACACACTGGATCTCAGAGATGCATGGAGAGCTCTCAACCCACAAGTTAGAGAGTACACTTTTTACTCATCGGTACACAATAGCCTCTCCAGTATCAACCTGTTCCTCATATCGAGCTGCATGATGGGCAGGGTCATGGGGACCAAGATACTACCGCGCACACTATCGGACCATTCACCGGTAACACTCCAGATAACACTGGGACACGACCAGCCCCTCGCTCCTCTTGGAGATTTAAGTCGGAGGCCCTGCTAGACATAGTCTTTAAAGCCGATATATTAGCTGACATCAACACCTTCTTCGAGTGCAACAACAGGCATCACACCTCCGATGGAGTGCGCTGGGAGGCATTCAAGGTCTTCATCAGAGGGATGTGTATATCTAGAGAGGCTGGTGTCCTCAAGGCCATAAGAATTAGCTTGCAACAGTCAGAAGCGAAATGAAAAGAGCTTGAGAGGGCATATGCCACCTCCCCTTCCCCGACTGCACTGGCACAGATTAGAGCAGAATTAGAAACATTCGAGTCCCACGCCCTAAGAGAGGTTCGGTACTTTGCCCGCCCTGTGGTAGAACACTGTCCAGACTTGTCCGAACTGAGGGGGGCAGGAATCGCATTGATTGCGTCAAGGACACATGAGGCACCATGTGCTGGTCCGACCAGGAAATCCTTGGGACATTCACCACATTCCATACGACCCTATATGGCCCCCAGCAAGAACACAGCCTGCAAGACACTGACGCCCTATTAGATTAGATCCCCATGACCCTCCTCTCCCGCGCGACCAGCGACCTCCTTGAGGCCCCTATCACCCTCGATGAAATAACCACGGTCATCTCGAACTGCCCCAGGGGCAAAGCGCCAGGCCACGACGGCCTCACCTCAGAGTTTTATCGGGAGCATGTAGCCATTCTGGCACCCAGACTCCTGGAGGTGTGGAACGAATCCCTAGAGTCAAACCTCCTACCCCCATCCATGCGTGAGGCGCTTATAACTGTATTACCCAAGCCAGGCAAACCATTGGACGAATGTGGGTCTTATAGGCCCCTTTCTCTGATCAATACTGACACAAAAATATTTGCCAAGATCATTGCCAATAGGTTTCTCCCCATTATGCCCCACCTAGTCCACCCTGACCAGAGTGGATTTGTGCCAGCAGATCCACCGCCCTAAATATCCATCGCCTGTTCAATGTTCTGGCTAGAATTGACCGGCCGTGGGTCACCCTCGATGCCCAGAAGGCATTTGATATGGTGTCCTGGCAATACATGTGGGCGGTGCTCCACAAAATGTGAATTGCCCCACGCATGAGGTCGTACATCAAACTCCTCTACACAAACCCCGCAGCCAGAGTCCTGGTCAACTCCAGGGCCTCGGTCCCCTTTGCTCTCCAGAGGTACCCGCCAGCGCTGCCCCTTTTCTCTGATGCTCTTTGCGCTTGCCATAGAGCCCATGGCTGATAACGTAAGGGACAAACATACGCGCAAAGGTATACGTCTCCGTGATACTCCCAAGATCATTTCTCTATACGCCGACGACGTGCTCCTATATATTAGAGACCCGGCTGCCCACCTAGATCCGATATTGAGAGACATAACCAAAATTGGCACTTTCTCGGGCTTCACCATAAATTATTCCAAATCTGAAATCTTCCCGCTCACCCCGTCCACTACACAACCGTCCTGCGAATTCCCCCCTTCGATGGTCACCAGGAGGCATCAGGTACCTTGGAGTGCAGGTGTCCCTCACTAAAGATTCACTATTGGCTGACAACTATGCGGCTGTGGCGCAGCTTGCTGAGGCTCAAATTTTGAAATGGCGCAGTCTCCCACTCTCTTTGTCGGGTAGACTATCTCTAATCAAAATGATTATGGTCCCTAAATTCCTCTACGTCTTTACAAATGTGCCGATCTGGCCCGGAAAGCGATATTTCAGGAACCTACACGCTGCGTGTGCCCAATTTCTGTGGCACTCGGGTGCGGTTCATAAGAAATGGCAACACATGACTCTTCCCTATGGTAACGGGGGTTTCACCGCCCCCGATTTTGCCAAATATTGGACAACTGCGCAGGCCCAACACGCCACATACTGGTACATGTTCTCCGACCCTCCCCCGCATGTGAAGCTCGAGAAACTAGCGAGCGAGAGCGTTAACACCCTCTCCCTCTGTCAGGATACCCCAGGTGGCTGGTGGGAGCATGCAGCACCAAAGTAATGTGAGTGGTGGCAATCACGGGAAAAGAGTGACACAGAGGTTAAAACCCCTTTATTTTAGGACCTTGCTTTGTGTCCTTTGCAGGCAAAGGGCTAGGTGTGGGCAAACCAGCCCCTAGCCCTTCAAAACAAGGAAAGGAGGAACCGGACTACATTTCCCAGCAGCCTCGTGTGCAGGAGAGACACCGGGAAGCTTCTGGACCCCGCCCTGCAGAACGCGCATGTGCGCCAGGAACACGTGGAGCGCCGCTTGCGCTACGGGATCTTGAAGAGGCAAGACGTGTTTCCAGCGGGCTCCTGCAGGCAGCTATCAGCGGGGCCACACCCCGCCTGCGAACTCTGCAGGCCCCGCTGAGTCCTACAGATAAGTGCACTCTAATCCTTGTTGCTGTACTAGTTCGAACACTCGTTCAGAGTGCATTCCGCTTCAGTCAGTGGCGTTTCGGAGCCCGGCGGCATTGTGATTATTTGAAGCCGCGCAGCTCCACGCCAAGTAGCGAAGCGCGGAGTCGGGTTTTCCGACTTTAACCCTTGCAAACCTTACGGCCGGAATTCCGGCACGGTTAATTCAAGAATGGAGCACCGGCACTGTTCATTCGCTACTTTGCGAGCCGGAGCTCAGACAAAAGTTATTCATGCTTGGTCTAAACTTTAATGTAGCTAACGTTTATGCTGGGTTCCGGCGGTATGTCATGTGTGATCCATTTCTTAAGCGTATGTACGCTCACTCCTGTTTTTTGGTTCTTGTAGCGGAGTTCCTTTGTTCGCTCAGCAAGAAAGAACACTGGTGAATTAACCCCGAGTCTCCTGCTGACAACCGAAGCTAAGTGTTTTCCCTTGTTACCTTATTGCAATGTGATTTCTATGTGTGGTGATCTTATGTTCTGCAGATCAGTGGGTATGCTGTAATATTCATCCTGCTAGATAGCGTATTTGTTAATGTGTGCAATCTAGAGAAAGCAACATCTAGTTTCTAAAGTAGAATATGTGCTCAAGTGAAGGAGTGCTGGACGAAGTGTCAATTGCTTAACAAAACCCCAGGAGGGGCAACACATCTAAACCACTCAGCTTTCCCTTATCCCTCCTCTTTCCTTTTCCTACCTTGTTATCCGGTTTTCCTAACCACCCCAACCTAACCAACCAGCGGACCCTAACCCTCTTTCCCCAGAGGGTCGCGGAAGCCTGTGTTGTAAACACCCCCAGGCCCCAAGACTCAACGGGGAGGTAGGTGTACGTGCTACCTCCGCGCAAGGCCAAGATCATGACACCCTCATCCTCCATAACACATATCACGCCGACACCCCGGCAGACCCTGTGGCGGCCACTGTTAGGGCCTGGAAATATATCTTGCAGATACAACCTGGCCACCACCCGTACTACAAATGGCTGCCCATCTGGCAGTTCCCGGGCCTCAGCCCTACACATGATAAGCTTTTGATGAAACACTGGCATGATCTAGGCTATCGGGCCTTGACCGACTTTTACCCTGACGGGAAGTTTATCACTCCGCAGACATGGCGCCCCAGACACCTAGGTACTGCATTGGAACTGCTACAATACTACAGGCTGAGGGCGGCGTTCCGTGCGTGGTGGCCCTTATACCCAGATGAGCCTCCAGACTCACCTGAGATCCAGTATATATCCAACTCGGCTGGTGCTAGGGGGATAGTGTCCACGCTGTACAAACTGTTGATGGCCGACCCCACAGATGTGCCGATCAAGGCGCGAGATGCGTGGAGTGAGGAGCTGGGCCTCCCCATCACGGACGCAATGTGGGGGAAAATGTGCACACACACTCGGACCACCTCTCTGAATGCCAGGCATAGGTGCATGCAATACAAGCTCCTTAACAGACTATATTACACACCTCAAAGACTGGACAGGTTTGCACACACCCAGGCCCGCACCTGCCCTAAGTGCGGTTCTCCTGCTGCAGATCATACTCATATGTTCTGGTCCTGTGACGCGCTGGGCCCATACTGGAAGGCCATAATTGAAGCTCTCTCAGACATCACAGTGTCCCGTATCCCTGCAGAACCCCTAGCTGTACTGTTCGGCCTGTGGGATAGCCCGGAGTTGAGGAAAAGGTCTAGGTTTCTCAATGTTGCCACCATAATAGCCAAAAAATGCATATTACAATGTTGGAAGTGCCGATTTCCCCCCCCCTCGTTTGAGATGTAGATGAGGGCCCTCACCTGGACTCAATCGTGCGAGGAGGACTACATCAATACCCTCCCGCTGGCCTCCCGCCCCAGGAATGTGTGGACAGAATTTTGTACATATTTAAATAACAAAGACGACCTAGAACTATTGTCCTCCCCTCCTCCTGGTGATGTAATCTAATCCACTGCTGTGCCGCTTGGAGCTGCGCAATGGCCCCACCGGTATCTACCTAACATTCCCATGTATTGCACTACTAGGTATATATCTGTCACTCTTGCTATGCTGTACAGTGTGTTGATTGTCTGTTCTCTCACCATGCCATTAAAGAAAAGTTTAAAAAAGAAACCATGTGCCTGTACCACATAGCCCAGAATTTCTCATGCAAAATAACATTAAACCAGATGAGTTAAACGGTAGATACAGAGTCGAAGGTTGTGAAGGCAGCATTGTGAAACTTACCAAACGCAGCCTGATTAATCATGTGAAGTTGTCATTAAAAACTCCTCAACACAAAGAACTGTACTACGTGGCTCTACTGCAACTTTTCAAACCATGGAGGAAAGAAGATTTATTAGACAACCATGCCTCCTATGAAGATGCTTTCAATGCAAGTGAAAGTACCATGACAGATATAAACTTTACACGGTACAAAACCATATTGGACCATGAACGCCAACAAGAAGAACGTCAAGCACAACTAAATGTAGACACTTCTGAGAGCAGTGAACCTTCTGTGACAGGAAGCGAAGAACCACTTGGACAGCCCCTCATAGCAAATGAGGCAGAATTAGCCATGATGGAAGTAGAGAACACCATGTGTCAGTATGAGCAATCTGCAGAAGACTTTGCTCTACTAAAATCACAACTAAACAGTGAGCAGCGTACCATTTTTCTAGAAGTAACTAAAGAAATTGAACATGGTATACAGAATGAAACTAAAACTTCTACCTGTGAACACTACAAACCTGTACTGCTATATGTAAGTGGTGAAGCTGGTTCAGGCAAAACATTCTTAATAAAAATGATCAGTAAATTTCTCCAACAATTAACAAACAACCTTTCAGCTGTTGTAACCTCCCCCACAGGTTTATCTGCCTACAACATAGGTGGTGTCACTTTACACCGATTGCTACTCCTTCCAGTAGAACACCAAAACAAATTAGACTACTACACACTTTGAACAGAAGCTGCTATGGAGCTATGCAGAGTTTTGAAACAAATTAAAATGCTCCTAATAGATGAGGTGAGCATGGTTTCCAACCTAATGTTAGCTTTGATTCACCTCGGATTGCAAGAGGTCCTCAAAACAGACTACGAAGAACTCTTTGGAGGGAAATGTCATTGTTTTCGGAGATTACCTTCAACTAACACCGGTGAAAGGTGAACCTATCTGTAAAACCTTAGGACACAAACTGTGCCGTAAAACTCTTGGAAGCATCAGGTAATGAACATTTGGATTGCTGTACTATCGAAGGAAGCGCAGTCTACTCTAAATACCAGACGTATCCATGAGCTATACGGCCATAACACATGTGCTACTGATGTCATGGAACAATTAGCACACAACAATGTCAACTGTATGTCCTTAATGCCAACTCTATCAAGCTGTACACAATTAAATGAAACAATGCTGAAAAAAGAAATGCAACCAATAGTGCAAATTTACTCCACAGACAAACTGGACGTACACCGTATGACAATACCTATGTGTCAACAATGCATAGCACGACTAAATACCTTAGAAAACTCTATCTCCAACACAGCTGGTTTGGAGAAAATTTTAACATTATGTGTAAACTGTACAGTAATGCTAAAGAGTAACGTTGACGTAAAGTAAGGTTTAGTTAATGGAGCACTTGGTACAGTTGTTGGCTTCCAGACATATCCACGTGACAACAGCATTCAGTTTGTCAACATCCAGTTTGACAAACTTTCAGAAGTTAAAAGGATAGGACGCACAACCGCTCGATTCCTTCTTTTCAAAGACATGTATGTATGCAGAGAACCGTTTTCGCTGTCGCAATCGCAAGGTCTAACCTTAGATCAAGCATTAGTTGATATTGGCAGCACAGTCTTTAAAGAAGGCATGAGTTACATAGCACTGTCACACCTACATACACTTGAAGGACTGTATATACTCAATTTTGATGCAAGTGCAGCCAGCGCTGACATTCCTTGCATCATAGAGAACAATAAACTACGTGCACTCTATACAACCCATCTCAAAATGGACCCTGTTCCTCAAATACAAAGTTTTTAAAAGAAAACTCATGTAATCAGAAGTTCTTAATGATCACCCAACAGTACCACCAAAGTGTCATGGCCACTTGCCCAGGATCACAGGAGCTGCACCATCAGGGGGAGGGAGCATGGGGCACCATGGTTCATGCACGTCCCTTTGGTACGTAAATACACAGGGGGCCTGGTTGGACTCAGTACTGGCACCAAAGGAGAAACATAAGCAAGACTCTTTTATTATGGGCAGGAGTGCTTTCAAGAACTTTCCACTTGTGTGCAATCAGTCCGGGTGTGGCTTTCTATCTTAAGCTACAAGTGCAACTTCAAGGAGTGGCACAGTGTGGCAAGCAGAACTGAACTAGTGGGCATGGCCTTAAGAGCTAAGCTATAAAAGCCACCCCAACCCCAAGGTGCATGCTACACATTAATCTGCATTCGCATGCAGCGTAACGCTCACTGCCGCCAGGGATAAGCAGAACTTACCTTGGGAATCCAGTCTCCTGTCCATAAGCTTACCTCCTGGAGTCAGCTTTCACCTGCATGCTTCATCGCTGAGCCTGGCGTCCATTCTTCATCCTCCGGCACGCAGAATTTCAGCTCTTGGCACCGCAGCAGGACATGTTCTTCATCTTCCAACACGTGGGACTTCGGCTCTGGGCTCCACAGCACAACATCGTCTTCCATGAAGGCGGACCCTGTAAAAGGACAAAAGGCAAGGTTAGATATACAAGCCTGCAGTTTAAGGTCACGCTTGCAAAATTCTTCCCACTTAAAAGCTCACTTACCTGCTGCCGGACCGCCGCAGGATCCTCTGCTCCTCATCTGGAGCCACCTCGGACTCTGTTGCTCTGCTGGACCGCAATCACACCTAATTGGGAGTAAGATGGACATTATTACAGAGCTGACAACAGGCTGTGAAAAAGACAATACCAATACTTCAAGACAAAGAGAAAACAGAAAGACACCAGAAACGCATGGAATCGTCGCAGCTGGACTGGACACCACATATAAAGGACCAGTGAAGGAACTCGGTCCTCATTCTACATGCGCCCCTGACAGAAGTAGCAGGACGGAGAATTCACCATTAATCTACAGGTGAGCCTTAATGGGACGTTGCATGCTCACCACACTATGGGAGGAAGGGTTTGAGAGGGAATTAACTCACAGGCCAGCAAACTTATGTCCTCTCATATCTACGCAAGAGCAGTATTCCAATTCATCGCAGCAGCCCAGAGCCTATTTGTAGCAGGAAAAAGCAGATCGGTGTTCCTACTTCCTGGGAGGGCTGCAACTGTGCCCCAATGTCCCAGCAGAGACCAGGTGAGCGTAACACAAAGAAATTGAAATCGGCTCTGTTAGGCAGAATCATATGCAGTACCCTTTGGGAACACCACACACAATTAAGACTACAAGTGACGGTACAAATTCACCTTTGGTATAAGCCTGTACTACACAGTAAAGTGGTAGCCATGGCTGAGCAGCCAGACTTATCTCAAGAGTAAAGTGAGCAGTATCAATAGTTACACAAAAGACAGCAATTACTATGGTTCAAACAAACACTGACTCAAAGTTTCTGAGTAAAAGAATATACATTTATTTACACATCAGTTATAAAACATTTCACTATTATAAAGCAGTTGAAAAATCACAATCTTAATACACTACACTACACCACACCCAATAGATTCTGGACAAGTTAAGCTCAAAATGAAGTGTGAGGAAAATGGCACTCCAGTAATTTAAAAGGGAGGGAAAGACAAGGTTAGACAAAAGTTGAGCAGCACCAGCAAGTAAGCAGGGCAATCTAGAAAAAGTAACTACAGTGAGGAAATCAAATCAAGAGACCTGGGCCAAAGTCAATGGACCAAAGTCTTTGCAGAGGATCACACAGTTCAGAGTAGTTTGCAGTTAAGTCTTTGGTAAGAGTTCAGAACGAAGTTGGTCAGATGAAAAGTTACTTTAAAGAATTGAGAAGGACAAGCCCTCAGATTGGCAAAAGATTTCAAACACTTTTACTGCAGTCAGACAGAACGAACGACCGGATTTGAACAGTACCTTAAATGGAGAAGAAGGCTGTAGCTGAGGCAGACGTTCCTGGCAGGTCCTGCAGGCTCATGGTTCCTGAAGCGACTGTCGGACTGACACGTAGTAGGAATACTGGAGGGTCCTGCACTGCCCAGGGGAGAAACCAGCAGCAGAGCAAAGCAACGAATAAAAGGTGCGCTCCTTAAAACCCAAGCTGTGTCCGTTCCTCCTGGCTATCCGGGTCACTGTAGCTGTGCACAGCAAATTCGACCAGAGGAGGGGGAGGCCTGGCTTGCAGTTTGGCGAACTGGTTGTTCCCACCAGCTCAAGGGAAGAAGATTCCTTGCAGATCTTCCCTGTCGTCGAAGTTTGGATTCGGACCCGCAGCAGGGCTTCACCGGGAGGTTCAGTCATGGTAGAGGTCCTCTTCTGTCAGATTCTCTTCGGTTCTCTCGATCCAGTGATGACTCTGCCTTCTCAGTCCCAGAGACCTGCTTTTTACGCAGTTCTCCCCCATTCACACAGCCTGGCTACCATTCACACAGCAGGGTGGCTGTCCCGCCAGGCAGTCCCCACAGCCAATCATACCAGAGTGCAACATGGGTCTCCAAGGAGACCCTGTGCAGGGAGTCTCAAACCTCTCCCTCACATCCAATCCCCCTCAGACATTCAGGCGCCTAAGCAATGCTTCTGTGCAGAAGCCCGCCAAAGGTCGGCGAACAAAAGAACCAAACCTGGTTTGGCGCGCAGAGTAAAACACGAGAAACTTTTACAAAATGAAATGGTGAATAAACCCCGCTGGAACCGTATAAAAGTAAATATGGTCCAGCGGTTTTAAGTTCGAGGCTACTAAGATAGCCTAAAATGATACCAAGGCTATTTAAAATAACTGCGGTAGGAAAAATAGGGTAGTTACTTCTGCCACCAGCCAAATCTTAATGAAAAGGGAATGAAACAATGTTCCATGAGAAATGGACAAAAAGGGAAAGCTATTAACCCTTTCCAGAACTCTATGTAAGATAGTTTGTACTGAGTCTGTGATTTTAAAAAGACTAATAAAGTCAATGGCAACTTTACATGTTCTGGGAGACAGTAGTCAGTCCCAAAAAATGGAGTTTAAAGTGGGAAGTCTGAAAAAGACAACCGGTGTCACTGCACTGAAGGTTCTGTGTAACACACAGTAAAAAGATGATGCCTATGGAGTAGGTGAGGCTCCACAGTCTATGAACACAACAATGTTAAACACACACAGCAAAACACATGTAAGAGTGGGAGAAAAGGCTCACATTATTACCCGGTGAAAAAAAATCCTGGAAATCCAGCAAAGCTGCTGAGGTACTCAGCAGGTAAGGGAAATTAGCCATTCTGGAGAATTCTCCCTAACACTCGCCCCCCCCCCCAGACTAAGGGACAGAAGGATTTAATCCACTCTAGGATGAATCTCTTCACTCTAGTCGGTTAAAAACATCCTAGAGAGACCATCCGCATTTTGGTGATGACATCCTGCTCTGTGCTCAATGGTGAAACCAAACCCTTGCAGGCAGATTGACCATCTTAGAAGTTGTGGGTTCTCCCCTTTCATTTGCATTAACCATCTCAAGGACTGGTGGTCTGTTTGAATCATGAAAGTAGATCCATACAAGTATGGTCTAACCTTCTTCAAAGACCTCACAATGGCAAAACCTTCACGCTCTATGTTTGCCCACCTTGTTTCTGGTTCCTTCAGTTTCCTACTGATGAAGCAAATGGGGTGCTCCCTACCTTTCTCATCCCATTGACTAAGGACTGCACCTATACCTGTATTAGATGCATCTGTCTGCACAATGAAAGGTTGGTGGTAAACAGGAGCTCTTAGGACTGGAGCTTGACAAAGGGCTTTCTTCAAGATTTCAAAGGCTTGAGTGCACTCCTCATTCCATCTAACATTTTTAGAGAATTTTGGAGAGATCATCACATTCAAGGGAGAAGCTATGGACCCATAGTTCTCTATTAAAGTCCTGTAGTACCTAGTGAGACCTAGGAAGGCTCTCGCTTGGATTTGAGTAGTAGGGGTGGCCCAGTTTTGTACAGCTTGTACTTTGCTAGGACATGGCCTTATTTCACCTCCTCCTACCTCATGACCAAGGTACAGCACTTTGCTCTGACCAATTTGATATTTGCTTGCCTTTATGGACAGATGGGCCTGCTCAAGAGCCTGCAAAACATATCCTAAGTGATCAGCATGCTCTTTCCAAGTAGGGCTGAACACTGCAATGTCATCCAAGTATTCCATGCAGAAGTCCTCCATACCATTCAGAACTTGATTGACCATCCTTTGGAATGTAGCAGGTGCATTCTTTAATCCAAAAGGCATAACCCTAAACTGGTAGAGGCCTGCTTGGGTTGAGAATGCAGTTTTCTCCTTGGCATGGTCTGTCAGGGCTATTTGCCAATAGCCTCACGTCAGATCAAATGTACAGAGATAGTTGGCTGCACCAAGTTTATCCACCAGTTCATGTGCCCTTGGCAAAGGATGGGCATCAGTCTTAGTGACTGCATTTAGAGCTCTATAGTCCACACAGAATCTCAACTCCTTGGATGCTGCCTTTGGTACTAGAACTACTGGAATATACCATGGACTGGTAGGGGGCTCTATAGCCCCCAGATTAAGCATCTTGTTGACCTCTCCTTTGATGTGGGATCTCACATGTTCTGACATTCTGTAACCTCTGCTTTTCACAGGTAAACAGTCAACAGTGAGAATATCATGCTGGCCTTGAGGGTTCAAGCTTGGTGAAAGTGAAAACAGGGAGGCAAACTGGTTTAACAGAACTTTGCACTCCTCCTGTTGCTCAGATGTCAATTGAGAAGAGAGATGGACTCCTATGTTCTCATCAAAGGTTGACCTCTGAGAAGGTATGGTAGAGGTTCGCTCTCCTCCTCTTGAGCTGAAGATGGAAGCAAAGCTCCCACTTCTGGTATCGAGACATATGCCTTTAAATGGTTGGTGTGAAAGACTCTGGGAGCCTCCTTAGGTCTGCCTAAATCCACCAAACGGTTCACTTCTCCAAGTTTTCCCACAACCTTGAAGTGTCCTATCCATTTGTCCTGCAAGGCCCTCTGCCTTGTTGGCACCATAACTAGTACAACCTGGTCTTAAGTAAACTCAACCATGCTGGCCTTCTGGTCATGCCAATGTTTGACCAGAGCCTGACCTGCTTTTAAGTTATCACTAGTTTCTGCCATCATGTGCGACATTCTCCTCCGGAGACCTATCACATAGTCAGTCACTCTGACTGGCTTGGGGGAAGGAGCACCCTCCAACCCCTAATTAATCAGGACCAAGGGGCTTCTGACGGGGTGGCCATAGGAAGTTCAAAGGGACTGTAACCAACTCCCTCCTGAGGGACTTCTTTATAAGCAAAGAGAAGGCATGGGAGTAGAAGGTCCCGCTTTCTTTTAATGGGTTCCTCTAAAGCACCTATCATGCTCTTCAGAGTACAATTAAACCTCTCTACCAGTCCATTTGTCTGTGTATGGTAGACTGTAGAGAACTTGTAAGTGACACCACAGTTTTTCCACATGACTTGCATGTAGTGGCACATAAAATTGGATCCCCTGTCGGATATCACTTCTTTAGGAAACCCTACTCTGGTAAAAATACCAAGTAGAGCCTTAGCTACAGCCTGAGCCGTAACAGTCCTCATAGGTATGGCTTCAGGATACCTAGTAGCATGATCTACTACAACCAGGATAAACCTGTTTCCTGAAGATGTGGGAGGGTCAAGGGGACCAACAATGTCGATGCCTACCCTCTCAAAAGGAACTCCCACCCATAGAAGAGGCACCAGGAGTGCCACATTCTTGGCTCCACTCTTGCCAGAGGTTTGAAAAGTGTGACAGCTCCTATAGAATTTGTCAACTTCTGAACCCATCTTAGGCAAGTAGAAGTATAAGGAGAGCATTTCCTTTGTGTTTTTGAAACTCAAATGACCAGCCAAAGGTATCTCATGGGCCAAATGTAGGAACTGTGGTCTGTTTGCTAGGGGCACTACAAGTCTTTTGCAGTCCCCAGGGATAGACTCAGTCGGTTCACTGTAGAAGAGGCCATCTTCCCAGCTCAAACTATCCTTCCCAACTTCTTGCCCATCAAGTTGCGAAGCTGCCTGTTGTTGAAGACCCTCAAGAGTAGGACACTCTTTGTCCTCT
Source organism: Ambystoma mexicanum (assembly GCF_040938575.1). NCBI lineage: Eukaryota > Metazoa > Chordata > Amphibia > Caudata > Ambystomatidae > Ambystoma > Ambystoma mexicanum. The sequence continues at coordinate 1,322,015,036 of NC_090934.1, forward strand.
GCTGAAGTCTGGCCTGTTGGGTCCACTTCTGCCAGTAAGGAATGCAGCTCAGGATAGTCAACAGGGTCAAGATCTCCAACTGAAACAGTGTCTTCCTCCAGATCTGACTCTTCAGAAACCGGATCAACCACACAGGGTTGTACCTCACACTCTGCCTCAGCAGGCGGAGTTGTCACAGGTGTGACTTTGGACAATCTTGAGGATGTCCTTGTTGGTAGCAAAGGGGTGCCATCTGTCTTTTTCTTGGAGGTCTTGGGTTTCCCCATTGCCTCTTTCGTTCCAGAAATAGCAGTGAGCAACTCCTATGGAGTGGGTGTGATAGCTTCCTCTATCTCCTTCCCTGGAGAGCCTCTCAAGGTCCTCTCCCTTGCAGGCCTAGTGAGCTCCTGGTTCCTTTTACTGGAAGACCTGGGGGTACTAGACACAACTCCAAGAGTTTTCAGGTCATTACCCAACAGGACTCTCCCAGAAACTTCACTCTGCACACTAACAGGTATTTTGACAGTCCTATCATTACACTGGATGAGAGCTGGTAACTGGGGAAGCATTTGCACAGGGCATCCAACTAACTTGGTTAGGCTTTTGGGTGCCTTGGCAACATCCTCCACCTTGAAAAATGATTCATCAACCACAGTTATGCTGGCTCCAGTGTCTCTGATGGCAGGAGTCTCCTGGCCATTCACAAGAACACTATCTTTATAATACTCTTTAGTATTATATGGGATGGAATTGTAGACATCTAAATTATGTTGTTTCCACAAACCCAGGGACACTAAAGAAACGCTAGCGGAGACTCTCATGTTTCCACTTGCCATAGGTACTTCTTCCTCTGGGGAGAAGGCTAAGGAGACAGTGTGGACCCCTGAAGGTTTACCCTTACATCTGGGATCCCCTTTCACATGGTCAGTTGACCCACATTTCCCAAATGTTTTGATGAATGGGGGTTTGTTCTGACCTCCATCTGGTTTGGGCCCAGATGGCGCACTAGCCTGATTTAGTTTCCCTTGTGGTTTATCCTTATGTTGCTGTTTGGGGCCCTCTTTTGGATTGGAGGTATTTGAATTCTCCTTGTTATCTTTCTTTGGCTGCTTTCCCTCATCCTTCTTCTGAGTTGCCCCAGAATGGTTGTGAGTAGCACTGTTGGCAACCCACAAGTCAGCAGCCTTACCTGACTTCTTTGGATCTATCTCCTTAGAATCAGCCAAGTGCTGTCTGAGCTCAGGAGAGCAGGGATCATAAATTGACTCCAACATAACAAGATTTCTCATACCTTCATAAGTGTTCACTCTGTAACCCTTAACCCGACCATCTACGTTTTTCAAACATTCACATACCCAGGTAGCCCATGGGGTACCATCATGCTTTTTGAGGGTCCTAAACCTCTTAAGGTACTGGAGAGGGGTCTTCCCAAATCTTGCAATTAAAGCTAGCTTCACACACTCATAATCAAATCCTATCCACCTCCCCCAACATCAGATGCAACAGTGGGTAGCCTAGAGAAGAGCCAAGGCAGCAACTGATTCCCTGTAATGCCTTGAATCCCATGGTTGTATTTGACCATTGCCAACCAATCCAAAATATCAAGCTTAACCTCATACATACCCACAATTTCTTTAGGCATACGGGGTCTATTAGGACGGGAAGACCTAGAAGACTCTGGGAGAGAAGCATTTTCAATAGATAACTTTTTCATTTCGAAGGCATGGTTCATCTCCATTTCTCTGAGCTTAAGTTCTTGATGCTTTTGTTCAGTTTGAGCATTTAAACATTTAAATTCCAATTAAAGCCTCATCTTTTCTAGAGCAATGAATTCTGGACTGAGTGTAGGACCTGTAGGGGTCCCAGTGGACAAAGGTTGAGTTGTTGAGCAGGCAAAGGAGCATTGTGGGACACACCTGTTTCATCTAACTCATCAATAATAGACACTTTATCATCCTCATCATTTTCCACATTTGCTGAGGGGTTAGGTATTTCAGACCCACCCTCCAGACTTTGTTTCTCTAACAACTTTGCAATCAATTCAGACTTTTTGCCTTTAACAGAGAAATTCCTTTCTCTACTTTCTCTACCCAGATTTTTCAGATAATCCACAGTGTAAATAAGGAGGGTCTCCTGACTGTAGCTTTCCATATCAGACATGATTAATATTGCTTTTTAGTGATGTTTAGCCTTGTGGTTAGTTGATCCAAGGTAATAGCAGCACTCTAAGTGTAATCACTATACTTCATCCCTCCGCTGCCACCAGTGTTAGGCAGAATCATATGCAGTACCCTTGGGAACACCACACACATTTAAGACTACAAGTGACAGTACAAATTCACCTTTGGTACAAGCCTGTACTACACAGTAAAGTGGTAGTGATGGCTGAGCAGAGTAAAGTGAGCAGTATCAATAGTTACACCAAGGACAGCAATGACTATGGTTCAAACAAACACTGACTCAAGGTTTCTGAGTAAAAGAATATACATTTATTTACACATTGGTTATAAAACATTTCACTATTATCAAACAGTTGAATAGATTCTGGACAAGTTAAGCTCAAAATGAAGTGTGAGCAAAATGGCACTCCAGTAATTTAAAAGGGAGGAAAAGACAAAGTTTGACAAAAGTTGAGCAGCACCAACAAGTAAGTAAGCAGGGCAATCTAGAAAAATTAACTACAGTGAGGAAATCAAATCAAGAGGCCTAGGCCAAAGTCAATGGACCAAAGTCTTTGCAGAGGATCACACAGTTCAGAGTAGTTCGCAGTTAAGTCTTTGCCAGGAGTTCAGAAAGAAGTTGGTCGGACGAAAAGTTACTTTAAAGAATAGAGAAGGACAAGCCCTCGGATTGGCAATTGATTTCAAACACTTTACCGCGGTCAGACGGAATGAACGACCGGATTTGAACAGTACCTTAAATGGAGAAGAAGGCTGTAGCTGAGGCAGACGTTCCTGGCAGATCCTGCAGGCTCATGGTTCCTGAAGCGACTGTCGGACTGACACGAAGTAAGACTGGAGGGTCCTGCACTGCCGAGGGGAGAAACCAGCAGCAGAGCAAAGCAACGAATCTAAGGTGCGCTCCTTAAAACCCAAGCAGGGTCCGTTCCTCCTGGCTATCCAGTTCCCTGTAGCTGTGCACAGCAAATTCGACCAGAGGGAGGCCTGGCTTGCAGCTTGGCGAACTGGTTGTTCCCACCAGCTCAAGGGGAGAAGATTCCTTGCAGATCTTCCCTGTCGTCGAAAGTTTGGCGATTCGGACCCACACCAGGGCTTCACGGGGAGGGTCAGTCGTGGTAGAGGTCCTCTTCTGTCAGCTTCTCTTCGGTTCTCTCGATCCAGTGGCGACTCTGCCTTCTCAGTTCCAGAGACCTGCTTTTTATGCAGTTTTCCCCCATTCACACAGCCTGGCTGTCAGTCACACAGCAGGGTGTCCGTCCCAACGGGACAGTCACCACAGTCAATCATACCAGAATGCATCATGGGTCTCCAATGAGACCCTGTGCAGGGAGTCTCAAACCCTTCCCTCACATCCTGCCCCCCTGAGACATTCAGGCACCTAAGAAGGGCTTCTGTGCAGAAGTCCGCCAAAGGTTGGCGATCAAAGGAAGCAAACCTGGTTTGGCGTGCAGAGTAAAACATGAGAGACTTTTACAAAAAGAAATGGCGAATAAACCCAGCCCAAACCATATAAAAGTAAATATAGTCCACCGGGTTTAAGTTCAGGGCTATGAAGATAACGGAAAACAATACCAAGGCTATTTAAAATAACCTTGTTAGGAAAAATAGGGTAGTTACCACTGCCACCAGCCAAATATTAATGAAAAGGTAACGAAACAATGTTCCATGAGAAACAGACAAAAAGGGATAGCTATTAACCCTTTCCAGAACTCTAGTTAAGATAGTTTGTACTGGGTCTGTGATTTTAAAAAGGATGAAAGTCAATGGCAACTTTAGATGTTCTGGGAGACGGTAGTCAGTCCCAAAAAATGGAGTTTAAAGTGGGAAGTCTGAAAAAGACAACCCTCTCAATGCACTGAAGGTGCTGTGTAACACACCGTAAAAAGATGATGCCTATGGAGTAGGTGAGGCTCCACAGTCTATGAACACAAAAATGTTAAACACACACAGCAAAACACATGTAAGAGTGGGGAAAAAAGATTCACACTCTTACCAGGTGAAAAAAATAAATCCTAGAAATCCAGCAAAGCTGCTGAGGGACTCAGTAGGTAAGGGAAATTATCCATTCTGGATAATTCTCCCTAACAGGCTCAGACTGCATCAACTACCAAGAACACAGAGAAATGGACTGAAAGGGATAACACATACCCAACTCCAACCTCTTCATAGAATCCATGTGCACGTCCATCAAAGTACTTGGACACAGAACTGCCTGTTCCATTCAAATTTTCCAATACAACTGGTGTAAATTGCTATGCAAATGTAGCAATCGATGTTCTATTCCAAATGCCAGCAATTGTTGAAAACATTTATTTAAACTGCTCAGACCAGTTGTGTTTACGAATGCTAATCCTTCACAGAAATGCAGCAAACAATCTTGAAAATACTTGCAGTGTCTCAGGAATAAGGCAGGAATTGGACTACTGTTCTGGAATGGTGAAATTCGTGTTAAACAGACAAGAGGATCCACAGGAATTTCTAATGTACTTACTACAAGTACTGGAAAGCAAAAACATACCCATAAATGTAATGTTTCAGATTTCCTACATGTGGAAACATACATGCACTCTCTGCAACAATGTCATTCAGGAACATGTCCCTAATGAGCGCTTTGTCTGTGTATCTATACCTAACTGTGATTCCATTCCATTTCAGCAACTACAAACCGTAGCATATTGTGTACTTCTTGCAATTCCAATAATCGTTTGACCTTACATGTACAATCACATAGCCAATACGTAATATTAATGCTTTTAAGATACAATGCAGATGGAACCAAAAATAACTGCAAGCTTACTACCTTCACACACGGACAGGTATCACTTGGCAAGAAAACCTTCACAACAGTAGCCATAATCTACCACACAGGCGACACAACCAGTGCAGGTCACTACTCTGCATACATTAGAAAGCAATATTCATGGTTTCTATGCAATGATACTTCCATTACTCCAAAGCAGAGATTACTAGCAAACCTTGCAAATGCCTACTTAATATTCTTGAAGCCGAAATGTAATCACTGATGTACAAAATTAGAATACCCTACTCCCCAACACCCACCAGTCCCTACATAATTGCATCAAAAAAATAATTACTTTCTACACTGTGGAACTAGAACACTTGGCATACAGTAATTATCCAACAAATACATCACTCTGTCTGTTCTACAATGTTTTCCCCAATGAACCCAATGATTGCAATCAGAAAAACAGTAAGTGTACACAAATCACACTAATATTGGTATGAGGGTTTAAAACTATCCTCAACCTCTGAAACCAACTACTAAAATAAGTCACCACCTGTCTTAACAATGCCCATAACAATTCAATACATATGCAAATATTATTTTGTAAACTCATAATGGTGCACCAGCAGTTCAGAATGTGGAAAAATGTGAAACTACCAACAAGAATGCACAAGCTTCTAAACATACCCTCTAAAAATGAGAAAGTGTAAACAGTTAGAATACGCCAACTGGTATCTAACTGCAACCGTAATACTTCAATATTACTTGCAGCATTCAAACTGCCAAACTGAACCTTCAGCAACCACAGTGCCACAAACATATCCACCAAAATGTCCAAACTATGAACAGTTACAGTACGCCAACAGGTACGTAACTGCCCTCGCAATTCTGAAATATCACGTTGCAATATCACAATACTTGCAAAACATCAGCAGCAACCAAACTGTCATGCATGCTGGACATTTTACCTCTGGATCTGGAACTCCGTCTGTACGCAGAACGGGTTATGCTCATAGAACTGCTAGACCGTTTTATTCGAGATGGAGGTTGTTTGATGTATTAGCACGAAAACGACGTCTGCATTATTCACGTCGTTGAATTCACGTGATTCAGGATAGTCATGTGTTTTACAGCAGAACGTTCATAAGCAGCGTGGATACGTGGCTCGCTGCTTCTGATTGAACATTTTGGCGTCTTCATAGCTGAACTTTTCATCTGCATCCTCGCATCCCGTCAGTTGCTTCCTTGGCCTTCATCGACGTGTTTACTTCACACGCGATCTCCTGTATCTGCCTTCAGCAGGTTTTGTTAGCGTGTCTTCTCACATGCGGGTTCCTGTTTCATTTGTATGCTGTTTTCCTGTCCGCCTGTACGTTTCTGCTTTCAATCCCACGCGGACGTTGGAACTCTTCAAGCGCGGCTGTCCTGTTTGCATGTACTTGGTTTGCATGTAAAATCCCGCGCGGACGCTGAAATTCTTCAAGCGCGGCTGGCCTGGCTGTGTGTACTTGGTTCGCGTGTAAAATCACACACGGACGCTAGAACTCTTCCAGCGCAGCTGTCCTGGCTGTGTGTATTTGATTTGCATGTAAAATCCCACACGGACACTGCAACTCTTCAAGCGCGGCTGGTCTGGCTGCGTGTACTTGGTTCACGTGTAAAATCACACGCGGACACTGGAACTCTTCCAGCGTGGCTGTCCTGGCTGCGTGTACTTGGTTCGCATGTAAATTCCACGTGAACGCTGGAACTTTTCAAGCGCGGCTGGCCTGGCTGCGTGTACTTGGTTCGTGTGTATCCAGCCCGCGGTTGATTTGAACCTGTGAGGAAATAACAGGTGGACTAATTTCAATTTTGTTCTGTTCCTTATGGGAAAGGAAGGTGTATCTACAACTTTTATTTGAAGGTGTCTGTGAACAGAACTATGGACGCTATCCTGTGGTGCACTATCCAGGGTATCTAGCGAGAGCCTCCTGCCGTTTGGGATAAGTCTCCCTTACTAACCTTCCCTCCTTTGTCGTTTTTTTTTTTCCTGGATTTCTTCATTGACTTTGGTAGATACTCCAGTTCTAAGCCTACAGGTTAGTGTTGGAATTTGCATTATTGCCATTCTCTCAGAGAGGTTAGTTGAGATAGTTTCTCATTATTATTATTATTATTATTATTATGCTTTATTTTTCCTAGGCTGCCTTCCTATTACTCTCTCACGCCCTTTCCAGTGATCCTTTTCTCTGCTTGTTTTACCAGTCAGAGAGTTGTATCATTTGGAAGGTCTAAAGTGACATCACTTCTATCAAATCGTGTGAATTCAAGGATCCGGAAGACCCCTATCAATTGTATCCTTTTTGGTTACCATATCCTTTTCATAAGATACTTTGGGGATTTATGACAGAATCAGAAGCCATGGAGGGTACGGATCCTTTAATGGTTCTGACTCAATTAACCACAGATTTGAGAAATGAAATGATTACGGCACAGGACACATTGCGTCATCGCATGGATGTTATGCAAGACGCTATTCGGACTGCTCCTCAGGGAACACTGGCTCCAGCTGGCATTGTATCCGGATCCGGTACCACAACAGGAAAACCTTCAAGTGATTATGCCAACGCAGTTTCCTTTGGCTCCTCCAGAAAAGTTCACAGGAGATCCCAAAACCTATAGAACCTTTGTCAATCAGTGCCGACTCCATTTCCTGTGCCGGCCTAACTCATTTCCTGATTTAACTACAAAGGCGGCGTTCGTGCTTTCCCATTTGGGGGGCACAGCTGCTGCTTGGGCTAATCATTTATTGGAGACAAACAGTCCTTTGTTGTACGATTGTGACAAGCTTCTATCTGCCATGAGCAAGGTCTTTGATATGCGTTATTCTACTCAAGCCACAGATCTGGAATTGCTTAATCTACAACAAGGTAACCAAACACTATTCGCTTACATAGCCAGATTTAATCAATTAACCGCCGAGACCCAATGGCCTGAAGATAAGAAAACCGCTGTTTTTTACAAGGGTCTCTCAGAAGAACTAAAAGACGCCTTGTCTACGGTTCCTGTGGTCCCTACGGAGTTCACAGAATTGCTCGATCTGATTCTACAAATCGATGCTTGAAGAAATGCTCGCAAAGGAGAGCGAAAACCATTCTTGCAAGCATCAGTCCGTTCTGAGGTACCAACAGCCTCATCTAATGACCCTGAACCAATGCAAATTGGTGCTGTGAGAGGCCAATTATCTAATGCAGAAAGGGAAAACCGTAGAAAAAACAATCTTTGCATGTACTGTGGTTCATCTGAGCATTTACTGGCGGCATGTCCCAAAAAAACAGTTAAGCGTTCGGGAAACGCCAAAACTGGACACTAGAAGGAGTCCCTGTGTCGAGTGTTACATCGGACTCCCGTACTGTCATGATGCCTACCCCCGGAGCACCAGGACAGGCCCAGCACCCCCGGGAGCAGGCATCATGCCCTCGGGTAAAAGCCCAGCGGCCCCTAATAGGGGCTCTTTGGACTTTGTCCTGGCGCCTTTGGCGCCAGGCTCATGTTGGACATCAGTCCTGGCGCCATAGGCGCCAGGCTCATAAAAGAGGGTGTTTGGTGCACTTACCTGACGCAGACCATGCTGCATGAAGCCTCAAGCCAAATGAGGCTTAGGAGGGACTATTTTATCAAAGGAACTATTTTACTTGGGTGGGGACCGTGGAAGAATACTTACCTGGAACTTCTTCCAAGGCTATTTAAAACACGCCCGGACTGCCACACGTGCTTCGCGTTGCTCTGCATCTAGCAGCTGAACGCTCACCGTGCCTGCTCCTGCATCTTGCCTCCAGCCACGCCCGCCTTGATCTTGGGATACCTGAAAGGAGGAAAGGGAAGAGAAAAGGTGAAAACCAAGAACTTAATCTAACTTCCTACCTGTGTCCGGAACCATCACGCCAGCGATCCTGAAGATAGACATTCTTTAAAAGCATCGCGCTACTTGTTGCAGCGCCCCGCATCACTCACCTGCCTCGTGGGCTCTTCACTATCCACCGCAACCTTCTGGGCATTCCGCCACATCTCTGCACCTGCAGGGGAGAAGAAGAGACAAAAGGTGAGCAGGAGGAACAAATGAGGAAAGCCTGATTTTCCGTCACAAGACTTACCTGGCCATATTTCATTCAAACAATAAGGTGAGCCTTGATTGGGGATTTCGGAGGTGGTCAGAGAAGAGCAAAGGGGAGGTGGGGAACAATCACAATACTCTGCAGTCAGTTAATCCCCTTTCTCCACCTACAGAAAGATTTTTCTACGGGCCAGACAAGCCAGATTTGGGGGTCCAGTTCAGTCGGTGTTTCGAATCCTGCGCATCACGCTTGAAGAGGTCACAGCAATCCAGACCAGGTCAGCGCCTCCGTGGGAGCCAGGTGAGCGTTACACGTACCGTTCCAGTTTATACACCTATAGCTGTAGAGGTGACGTTACATTTTGCTGATCAAGAGTTAGTTTCCAGGGCCATGGTTGATTCTGGAGCCACAAATAATTACATCGACATTACATATGCGAAAAAATGCTCTATACCCTTGATAACCAAAAACAAACCTGAAACAGTGAGCACTGTGGATGGGTCAGTCTTGACTTCAGGTATGGAGACTGTACCTATTCAAATTACTTTATCAAATGGGCATTCAGAGGAAATTGTTTTTGATGTCATCGCGGCTCCTCATTACAAATTATTGCTTGGTCTTGCCTGGCTGACTCTTCATAATCCAACCATTGACTGGATTACGGGATTGATTCAATATCCTTCTGCCTATTGCAACAAACATTGCTTTACCAGTCAAGGGGTGTCATCCAAATCGCATATTCTGGCCTCTATGGAAGGAGGTTTTTCTATCAGTGTCGTACATCAGAGCAGTACACATATACCATGTGAATATGCTGAATATGCAGATGTCTTTGACAAGGGCCAGGCAGAACAGCTGCCTCCTCATAGACAGTATGACTGTCGATTGATCTAATTCCTGGGGCTAAGATACCTACTGGTCGTGTTTATTCTTTAACTCCCAAAGAAGATGCTGTCTTAAAAGACTACATTGATAAGGCGCTTGATATGGGGTTCATACGGCCATCCCAATCGCCTGCTGCCTCTCTACTATTCTTTGTTCCTAAAAAAGGGGGAGACCTAAGGCCATGCATAGATTACAGGGCTCTTAACGACATCACCATAAAGAACCAATATCCATTACCCTTGATAAATGTTTTGTTAGATCAACTTGGCACTTCTGTGTATTTTTCTAAATTAGATTTACGGGGAGCACACAATCTGGTTCGCATCCGTGAAGGGGATGAGTGGAAGACTGCTTTCAAGACGCGGTACGGCCTATACGAATATCTGGTGATGCCTTTTGGTCTCTGTAACGTTCCAGCCACGTTTCAGTTCTTCATGAACGACCTCTTCAGAGACATGATGAACCAGTACGTGGTGATATATTTGGATGATATATTGATATATTCATCATCTTTTTCAGAACATGTAAAACATGTGTCCGCTGTTCTACAAAGGCTCAGAGAGAACAAACTCTTTGTTAAAGCAGAGAAATGTGTCTTTCATACACAGGAAGTTGAATTTCTGGGTTATGATATTACCAACCGCGGTGTCCGAATGAGCCGTTCCAAAGTGAAAGCTATATTGAATTGGCCTATTCCACATAATGTCAAGTCTCTACAGTCATTCCTAGGTTTTGCAAATTTCTATCTCAGATTTATCTGTTCCTTCTCCAAAATAGTGGCCCCATTGCCAGCCTTGACTAGTTCCAAAGTACCATTATGTTGGAATCCGAACGCCCAAAAATCATTTGAGACACTAAAGGAAGCGATTACTACTGCACATGTACTCCAGCATCCCGACCCCGATTGTCAGTTTATTGTGGAAGCGGATGCTTCCAGTGCCGCTACGGGAGCAGTTCTTTCAAAAATCTGTGCAGAAACCAAAGAGGAGCATCCAGTTGCTTTCTTTTCTCGTAAGCTAACACCTTATGAACAGAACTATTGTCATGATCTCTGCTTCCAAAAGGTCAGGGTTTTCCCAACTCCCTTGGAAGCAGATCCATAACCCAGGTTCCAAATGCCAACCAGTCCCAATTGGGACCTTTTGGACCCAGTCCTGGCGCCAGTGGCACCAGGCTCATAAATATGCCCAGTCCCAGCGCTGGAAGCGCCGGGCTCATAATGCTTGGGTGGACTTACCTTCAGCAGACCATGCTGCTTACTTGCCTGCCAGTTGAGCCTCTGATCCTCTTCTGTTTGGAACTACTTTTCCTGTTGGGTGGGGCTGGAGCCACTCCCTAGATTCAGAACACTGGAACTCTTCTGGAAGGCAGGAACTCTTTTCTTACCAGGAACTCTTTTCTTACTTAGGCGTGGCTGTGGAAGGAGACACCTAAGCACTACAGGAGGCTATTTAAACCACACCCGGTGGATGAATCTTGCTTTGCGTTATTCTGCAACCTCTGCAGCAGAACGCTCATCGTGTCTTCTGCATCCGGTCCTGGGCCTAAGGAAAAAGGCTTACCATCCTGAATCCAGTCTTCAGCAACACCTATAAAGACAAGAAAGAACAGGTTAGCATTCCGGCATCTGAAAGGCAAAGGCTTACCATCCTGAATCCAGTCTTCAGCAACACCTATAAAGACAAGAAAGAACAGGTTAGCATTCCGGCATCTGAAAGGCAAAGGCTTACCTACTCTTCGTGCGCTCCAGAGGTCTTCACACTGCATTCCGGCATCTGAAAGACAAAAGTTTACCAACTCTTCGCACGCTCCGGAGGCCTTCGGCGCTGCATCCCGCATCTGAAAGACAAAACAAGGTGCGTTTAAAGACATTGGAGAACTTTAATACTCACGTGCCATTACTCCTTTCCACATCTAATCCAGTGGGTATTCCGGCACCCTGCAGCCGCTCCGAACTCGTACCTGCAAAATAAAAAGACAGCTAGAGCGCATAGTGAAGCAGGCAACAAGCGCTTACTTACGTGCTTCCAGGCGCTTCTATTCATCACACGGGCTCCATCTTCAACTCACTTCAGCCCGTCATCCGCCATCGCCGGAACCCTGCAAAACAAGAGACATCATTACTAAAGACTTTAAAGACATTTGAATGACTCGAAACTTACCGTTCGTGCAGTAAACGACGGACAGCAGTCCTCTGAAGTCAAGAGGCCTGCGCTACCTATCCAGTGAAGAAACTGGTTACAGCACCCTGCCCCGAGGCAGATGGAGAGCTCGGCATTCACTTACCTAAGGTGAGAGCGTTAACCTTTGGGGGTCTACAGGAGAAGAGGAAAGAGATAGGGACACCCCAATAACCCCAGTTCATTAACCCCATATTTTCTATCTGCAGACATCTTACTCTACACGTCAGGCATACAGTGCACAGAGGTCCAGCCCAAAGAGCCAACCGGGTGCTACACATCACCTTTGAAGATACGGTAGTCGCCCAGTCAAGACCGGCGCCTCTGCGAGAATCAGGTGAGCGTTACAACTATACTGTTACTGAACGGGAATTGCTTGCGATCAAGGATGCTTTTCGAGAATGGCGACATCATCTTCTTGGTGCCAAACATCAGGTGTTGGTGTATTCAGATCATCGGAATCTTCAGGCATTCAAAACTATGACATGTCTTACTGCTCGCCAGGCTAGATGGCATATGTTTTTTGCTCAATTTGATTTCCAAATCACATATCGCCCTGCCAGACAACATGTTAAATCTGATGCTTTATCCCGCATCAGTGAGGAGGTGAAGGAAGATCCTCCGGTTCAAAATATGTTGTTGGCAGATCATGTTATATGTAGTTCTGCACAGTCTTTCCTCAAACATGAATTACAGGAATGGGTGGAACAAAATCCAAGATTGGTTCAGGAGTTGAATCTAGACATCCACAATGATTTACCTTTTACACAAGGGGTGCTTTATCTACCAACAGAAACCACTCGGAACCGGGCTCTCACTTGGGGACACGATTCAATTGTGGCAGCCCATCCTGGACAAAAGAAAACCCTTGAGCTACTCAAGAGATGGTGCTGGTGGCCTTCTATTACACGAGATGTAATTGATTATGTTTCTACATGTTCAGTATGCATCCAATGCAAGAACACTCCCGGAAAACCAGTGGGTTTACTACAATCTTTACCTGTGCCTCACAAACCTTGGTACATGATATCAATGGATTTTGTGGTGGAACTCCCAAGTAATAATGGTTACAATTCCATATGGGTTGTGGTAGACTACTTTACTAAATTGGCTCTTTTTGTTCCCTGTATTGGGTTACCAACAGCTGCGGTGCTGGCTGACTTATTTATCAGGCATATCTTCCGGTTTTTTGGTCTACCTTCAGTGATAATTACTGACAGGGGCTCACAGTTTGCCTCCCGTTTTTGGAAAGCACTAACCTTGGCATTACTTATTGATGACAGGATGTCTAGTGCTTATCATCCCCAAACAGACGGACAGACTGAGAGGACCAATAGCACTATGGAACAATACCTGCGGTGTTTGTGTCTTCAGTTTCAGTCAGACTGGATCATGGTCCTGCCAGCAGCAGAATTTGCCTACAATAATTCCTACCATAGTGCCATTGGCACTTCGCCTTTCTATGCTCCATATGGGCAACACCCCAAATCCATTCCGTTGGATTCCGGTTTGTCTTTGGACACTCCTGCAGCCGTTCGTAATATCAGTGATCTAAAGAATATACAGGCGAAGGTAATACAGCAGTTGGAACGGGCTAAAAACGAGATAAGTACTATGGTGATACTCACAGAGAACCTGCACCAGTCTACAAAGCAGGCATGAGAGTATGTCTATCTACTAAGAACTTGAAGATACCGGGGAAAAAAGAAACTGTTACCCAAGTACATAGGGCCATATGAGGTGCTCAAGGTGATTAACCCGGCTGCTGTGTGCCTGGCATTGCCACAACGATGGCGAGTGCATCCAGTATTTCACGTCTCACTCATTAAACCATGCTCTGATGCCACTAGACTGCCTATACAGCCTGTTGCTATTTCTGTCAAAGGATCAGCTGAATTTGAGGTACAAGAAATACTGGATATGAGATTACGTTCGGGCAGGCCTTATTATCTGGTGGACTGGAAAGGTTATGGCCCAGAAGACAGATCGTGGAAACCTCTTTCCAATATCCATGCTCCCGCTTTATTGAGAAAATTCCACTTGAAGAGGGGAGATGCTGCTCCTTTGGGGGGTGGCACTGTCATGCATGCTGGACATTTTACCTCTGGATCTGGAACTCAGTCTGTACGCAGAACGGGTTATGCTCATAGAACTGCTAGACCGTTTTATTCGAGATGGAGGTTGTTTGATGTATTACCAGGAACACAAAGTCTGCATTATTCACATCGTTGAATTCACGTGATTCGGGATAGTCACGTGTATTATGGCAGAACGTTCTTAAGCAGCGTGGATACGTGGCTTGCTGCTTCTGATTGAACATTTTGGCGTCTTGGTAGCTGAACTTTTCATCTGCGTCCTCGCATCCCATCAGTTGCTTCCTTGGCCTTCATCGATGTGTTTCCTTCACACGCGATCTCCTGTATCTGCCTTCAGCAGGTTTTGTTAGCGTGTCTTCTCACACGCGGGTTTCTGTTTCATTTGTATGGTGTTTTCCTGTCCGCATGTAAGTTTCCGCTTTCAATCCCACGCGGACGTTGGAACTCTTCAAGCGTGGCTGTCCTGTTTGCGTGTACTTGGTTCGCGTGTAAAATCCCACGCGGACGCTGGAACTCTTCCAGCGCGACTGTCCTGGCTGCGTGTACTTGATTCGCGTGTAAATTCCACATGGACGCTGGAACTTTTCAAGCGCGGCTGGCCTGGCTGCGTGTACTTGGTTCGTGTGTATCCAGCATGCGGTTGATTTGAACCTGTGAGGAAATAACAGGTGGACTCATTTCAATTTTGTTCTGTTCCTTGTGGGAAAGGAAGGTGTATCTACAACTTTTATTTGAAGGTGTCTGTGCACAGAACTATGGACGCTATCCTGTGGTGCACCAACCCGGTATCTAGCGAGAGCCTCGTGCCGTTCGGGATAAGTCTCCCTTACTAACCTTCCCTCCTTTGTCGTGTTTTTTTTCCTGGATTTCTTCATTGACTTTGGTGGATACTCCAGTTCTAAGCCTACAGGTTAATGTTGGAATTTGCATTATTGCCATTCTATCAGAGAGGTTAGTTGAGATAGTTTCTCATTATGCTTTATTTTTCCTAGGCTGCCTTCCTATTACTCTCTCACGCCCTTTGCAGTGATCCTTCTCTCTGCCTGTTTTACCAGTCAGAGAGTTGTATCATTTGGAAGGTCTAAATTGACATCACTTCTATCAAATCGTGTGAATTCAAGGATCCAGAAGACCCCTACCAATTGTATCATTTTTGGTTACCATATCCTTTTCATAAAATACTTTGGGGATTTATGACACAAACACATTATGAAATACTGCTAAGAAAAGGAAACAGGTAAACATTAAAATACACCAACTTCTATATGACTGCAACCATGCTACCAACACGTACAAAACAGAAATCATACACCATTGTAATTCCTCCTACTGCAACAGTGCACTTTACACATTACTATAATCAGTGCAAACGTTACTGTAATGAACTATGCAACGTAACGGCAACTACATTTGGAAGGTTTTTTTTTTAATGCAGCATGGATTTCTTTTTCCACAGACCCAATGATTACGCAAAGAAACACAGGAACTGTGCACATTGCACAGTACACTTGTTTAAAGCATAGTACTCATGAAGTAATAATTATGAGGGTCCACAAAGTGTAAAAATATCTGCAAAGCAATCAACTACAAAATAACAAAATACTTGCTCTAACATGCTATGTTCTCTTTTGCTACAGAGAATGAAACAATGATTACTACAACATTTCACATACCGTGCACAAAAATTGCACACGCCCTCCACAATAGAAACTAAGTATAAAATGATTGGTGTCATACTTCTTTATAATCTCCAAAGTGTAATGTGTCCACATATTTCTGCAATCCGCATACCAATGTCACAAAGTTCAATGTACAGCTATATTACACTGTGCTGCTTGTACCCATGGCCTAAACTCTCCACTGCACATCGTACAGTCTACAAGCTCCAGCCATGCACTCCATATTGTAGACCCTGGCCACAACTACCACAGCACAGTACAACCATGCATGGAAACATCTACCCACTTACCACAAACCCGACACATAACACAGTCACCTACCCATTAGCCACTTCAGTTCACATTGTATTACATCACTTCCACACAATGGAGAACCTCTTTGCTGAGTGCTTTCTTCACCCAAACCTGTAATAACTGGACACATTCAATACACTATACTACAGTAACCTACCCAATAATCTGCACAATCACCTCAACCCAAACACAAAAATCCATCCGTATGTCTTCTGTAAGATTTGCCTCCTCGCATACCACTGGCATCGTTTAGGCCATTAGTTCATCTTAGTTATGTACACCATTTGACTGGAACGTATAGAACACACAATAGAGTGGAGCACATGATGCACAACTCGGCAACCATATGTGAAAGTCTGCTGTACTCCTTAAAATTTCAAACGTCTGCTTCACTTTTTTTATGTGTAATGGAGACACAATTTGAAAACCATACCCCACTTACAGTCTTTGGAGAAGTTGTAAAGTAATTAATTTTGTTTCATGAACGAGAGCCCCAAATATCTCTGTGCCCAAAGACACTAAAGTACGTAAGATGGCCCTGTCACCCATGTATGGGCAGCCATCGCACACACAGTCTGCCAACATACACAGTTGATTGGTAAGACCCTGCACATATAAATAGTATATAGGGCCCGTAAATGTACATTTATATATTGTCATCTGTGCATTCAACACATTTTGGGTATGGAAAGGTGACTTGCGCTCAGGAAATAAATGATTGGAGTTTCGCTATTAGAGTGAATTATCATATACAAAACAAATTAATTCCATGCAATGATGTATTTATTGCAAGTTGTGAACAGTGTTTTGACCACCTGGTTGCTCTGAAGGCTTTGAATTGTCAAATGTAACAGATGATTAGGGTATACAAACCCAGCCAAGAATAACCATCCAATTGGTCCATTAAAACAGTAAAGAACATAAAATTGGCAAATGATGGCACAAAATACCATTATGGCAAAAATTAGGGAACAATTTATGAAAAACTAAATTAATAAAACCAAAACCTAACATACCACATATTGGGTTGTAGGCAGAAGGTTCAATCAATTGAATAAAAAAATAAAAGAAAAATGAAGTTACATAATCAGAGATAAATTGTTCATAATACACATAATCAACATTGGTTTCTAAATCATCATAGGTATTATCCAATCGGAGAAGGCGCCAAGCCAACTGACTTGCCTCTAAAATCACCCTATATGCCAGCAGTGAATGTCTCTCATTCAAAACGAAAGATTGCTCAAGTAATTAGTAGAATTTCACCAATTTTATAGCAAATAAATATAAAATTATATCCCATGTGAACTCTTAAGATTAGCGAAAATCCCATATCGGAAAGTGAAACCAATCAGACAAAGAACAACATTTTGTATAGGTCTTACCCTATTTCTTAAGCTCAGAGTACATTATTCTGAAAAGGTAAAATTGTCATTGAAAGAAAAGTGTAGTTTCCACAAAATTAATTAGACTCAATTGAAAAAGATTGATGACGAGAATTTGGAATCTGAAAGTAAATGCAACTCCTGCACTGAAACAGCACAACGTATGTTCAATCGTGTGCTGAAAGATTGGCTGTATTGTCCTTGGCCAGAGGTGCATATCGCACTCGGCCGGCACACAAACGTCGACAGCTAATATTTTACTGTTGGATGTTTTGGCAAAGCAGCTCCTACATGGTCCTGCAATCGGAGCGGTCGCCCAGGAGGATTTTTTTTATTTTGAATGTGCCGTAGGTTTGATGACACTTGTTGGCACTGACATCTTTTGTAAAAAGCAAACGCGTGAATGGACGGTCTGTTGGCAACGTTTGAAAGACAAATTGCATGTGTGTAGCCGTGGAAGGAGAGTGGCACCTACAAAACAGACAGCAAGCCTGTGGGTGTACATTCAACACTACTCAATAACGCACATTAGCTCACCCTACGGTCCATGACCCGGCCACCTAGGGCCCTTTCTGACATCCTTCCCTCAGAGCCCTTGTCCTTTATGTTGCCACTGATAACGGCTACTTAAATGTATTCTTATTCCTCTTTGTTCGCAGATACCTTCTACCTTACTGCCCGTGTCACACCTTCCGCTTGCCGACAGATGGATTGTGGAACAATCATTTCAAAATTACCAAGAGCAGTGTGTTTTTGCTATTCATTATCTGGCACGACCATTATGGCCCTGTATATCCATTTGCATTTCCGGCAATAAGAAGCAACATGCAAACGTTTATGGTGTAAGACATCACAGAGACACTAGTGGTCACCTTTCCTAACTTAAAAAGAAAGTGTTCTCCCACACGAACCACCAAAAACCATAAATTAATCCTTTTGCTACTTTGCCAGATGACAAAAGAAGTACAGAAAAGCACAGACTGCATTCTACGCTGGAAGTAACCCGCAAAATGAAAAAAGCAGTCGTTTCAGGCAGCTTGCACTGTCTTGTGACAATTCTATGAAAAATGAAACCACTTGCAACAGTACACAATGTTCATTAATTATTCAAATAATCTCTGACCAACTACTATGTACAACAAGACAGGGACCGTACGTTCTGTGTGAGTATGTCTGTTTTAGCATCCGTTTATGTTCCTGTTTTCTGGACCTAGGTCCTCACACGGCACGTTGGACTACGCTGGCCACGAACGTTATGAAAATAGCATGCGTACAGGGTTTCAGCAACTACTGTCAACAACCAATGTCAGCTATCGAGGCGAGTGTTGTGATGTAGTGCCGCACCCTCACTTAAAGTTAGTGCAAGCGATGCACACATAACATTCTTTGCACATCTCAAAAAGTACACAAAACAAAGGTAATAGTAAGACGGCCAACCGTCTCGTTTTTTGCGGGAATTACCTGCATTGATGTTTTTGTCCGGTGATTTGCTGGCACTCTCTACAGACCTCTAAACATGCCGAATTTACCTTCACCCCCTGCCTGATTAAAACCTTTTGTGCTGTGAGCTCACACTTCTGTGGGATAATTGAATGCCAGGGCAGAAAGGCGGTAGTGGAGCTCTCCCAGGATGTGCAACATTTGAAGATGTTGCTATGTGTAAACCGAGCATTGCAATGGCAGCAGATAAACATCAATAGGGGCCGGGGGGGGGGCAGATATTAGCAAGGACTATTCTCCCTTAAGAAATGTGAACTCAGAGAGATTACAAGCAGCAGTGCAGCATGTTGTCTTTCAAGTAAGACTGTCATTTTCAGAGTGAAGTGTACATTTTTTCTCTCACAGTAGTGTCTAGTACTGCTGTACCTTTCATGCTGGATGGGGGAGAAAAGAGTAACAACATACTCATTTTGTTGAACATATTTGTATGACCAATTGTATAGTGCAAGGGTAGGACCTTGTGAAAGGCTCCTTTTGTTGTAATTGGATATTTTTTTTTCATAGCATTTCTATAAAGAAAACATTTCATACATATAAGTAGACCTTCAACTATAAGTAGGTAGCTGCGTACTTTGTCCATATTTTAAATGTCTGATGCTGAGGAAATCCCTTCATGTTGCAAGATCTTACTTCACTCCTTAAGCAAAGGGTCTGATCAGGGTCAAACCATTGCAAACACAATTGGTGTCATGTCACTCCCTAATGTGCAACAAGTGCAATGAAGTACACCATATGGAAGTGCACGCATTTCAACTCACTTCTGGTGCTCTACCAAGTCAGAAATGTTCTCCACAACCATTCTGTAAAGTTGACCACCCTAGGAGAGATGCATATTTAAAAGTGTGTACGATGGAGCAACGTATGGTTATAACAATTTACCCAAACATTCGAAGAGAAAAAAAATGCACTCCGTAAACATGAGTCCATATACCACTATCACAGTGTTGGCATGCATGGCTGCATTACGTTGCGGTGGGTGTGGCCAGGGCATAGCCTCTTGGGTGCATGGTCTTTGGCCTCCGGCCATGCACCTAAGAGGCTGGGCCTTGGCCACAACCACTGCAACGTAATGCAGCCATGCATGCGAAGATGTGGGCAGTTACCACAAACGTAAAACAGCCACTGCCACCCCTACCCAACCCTGCAACGTAATACAACCATGCATGCAAACATCTAGCCAGTTACCAGAACCCACAAATATAACACAGCCTCTGGCACCCCTACCCACTTCCGTTCCCATCCTTTTATACTACTTCCTACCAAACCACAAAATCTTCAGAACATTGGCCCTGCAGGCAGGACTCTATTAACTACTGACAACCAATACATCATAATACAGTAAAGTACTCTGTAATCTGGCCAATGGCCACAACCCAAACTCATAAACTATCCACTTGAACCCTATCACTTCTGTACACACAGTTTTCCAACACTTCACCCAGTGGACACTCTCCAGGACTGTTGACTCCATCACCTCCACCCATGCACCCAAAACTGTAGGACGTGCTAACAATCACCACACCCATGCAACCAACATGTGTACACTGCTCACAAACCACACACATAAGCCAACAATGTGAAACCTACTTACAACCAGTGGGCATACTCTTTGGTGCAAGGCCTGTGGCCATGCACCCAAGGCGCTAGGTGCTTACCACACACAACACAGCATAGTACACCCTATGCAAATATCCTCATCTGCAATCCACTCCCCATCTCCAATTGAGCCTGCCTGCAGTCACCACAGAAGCTAGCCACCCGAGGAGCTACCTGCACATTGCTGCAGTACTCGCACACCACTGTCTTCCACCTAAACAAATAGATCATATGAACCACTTTTGACTCCCCCCACCCTGTCCAGTCGCTCTTCTTACCACCAGATGCTGCAAAGCATGCTTTCCAGCCCCTTTCGGCGCCGCACCATCCTCTGATACAACATGGCAGCGTTACCCAAAATTATGACGCTCATCACGCTGCCCTACAGCCAACTACCGGGCACGTCCAATGTCCGCCGACATCGCACCACACTCCAGGCAAATCAGACTTTTGACCGTGGAGCGACACACATTTTTTGAGATGTACATTTTACCTGCTTTTTTAAAAAAGTACTGGATGGATTTTCACCAAATTTACAAAGGCACGCTTTCGGGACCAAGCCGCCGCTCCTGCCACAAATTTGGTGAAAATCAGTCCAACGGTTTGGGCTGTACGCATGCGCAAAGTTTTTGTCCATTCAGTCTATGGAAAACAATTATTGGGACCCCCTCTATAACTTTGCCCCCCCTGGACCAAACCTCACCAAACTTCCCAAAGAAATTCAGAGCAAGCCAAATACTTTTTTTTTGCAAAGTTCGATGAGGATTTTTCCAGGGGAAGCGAAGTTATAAGCCTCCCAAAAAGTGTTCTTCCTATGGGTTGAGCAACATAACCATAACTACATGGTTGCTACCACGGCCCGTGTAATATGCTGATAATGCCCTTTATTGATGTTGCTCTGTGTGCTGGACATGTAAGGCATAGAAGAAGTTACTCACCGCCATTATTGTTGCTGATATAGTTTTATTTCATTTTCCATTGAATGTTATTGTTAGTTGCTGTGTTTTTAGATTAGCTAAAGTGCCTTGTGTATATATAAATATATTTTATATAACTTTAAGTGTGTAAGAGTTTACCTGGATCCTTGTGTTTACCTATTTCAAGGTACTGCTCTACCGCTCACTTTACCCCTCCTAAGCCTGGCTGCTCAGCCCCTTTACTGACTTGTGTATTACAGGCCTATATTAAGAGTTGGGTCCCTAATACCAAGAGAAGTCTTACG
Source organism: Ambystoma mexicanum (assembly GCF_040938575.1). Classification (NCBI taxonomy): domain Eukaryota; kingdom Metazoa; phylum Chordata; class Amphibia; order Caudata; family Ambystomatidae; genus Ambystoma; species Ambystoma mexicanum. The sequence continues at coordinate 1,322,036,875 of NC_090934.1, forward strand.
GAGTCCCACCCCAGTTGGACTTTAGAAAAACATACCTGACTGGACCCCTGGATGACGAGTTACCAGTGAGTGCCAGCGTGGTGCTGTGTTTTAACTGGTTGTAGAGAGAGGAGAAACTCATGGTTGGCAGGCCATTTCCATTCCATGTTTTCAGGCACAGCTGTCAGACGTTTCCATTACAGGCTGGAGAACACAAGACTCTGTATGAATCTGTTGGAGCGGAAAACTATCTGCCTGGCATAGCAATCCTTGATACCGCATGTGCAGGGAAAGAGGGTGATGGTCCTTACAGACTGTGATGCATTATTAAATGGAAAATGGGTTAACCTGTTGAATTATACAGCACACTTTTTGTGAAGAATTTGGTAATAACCAGCAATTGGTTTTGTAATGTAATTTCACTCCAATAAATACAACTCAACAGCCGTGCCAGGAGCATTTCCCATCACATTTTGATGATGCCTTTGCCCACAATATTTATGCCAGTATAAAGACATTTTCAAGCTGACTGTGCCCATACATATCCATGATGGCTGCACCAACATATGGCAGTCGTTCCATTTAAGAAGATACTCTTGTTTCTCCAGCATGGGGTCTAGCATGGATTCACATGCTCATGAATGATATTTTATTTGTATCGCGCTCATACACAAGTGTTTCAGAGTGCGACAAGGCAAGGGAGGGGAACAAGGGAGAACAAAAACAACGATCTTACTAGGCCCAGTGACATTGAGAACACGCAAGTGCATGGCAGAGGAAGGGGGGGGAGAAGTGGGAAAGTGTGGAGCAAAGCAAAAACAGATAAAAAATAAAGTAAATAAATAATAAAAGGCAACAAACAGTGGTAGTGCAGCCAGCGAGTGGCAAGTGCTGGGTTTAAGGCAGCAGGCAGGGTATGTCTGATAAAACGCAGGAAAAAAAAGGAGGGTGTGGAGTTTGTATCGTTACAGATACAGACCACAGTGCAAGGGATTGCCAGGAGGCAGTGCGGGTGGGTGGCAGAATGAGCAGGTACCTGGGCCCGGAAGTCAGAGGGGAGGCCAGGTACACAACGCTGAGAGAGAGATCAACAGGGGAGAAGAGGGGCGAAGGCAGAAGGAAAGAGTAAGGGTTTGAGGTGCTTCTGGAACCGGAGATGGTTGTCCTCAAGTTTCAGAGTGCCAGGGAGGCTGCTCCAGAGGGAGGCCTCAGCGGAAGACCGAGATCTCCCCGCAGCTAGTTTCTTTGAAAAACGACTGACCCTGAGGGAGTTAGAGGTAGAGGAGCGAAGAGCTCGAGAGGGGAGGTATTTACGGAGGGACAGCTGAAGGTATTTTGCACCCAGGCCTCAGAAAGCCTTGTGAACAATGCTAATTGTTTTGAATTTAATTTTTTCATTCACTGGGAGACGGTGGAGAGATTTCAGGGCTTGAGGCCAAGGACAAGTCTTGCAGTCCTGTTCTGAATGAGTTGCAAAGGGCGGAGAGTAAAAGCAGGTAGATTTAGAAAGAGGCTGTTATAATAATCCAACCCAGAGAGAACCAGGTCTCGGGAGACAGTGAGCTTCTGGGGTAAGGAGAGGAAAGGCAGAGTACCTCGGAGGAGGTGCAGTAGGAATTTTGACTTTTTAGAGACTTCAGAGATGTGGGAAAAGAAAGTAAGCGTGGAATCAAAGATAACCCTAAGGTTCTTAGCCTCGCAGGTGGGGGTAGGAAGAGGGCCAAGGGAGGCGGGCCAGAGAGTGACAGGAAAGGAGGGAGCAGGTGTGCAGATGAGGAGAGTCTCAGTCTTACTGGCATTAAGGCAGAGATCATTGGCGATACCACTCCCGGATAGCAGACAGACAGAGATGAGAGGAGGAGAAGAGGTGGCTGAAGGTAGCCTGAAAATTAGCTGAGTGTTATCCGCCTAGCACTGAATTTTGGGGCAGAGAGCGGCAATGCGGTGGCCAAGAAGTGCCAGGTATTAGTTGAGCAGTCAGGGAGAGAGGTTAGACCCCTGGGGAACGTGAGAGTGCTAAACAGTTCTATAAAACGCAACAAGGTCATGATGTACCTGAAGAGACAGAAAATAGACATTGCAATGTTAGAAGAAACCCAGCTGACCAGGGATAAACTAGAAATGGTAAAGAGGAAATGGAAAGGGACCACAATAGGTGCAACATATTCCATATATGCCAGAGGGGTCATCACGTGGATGACACCACATGTCCCATTTAAACTGTTACAACAAGAGGCAGAAATAGATGGCAGAATGGTATCACTAAAGGGGTTGGTGGGGAATAGAGAGGTGAACATTATCCACATATATGCCCTGCATACTGACACGGAGATATATTTCATATCTTATATATGAAGATATACAGTCCATATATGGAAGGAGCAGTTATACTTGGGGGGGGGGGGGGGGGGTGTATTTTAATTTTACATTGGACCCCGAGGTTGATAGATTGAACAAGAAAGTTGCCAAGCCCACCCGGTGGCGAAAGCCCTAGAGGCACTTTTAAATGATTTCTGTTTGGTTGATGTGTGGAGGGGGCTTCACCCACAACACAGAGGGTACTCGCACTACTCAGCCACACACAACCTACACACCCGGTTGGACTACATATTTGCAGCCAGTGCATTAATAGAAGGAATGAGAGGCATAGAGTACAAGGCAGCAGTCCTCTCAGACCATGCGTTGCTAATTGTAACGTGGCAAATCTCACCTCCCAGGTCGAGAATCCCGACATGGAAGCTTTAGCGCCGAAGCATTGATGGACACAGTATTCAGAGAGGACCTGAGGAAGGTAATTAAGGAATACTTTGAACACAATACGGGGAGCATGGGGTCAACCGGCACGCTGTGGGAAGCATTCAAGGTGGTGGTGAGGGGGGAGCAATTTCAAAATCAAAAGGATTACATGGTGGTATATAGTACAGGAATTGCAAGAGGCAGAAAAGGAGATAGAGGCTAAAATGCAGGAGGGTACGGGTTCCTCGGGGGAGGCTGAGGTTATACTTGAACTACAGGAGAAATGTAGAGGCCACTGGGAGAGGTTATGTAACTTGAATTATAGGAAATATATAGAAAGACAACATGTGGAAGGTGACAATCCGGGCAGATTGCTAGCCTGGTTGTGTAAGAATGAAGCCCCCAGACAGGCAATCAGGGAAATGCAGAGGGAGGATGGGGGACACTCAAGAAGGGGTGAATAAATGCTTTTATGAATATTATCAGAAGCTATACACAAACAATACAGAGGAGGAGGAAATGTACATAATGGTCACACACTCTGAGATCAATTTGCATAGGCTTGGGGAAGCAGACTGGGAGAAATTAGAGGCCCCGCTCACGCTAGAGGAGTTGGAGCGTGTGATTTAGACACTGCCCACTAACAAGGCCCCGGGGGAAGACGGTCTCCCAAGCGAGTTCTATAAAACATATAAGGCAGGCATACTTCCGAGGTTATCCATGCTAAGTGAGGCAATCGACAAGGGTAGGCTGCCAGGGACCCTCAGGGAAGCGATTATTATTCTGCTCCTCAAACCAGATAAGCCGAACACGGACTGTGGATCTTACAGACCACAACCAGGACAGCAAGATACTCACCGCTGTCCTGTCTAACAGATTGAGGATAGTGATAAATAAACGTATACATCCTCATCAAACGGGGTATGTCCCGTGCAGGTGTATCTCCGACAATCTCAGGAGGCTTTATCATGTCATAGACCGGGCAGGGGGGGCACCCAAGAAATAGCGATAGTCTCTGAAGAAAACCTGCAATACATTTAGAGGTAACGGAACGATACGTGATACTCTCTGGCATAACAATCGACCCTAAAAAGTCTACCAAATGCCCCCTAGGCAGATATGTGGGAATACCACGACACAAGCTACCAGTGTTACAGATAGGGTGGACAACTGATGCTTTCAGGTACCTGGGGGTGGATATATATCACAAAGTCGAGGATGAACATAAACATAACATGGAGAAGGTGTTGGGAAAATGGAACGTAGCATGGTATTCTGGGCCCGGTTAGCTTTAACTATGATGGGCATAGCGGCATTACTGAAGATGATAGTACTACCCAGGCTACTGCACTATTTTGCAAATGTCCCGTACATGATACCTAAATGGTTCTTCACCAGGGTACAGAGTATATGCAGGGGTTCATTTGGCACAATTCCAGGAATAGAATAGCATTGTGGAAATTGCAAAACCTGTACGAGCTAAGAGGGATTAGACTGCCAAATTTTGAGGTGTACTATCTGGCTGGCCAGCTTCAATACGTGGCAAGATGGTTATCCGACGACCCCACGCCAGAGTCTAAATTGTTGAGGGCGGAGTGTACACCTTATTTTCTGAATGAATGGATGTGGTTGGCAGAATTTCCGAAGGGAAGAGGGTCCACATTACTAGATCTGGGGAGGAAGATGTGGCAGAGTGCCTGCCAAGTGATGGGGAGCCCGCTTCCGTGCTCCCCACAGGTACCACTACTGGCACTAAAGGGGGTGGATGAGCAATTGAGGAGAACTATCGGAGAACACTGGGAACCAGTAGGAGTAACAACTATTGGAGATGAGTGGCAAGAAGGGGAGCGAATAGAATTCGATACACTGAGAGAGGACACAGGTCTACATGGTAGACAATATATTATATACGCTAGGCTGGTAAAATCGGTAAAGAAGACGTGGTCGGAAGCAGAGCTGACCCGGCAACCGGATGCTGCTGTAGAAATGTTTCAGATTGTCTAATGGAGGTCTCCCGAATCTATGAACTAATGATGTCTAGAGTGGGGGAAGGAGGTGGTCAGGATGAGGCGAGACTGGGAGGAAGAAGACGGGGAAACAATTGGAGATGGGCTATGGGTCAGAATGCAAGGATATAATAAAGTGTCAAGAAATGTGAGACTGCAACAGATTCAGCTACATGTAACCCATAGGGCATATATGAACCCGTAGAAAATTGCCAAGTTTACGAGCGATAGAACACAGACATGCCCGAAATATGGAGAGCTTGATGCAGGGATGGTACACATGTTTTGGGCATGCCCGGAAATAGCGAGGTATTGGAAATAGGTAGCACATCTCTTGGCAGATAAAGGGATGAACTTGCATGTGGACTCTCTGTGGGTGTGCATGTTGGGGGGGGGGGGGTTCCCAAGACCACGAAAATTCAAACATGTGAGCAAACTTAAAGACCTGACATATGTTCTAGCTAAACGCAGGATAGCGATGAGCTGGAAGGCAAGCAATAGACTGAATGCAGAGGCATGGTGGCGGGATCTCCTGAAGTGGGCTGATGTTGAAACAGTGGTCTGGAGGGAAGAGGTGGACAGGGTGGGGGGAGCAAGCACACTTATAGCCTGGCTACAATTGGTCGCCTCATTGTCGGGGTCCGTGCAAGAGGAGCCCGAAGAGGACAGCTCCTCAGAAAGTGAGGAAAGCGTGACGCACATGCGTTAGGAAGGGGAGGCTGTAGAATTGCGAGGCTCCAAGGGGACGGAGGGGGAGTTGGGGAGGAGGGAATGTTGGGGAACTGTATTTGTGCACCGTGTTTTCGTGTATCTATGATGATTAAATTGAAATTAATAAAATGTGTTTAAAAAAAAAAAAATAATTACCTGGTGGTGCTGTGTATTTTCAAGCACTCATCTGAAGAATGTTTTTATTTTAAGATTCCTTTGATTTCCCAATTTCTAAACGGACTCACAAATGTGTTCCGCCGTCCCTGTTTCAGGTGCCGGTTTGGGATTTGAATTTGGTCTTGAAATTCCTGATGGGTGGTCCGTTTGAACCTCTGCACTCTTGTCCCTTGAGATAGTTCTCTTTCAAGATGATTTTCTTGGTTGCAGTTACATCTGCTCGCAGAGTTAGTGAATTGCAGGCACTTTAATCTAAGCCACCCTTTACTGTGTTCCACAAGGATAGGGTTGTACTGAGGGTACCTCCGTCCTTCCTACCTAGGGTAGTGTCCGAGTTTCATCTGAGCCAGAAAGTGGTACTTCCTGCTTTCTATCCTCCCCCCTCATCCTAATAAGGAAGAGGAGAGACTTCATAGATTGGACCCTAGGAGAGCTTTGAGCTTTTATCTCTAGGAAGTCCAGGGTCAGAGTGGACGACCACCTTTTTGTGGGATACACTGGACACCAATTGGGCCAGGCTGTTACTAAACAGACATTGTTTAGGTGTATTATCTGCACCATTACTGAATGTTACAGATTGGCGAGAAATGAACCTCCGGAGGGGTTGAGAGCCCACTCCACTAGGGGCGTGGCTTCATCCACAGCCCTGCAGCGGGGAGTTCCTATTAAGAATATTTGTGACAGAGCAACGTGGTCTTTCATCCACACCTTTTGCCAAGCATTACTCCCTGGATACACTTCATGGTCAGGATATGGCCTTTGGTAAAGCAGTGCTTTATTCTGCTATCTGATTGGGTATTCTAAATTATTTTCCCTCCTCCATTCACTGATACTGTTTTGGGAGTCTGTCAAAGATGTGGAATACGTTGGAGGACGCAATCCATTTGAAGAACTAGTTATTTACCAACTGGTAACGTTCTTTCAACTGGATGCTCCTCCAACGTATTCCACACCACCCTCCCAGCCTACCCCTCTGAAGAATTTCCTATTCTATTGCAGCTTGTATTCCCACAAGGCTAGGTGCAATCAAGCAGTCGTTGTGTACGAACATGTTACACGTTATGGAGGAAAAAACATAAACTGAGGCTACGAGTGCTGTGCGTCCTATTTATAAGATCCTGTGACGTCGCCCTCGACGGAGGCCTTCGAGGGACATAGACCCTACGCCATTGACGCAGGACGCCCTCTGCCGAAAAAAGTTCCGAAACAGCACAGCTGTGGACATTACATGTCAAAGATGTGGAATACATTGGAGGAACATCCAGTCGAAAGAACATTATCAGTTGGTAAGTAATTAGTTCTCCTCTGAACCAATCACTGACCTCTGGGTCACACTGCCCCCAGTCAATGATTGCCCTCTCCCTAAGCCCCTCCTCTGGCAGCCATCTTCAGATTTTTACTGCACGTTCAAGTGTTGGTAGTCCTCGTGTTTTGTTCTGTGAGCTGATCTACGTTTTTTGCACTTTTTTGGTAAAAGGTTCAATGTTTGTCAAACAGAGCCTGTGTGCTCCTGCTCTACATCGGATGACATGCAGGGATCCGTTTCTCAGTGAATTTCAACACCCCTCAAGGGCAAGAAACGTCTAAGTTTTCATCAAAGATTCCAGAAGGCCATCGGGCCTACTCCACACTCTGGACCATGTTGGAGAGGAAGCTCCCTTTTAAAGCTCTACTCCAACTGCAGAATGTGTTTGTAGAGGACAAACACCTCAGTGCCTCTACGGTCTCCATCCGGATCACAGGGAAACGGATTGTCAAATATGCCTCTGGTTCTCCAAAACGAACCGTGAAGGATCGTCGCAGGTGGCATGGCTGAACACCAAGGCCTCTGCCTCGTGCGGCAAGCAGGAGGGCATGCCTCACCCAGGACCGGCCGGTCTGAAAAGCAGGTTTCGAAGTCCTTTGAGGGTGCTCCATCCGTGTGGACCCAAGACAAGGCCAAGCATTGCGAGTCTGTTTCCATCCGGGATGCTGCGCAAGCGTGTCCCGCGATGGGCAGGTTGCGGTCATCTTCACCATCTGCCTCCATCTCCAGCATCACTCAAGCTCCTCTTCGAAGAAGAAATCACCTGCGGGAAAAGCCAGAGAAGATGAAAGCACAGGAAAAGGCAACCGACAAGCTCCAAAAGGCCCAGGCGGCCCAGGTGATGTTGACGATCGGGTTTGTGGCGGCCGCCCTCTCAAAGGCCAAGGGGCCCCCGAGAGTGGGAGGCATCGGCCAAGCCGATGAAGAGGACACTGGAGAAGAGGATGCAATCCCCGAGGCCGAAACCGACTCCCTGGGTTCCAAAAAAAAGGGGGGGGCACAACCGTACTCCAGGGCAGATATTTCTATAGTAAGCCTACCGCCCGACCCCTCAGGTGGTAGGCTTACTATAGATGTATCGCTGGACATCCTTTCGACCCTGCAAACCCTGTTGTCGGAGTTTCAGAAACAGATGCCCTCTGCCCCGGTGGCCCCGTACCAACCTCCAGCAAAAAAGCAAAGTGGCACCCTATGCCGCTGCATCAACCTCCGCACATGTTCCGCCTCCCCCCAGAGAAGACGGACGGACAGACATGATGACTATGGAAATGGACAACGTTAATGCCATGGCGGGTGGTTCGCTGCTGCCAAGGGCTTCTTCCCTGGACGAGGTGGGGTTGTTCCATGCCATGGTCGCCAGAGCGTCACAACTTTTCCAATTGACACCAGAGGGGACCAGGAAGGAAGGTTTCCTATACCAATGACGCAAGGGCAAGGCAAAGAGGAAGACCATCTTGGCTGTGCCTCCTGGGCGACGTTTGGGAGGAAGGCTTGGCCTTGATGAGAAACCCAGCCCCGGCCAAGAGAGATCGGCTGGAGAAGAAATACTGGGTGCCTGAGTCTGCATCCAAGTGCCTACGTTCACAGCCTTCCCTGAACTCAGTGCTCTTGGCGGCAGCAAGAAAGAAGTTGTCTAACCCCTCGTCTTTGTCCTCCGTCCCTCCGGATAGCAAGGGGAAGAAGTTGGATGCCATGGGAAGAAAAATAATCTACTCCGCAGCGTCAACAGTCAAGGCGGCCAACGCCCTTACAATCCTAGTCAGATACGACAGGGAGCTGTGGTATAAGATGGCCCCACTGCTGGAGTTTCTACCCGACAAGTGGGTCAAGACGCTTTCCATCCTCCAGGAGGGGGAGGTGGCATCGGACCATGCCATCAAGGTGGCCCTGGATGTCGTGGACACAGGGTTCTGACAGATGGGGGAACGGTGTCTACCTTGTTCATTGTGGCTGGCTGAAAGCCACCAACTTTCATCAGGCAGTCCAGACGAGGGTTCTGGACATGCCCTTCAGGGACAACCTCTTTGGGAAGGCCAGCAACAAGTTGCTGCAGGCTATTAAGACTAATACTGAGATAGCCGGTGCCATGGGCACTCTTCAACACCACCCGTACTTTTGTGCCTCTGGTGGTAAGTCTGGCAGATCGTTGAAGGGTTTCGGCAGAGGGTCATCTTTGTACTGTCAAACCTCCCTGTCCATGACCCAGTAGGCCTATAGAGGCCGTTCCAAGGCTTTCAGTGGAGGTAGCCAATGTCGCTCTGGAGGCAGCACCCAGGCCATGAAGCAAGATTGAACCGGCCAGGACGTCTGGTCTTCACCCATGCACCCTGGTGGGAGGCCGGCTGGTGAGTGGAAGATGATCTCCACTGACTGCTGGATGCTCTCACTCACGGACACACTCTAGAGTTCCAGCAGAAGTGTCCGTGGATAACTCTGGTTGCCTGACAGGAGCACCACATCCCTCAGCTTCTGCAGGAAGTATAGACCATGATAAGAAAAGGGGTGATAGAGCTGGTTCTAAAGCGACTCCGGGACTCCAGAGTCTACTCCATATACTTCTTGGTAAAGAAGAAGACGGGGCTAGAAGCCCATTCTAGACCTGCGGCATCTCAACAAATAGCTCAAGTCCCAAAAATTCAGAATGGTCACGTTGCAGCACGTGCTTGGCCAACTGGAGGAAGGAGACTTTGTGACAGTGCTGGATCTGGAGGACGCATACTTCCACATCCCCATTCACGAGAAGCATCAGAAGTTCCTGCACTTTGTAGTCCAGGGAAGGCATTATCAATTCAAGGCTCTCCCCTTCGTACTGAAGTCAGTGCACAGGGTGTTTATGAAGTGCCTGGCACCAGTGGCGGCCCATCTGCATCTACAGGGGGGATACACGTGAACCTGTACCTTGATGATTGCATCATCCGGGCCAAGTCAAGGGAAGTGTCCATCAAACGCACGGAGGGGACCCTCCAGCCGCTGACGGTTCTGGGGTTCTCTGTCAACTGTCGAAAGTCCTGCTTGATACCATCGCAGAATGTGCTGTTCCTAGGGGCGAGGATCAACAGGGTCTCCTGCCTGGCGGCTTCCTCAGAAGAAAAAATAGCAGCTCTGCTGAGCAAGGTGCAACGGCTGTCGGCACAGTGCGGACCATCAAGTCGCTGCTCAGTATGATGTCCTTGTGCATCCACCTGATCCGGCTCTGCAGGTTGCAGATGTGACCCCTTCAGGAATTCCTGGATGCTCGGTGGATCCAGTTGGCCGGATTGGTCTCGACGAGGAGATCCATTCAGCGATAAAGTGATGGGGCGTGCGCTCCAATATCGCCGGGGGAAGAGGTTTACAGAGCCCCCCGTACCAGGTGACAGTCACCACGGACGCTTCCCTGGAGGGCTGGTGAGCCCACACCAGACGTCTCCACGCCAGATGCCTGTGGCTACCGGAGGAGAGGGCTCTCCACATCAAAGTCCTGTAGCTGCGGGCAGTGTTATGGGCCCTCAAGTCGCTCATTCCATCCCTCAAGGTCAAAGTCAAGAGGGTCTTCACAGACACTACCACCACAATGTTCTACATCAGGAAGCAAGGGGGCACCAGATCCCTAGCGCTCTCCAGAGAGGCGCAGGACTTGTGGCACTGGGCCATCGCCCAAGAGGCGTTCCTCATCCCTTTTTAGTTGGCGGAAGTCGAGGACACCATCGCTGACTCCCTCAGCAGGGAGCTGCCCTCCTGCCACGAGTGGGAACTTCGACAGGATCAAGTGGACCTCCTCTTCCTTAAGTGGGGCAGACCCCAGATCCTCCAAATGCCAGAAATTCCCCAGCAGGTTCCACAAGCTGAGGAGCATGGGGGACGCATTTTCATTCCTGTGGGAAGGCCTGTTCCTGTATGAGTTCGCTCCATTGCCTCTCCTGCTGAGTCATCCATCAACTCAAAGGGTGGAGATGCAGGATGATCCTCGTCGCCCTGACGTGGCTGAGGCAGATTTGGTACCTGGATCTTCTCAGCCTGTCAGCGTCACTCCGATCAAGCTGCCAGTGGTCGCGGATCTGCTCGCCAGAGAAGGAGGCGCAATCCAACATCACAATCCCGGTTTGCTGAAGCAGAAGGCTTGGCTCCTGCACCCTTAGAGTTCAGAGGGTACGAGCTGCCGGCGGACTGCAGGGCGGTCTTTACCAGGGCCAGAGCGTTGTCGACTCTTAAGTGCCATGGGCACAAGTGGAAGAGTTACGCAGAAGATCAATCCTCTGAGCATCATGGCCCCGCAGATTCTTCTGTACTTGTCCTTGGCCAAGGCAGGGATGGTCCATGCCTCTATAAAGGCTATCTCCCGCTACACCAGGTCTCCAGGACGGTCTTCTCTTTGGGGCCACCGTCTCATCAAGGGGTTCCTCAAAGGACTGTTTCGATCATTCCTGCCGGTACAGGCACCTGCCCTGGCATGGGAACTCAACGTGGTACTGATGAGGCTCATGGGGGGGGGGGCCCTTTGAGCCTATGCATCAGGTGCTTCTCCAGTTCATATCATGAAAACTGCTTTCCTCGTGGCCATCACTTCTGCCAGGAGCGTGGGTGAGATCAGGCCCTATCCTGCAAACAGCCGCATCTGACTTTCCCCGACTCCAGGGTGGTGCTGTGGACGCACCCCTCCTTCATGTCGAAGGTTCTGTTGGAATTCCACCTCAACGTGCTTTTGGTGTTGCCTGTGTTCTTCCCGAAACCTTTGTCGTCGGCTGAAAGGACTTTGCACTCGCTGGATGTGGCTCATACTCTGAAGTTCTATGTGGCACGCACAAAGAGTTTCCGAAAGATGTCTCAACTATTTGTGAACTTTGTTCCTGTGAACTATGGGAAGGCCTTGTCCAAGGCTTCCATCTCCAGGTGGCTCTCTGCCTGCATCACCCACTGTCATCGGTTGGCAAACCGACAGCTGCCTGACCGTTCGAGAGCCCATTCCACCAGAGTGATTGCTACAACAACGGCGTTCCTGTCTGGTGTGTGTCACGACCCTCGCCGAAAACCCCCCTCTGGCAAACTCATTGGCCAGGTGGAGTCAGGACTCGGGCCTCTAGAGCCTGGCATCCTCTTCAAAAGCCCTCATGGGGCCAGTCCTGGCGCCTATGGCGCCAGGCTCATACACCATGAAAAACAATGTGCTTGGGAACTACTTTATTGTATTGTCAGCCAACATGGAGGCATCCACATAGCTTGGTTGTTAAGAACCAAGCTATGAGGTCTAGTGTTTTAGGTGTGGTAGCCCAGGCACTACTTTACCTGGACTATTTTGTTGGGGCTATTTAAACCACACCCGAGCAAGACAACACGCTTCGCGTTACTTTGCAGCTTGCAACGTGACACTCACCGTGTCCAGCTATTCCCTCGAACCTCGGAGAAGTAGAACCTGCAAGGAGACAAAAGGAACATCATTAGCAGCAGCATCTTACCTACAGTCTTCATCTTTAAACACTCGCAGCTACTGAGAACAGCGTCCTCGAATCTGCACGCCTCCCAGACAGAACGACCTGAAAGAGGAAGATTGAGGCAACATTAAAGAAAGCAGTAGAGACATTTACAAATTACGAACTGCTCAAAAGACTTACCTGGCTGGTCGCCTCTCGGCTGGCACCACTCCGGACATTCCACTTGCGCTGAAGAACACCGCGACCTACAAGGAAGGAAAACACGGGTTAGCAAAGGGAAGACTTTGCAGCGCTGCGCATAGCGCTTACTTACGGCATAATAGCGCTCTTAATGCGCCATCATTTACCAGCGGGGCTCAACCAAGCCAGTTCGCCGCGCTGAAGCTGCGCATACCTAAGGGGGAAAAAAGAGACATTTTAAACAAAGAAAGGCATGCAGGATAGCAACAAAACTAAAGAACAGCAATAAGACCTACCTGAACAATATCAAACGGGCCGGCATCAGTGAAGTAACTGGACCGCACTCGCCCATGAAGGACAACGCGCCCCTGCAAAGAAGGCAGGACGGAGAGCACGCCTAATTCTACCACAAGGTGAGGAGAGGGCACCAGAGGGACTCAAATCATACAGGGTGGAGGGAGGATACTTACCCCAGTTGGTCAGTCTTGAACACAGTCCTCCTGTATTTTCAGGCAGAACCTTCCCCGCAGACCACATCAGGGCAAAGATGAGAAGCATACCAGCGAGTAACCCGGCTGGGTGGCGTCCCTGTGGATACCAGGTGAGCATAACAGTGTGTCCCTGATGGACATCTGCAGGGCTGTTACTTGGAGGTCCACACACACAATCACAAGATTCTACTGCGTCGACAGGGATTCCAGGGAGGAGTCAAGGGTTGACCAAGCAGTGCTGCGCAATCTGTTCACTTGAAAGTGAGCCTGTTGCATAGCTAAGAGTAATTGCTTCTGTTGAACCTTGCCACCTCCCGTTGTTGTGTAATGTTGTACTGCTATGTATTCTTTATTCATGAGCATGTGAATCCATGCCAGACCCCATGCTGGAGAAGGAACAAGTTACTTACCTGTAACTATTGTTCTCCAGCATGGGTCTGGCATGGATTCACATGCGAAGCCTCCCGCCATCCCCTCTGCAGCTCTTCTTCGCCATACTGCCACTTTACGTGCTCACCTTATCTGAGGATGGCTGCCAGAGGAGGGGCTTAGGGAGAGAGCAATCATTGGCTGAGGTCAGTATGACCCAGAGCTCAGTGATTGGTTTAGAGGAGAAATACAGGTTGTAAGTGAAAGTTAAACTTTTTTTTTCTTTTACAGAGGATGCCCTGCCTGATGGGGAATATTCATGCATGTGAATCCATGCCAGACCCATGCTGGAGAACAATAGTTAGAGGCAAGTAGCGTGTTCCTTGCTTTGTGCATAATGCCAGTAATGATACTATTAGATAACATGTCCATGATGGCTCTGCGAATGTATGGCAATATCCCCCACATAAGGATATACTTCAGTTGGTTTAGCCATTATAAATGCCATGCCACAATGAGAAAACATGTTCAAACTGGTTGCACCAAATGCCAGTGCAGCCACATAACACTTACTATTCTTACTTTATCATAGATGCCCAGAAGAAAATGCCATGCCACATAAATAAATGGCTGAACTGGCTGAATTGAGATGTAATAACACATATTACGCTTGCTTTATCAAAGATGCCCAGTAAAAAATGCCATGTCACAGTAAGAAATGGCTAGATGGGCTGCACCCAAATGCCAGTCTAGCCACATGCATGCTTTATCATAGATGGATGTCCATTATAAATGCCGTAGGTGTGCCCACCATCCACCAAAATTAGCTCCTCTGCAACCACCCAGTACAAAAATGTGCACAACCATTCACTCACTCATTTACTCGCACCATTAATTCACTCATTTACTGGCACCATTCACTCGCTCATTCTCTTACGCACCAAGCACTCCCTTGTTCACATGCGCACCCATACATAAAACACTCACACATCACATAACACACCCTTGCATGCATAAAAAGATACATACATCAAACATGAAATACCCTTGCATGCACGCACGCAGGCGCACACACTTACAAAAATACAAAATATTTTTTCTTGTTTCCCGAATCAGTCTTCCCAGAGGGACTCCTCCACCAAGGCCTATGGCAGCTGGCTTCCACTTGCCTGTCTCCGCCATGCTGATAGGAACCAGAAAGAGGCCCCTGTCCTGTGCAGTGGAGCCGGAATACATGCTGCAACTTGAACTTTTCTTTCTGAAGTCGGAGCACATACACTCTACTTAAGAAAGAAATGATTTCTTTCTGATGTTTGGCCGGCAGGCCATGAAGCGGCGGGGGCCCTACTATGTCAGTGGTACAGAGCATGCATAGCTAATGTTAACACGAAGAAGCTACTGTCACCTGTTGAGACTAATTACCTATCTAAAATGCTTCAGCATGCACAAATAACCAAAACAGATTTTGCAGTGCTGTGGCATACAGAGAAGACCTTTGTGAGAAACCTGAAGGTATTCTCCCTCCTAAACCCCCTGGATCCTTTTCTTAAGTGGCCAAGGAAGGGCCATCGCGTTTGGATCCCGAATCTTGGTGTGGAGAAGCAAGGGAGGATTACCTGGGTGGAGACTCCTCCGAGATCGGGAGTGGGGTCCCCTGAGCGAGATATGGTATCCCCTTTACCCTATTCATGACCAACATAACCCTCCGCCAAACATTATGGGCTACTGCAAGACCTCTCCCTTCATTTCCCCACATTTGACATTTGAAAGTACTGACACGAGGAAGAAGAGACTGAGAGTAATGAACACTTACACCTTCATTTTACCACTCTTGTGCTGGGATGAGGAAAATGCCTGCCGAATACTGAGAGAGTCAGGTATGTCCCCTTAATCATGGTCAGGCAAATCTAATTAAGCATCCACACCTGCAACCTGTTAAGGGGCTGCAGTTGTAAAATGAGAGACCACAGAAGCAGAGAAGTGAGTAACAGGGAGGCCTATGTAGGAGAGACCAGGAGAGCCTTTCCGCAAGGAGGCAGCCATGGTGGGACCGGAAGAGTAGCCAGGACGCCTGCCAACATCCCGGAGGGTGTGGGAGTCTCCTTGACGGTGATTGAGTAGCTGGGGCTTCGAACAAACTGAGAGAGAGAGGAGACGCTCTCCCCGTTCGCCAAAAACAGCAATGAAGTTGCTGGAGTATGCAGAATTCCAACCAGCATAGGAGCGGGGCTTGCAGAGGTTGGAGCACCAACCTTGGAAACACAAGGAAACAGCACAAGCAGCCAAAGTAAGATGCAGAAGACCGGTTAGTGCTGGGGGAAGCCACTCCGAAGCCAGGGCACTGTGGGCGGGCTGCGTTCAAGTGATGAATAACGGTATGAACAAAAGCTTCACACCAAGATGAGTTACTTAAGGGAAGTTTAAAACTGTGCTAAACTATGCATATTGAATACCGAACTGATTGAAAACCTAAAATTAAAACATGTTGAATAGTGAGCAGAAATATAACTTTATAGACAAAGTAAACAGCCAATGAAGGCTCAAAAGGAAAATACCCATATAAAGGCAGCCTATGGGGAAAGGAACAGGTGTGAAGGAGTGCAACCGAAGGTGGGGCTTGAACAAGACCATCACAAAGTGAATCTATCAAACGCTCACACACGCAGCACCACCCACTCCTGCGTCATTGCCGCATCACCAAACCCCTAACACTCGCCGTCTTGACGCCTCACAACTCACTTTGCCCTCGACCAAGCAACAGTGCACACACGCGCTCTCATATTAAAAATATTTTGATATGCACTTTATATAATTTTTATGCAAACGTTATATAAAACGTATCAAAGTACACAAACACCGGTCAACAATGTTACATTGGAAAACGGGTGCCTCCTATAAATACTGTTCTTTTTAAAGTTAAAGCACACTTTTCCATCGGTTATCAGTTACAGCTAAACTGAAATCTATTTAAACTCCATTGGCTGTCAACCTGTATGACTGCAACCCTTGAAAAATGTGTTGCACGTTGCTCCCTTCCTTCCGACTCTTTCCCCTGGCAGAATCACAGTTGCGCTACTTTTATGGTACACTTCTATCACTGTTCAGAGATGTATTTGTAATTGGCGTCACAGGGGCCTACCCCTGCAGGACCTACTTCTGAGGTTGATGCACTGAGTGCATTTGGCAACAGTAAGTAACGCCTATGTGGTCAGTGCTTAGAAGCAGTCATGAGCTTTATATGAAAGTCCTATTGTTTTTAGTTCGTTATCTATCTATCTATATTTTTGTATTGTGCCACCAACCCATAGGCCTCAGGGCGCTCACAAGAGGAGGAAAGGGACAAAAACAACAGAAAACAATATCAGACAAGGAGAACGAAAAGACATGAAAACTGGTGAAATCTAAACCTCATAAAGACCAGCAGAATGAGGAAGAAGATAACGGAGAACTGATTTCAAGTACCGAGAGAGCTACGCTAAGAAGACAGAAATGGACCTATCCTTTATCAAACAGGAAGGTCTTCAATTTCTTTTTGAAGATAGGCAGAGACTCACTATTAGAGAGGTATTTAGGGAGAGCATTCCAGAGAGCTGGAGCCCAAGAGTCAAAGCTAATATCCCCAAATCTTTTCAAGATAGATGGGGGCTGAACCAAGACGGTGTTGCTACTTGAGCGCAAGAAACGGGTGACCGGTTTCTTTTTGATCCTGATAGCGAGATAGGATGGAGCTTGGCCATGAAGGCATTTAAACACAGTAGTAAGGCCTTTGTGGTGTAAGCGCTGTTTCACAGGGAGCCAATGAAGGCTACGCCTGGCGTCAGAGACGTGCATATTGCGCTTAAGGCCCATTACTGCGCGTGCTGCGTTGTTTTGTATGATCTGCAAGGTTTTGATGTTGGCCTGGGAGGTACCGATCATTAGACTGTTACAATAATCGAGCTTGCAGTTTACAATGGCGGCTGCAATCACAGCAAGGTTCTCTATAGACAGATAAGGACGGATCTGCCATAAAAGTTGAATATAATAATGACACGAGGATTTGAGATAATTGGCCTGACGGGTGAAAGATAGCTGCGGGTCAAAGTAAACTCCTAAGGTCTTTACGGACTGAGATACAGGGATTGTATGTTGGCCAATCAGAAAGTTGTCATATTTTATGTCAAGTTTCTTCAGATTTTTCTGGGTACCTAAAATCAACAGTTCTGTTTTTGCATTGTTGAGGGCCAGTGAGTTTAGAGCCATCCACTTCTGGATTTCAATGAAGATTGAGTTGATGTGCTCAACATCTTTTTGATACTCACCAGTGAGTTTAATAACAACCTGCGTGTCGTCAGCATAATTGGCAAAATAAATGCCTAGGGCTGACAAAAGAGCGCAGAGAAGACGAGAGTAGATGTTAAAGAGAAGAGGTGAAAGACATGAGCCCTGTGGAACACCACATAATAGTAGGGATGCCATGGAGTGAGCATTATCCTTAGTAACTCTCATGTTCCGTGGTCCCAAAAAAGATTTGAACCAGGCAGAGGCTTCAGGGGAACATTTGCCAATTGTGATTAGTCTATCCGCCAGTAGTTGATGA
This sequence comes from Ambystoma mexicanum, assembly GCF_040938575.1. Lineage (NCBI taxonomy): Eukaryota > Metazoa > Chordata > Amphibia > Caudata > Ambystomatidae > Ambystoma > Ambystoma mexicanum. Next base: position 1,322,054,817 of record NC_090934.1, read on the forward strand.
TCGACTAAATCGAACGCAGCGGATAGGTCTAATAATAGTAACAGGGCGGTATGCCCTTTGTCAATAAGGCCAGCAATGTAGGATTTTAAATCTAGCAATGCAGTCTCGGTCCCATGATTGGGGCGAAACCCAGATTGTTGAGAGGCTAGAATATCATGTTCCTCGACAAAAGTTTGGTATTGACAGTAAGCGATTTTATCTATGATTTTCAGCAAAAAGGGAACATTAGTGATTGGGCGATAGTTTCCTGCCTCTGCAGGATCCAGATTTTCCTTCTTAAGCAAAGGAGTGACCCATGCTTCTTTTATGCTTTCGAGGACATATGATTCACTGAAGGATCTGTTAACAAAGGTAGTAACCCATGGGGCCAGGGTATGAATATGATCTTTAAATAAGGAGGCCGGAAAAACATCTCCCCTACAGGAGGTGGGTTTGAGTTTTACGACGATGTCGATAACTTCGGCTGTAGAAACGGGTTTGAAGGTGAAAACATGAGAATCATTAGGCGAATCCATGTTATCAAAAATGGAGGAGGTATTAGTCAATAATTTGACCTGAGAAATAATATTGTTTTGATGAGTTAGAGTTTTTTTGGTGAAGCTGTTATGGATGTTTTGACACCAAATACTGTCTGCCGAGGGCATTGACATGGTAGTACATCCTTTGAGCTCCTGAAGAATGACAAAGAGCTCTTTGGAGCTAGATTTGGCTTTAGAGATCCTAGAGTTAAGATGCAATTCTTTCGTTGAACGAATAAGGGATTTATACTGTAAAAGCGCCTGCTTATAGGCATACAGACTGGACTCGGATGGTTGTTTGTGCCATTGTCGTTCCATTTTGCGTTTTTTAGAACGGGCCTCATTAATTTCAACTGAGAATGGAGTATAGGGAGCGTTTTTATCCTTTTTTTTGGAGGGTTTCAGTGGGGCTAGTATTTCTAAAGTGGTGTCAAGTGCGGATCTTATGTTAGCTACAAAGTCGCAGAGTGGCATGGTCATCTCTAAAGGGGGTAATAGAGGAATGACCGTAGTACGAAAGGCTTCTTGGGTGACTTTGCGTAGGTTCCTTGACATAACAGGAATAGTAGACTGATTATCTTTTCTCAGAATACAATTGTGGTTAGTCTGAAAAATTATGGAGAAATGATCTGTTATTGTTATTCAACAATTATCTCCCATATGCCACAGAAAAATTGAAGAAAATCTCAGTTTAAACATAAATAGAATTGCTCAGCTAATATTATTAAGCCGTGTTGCAATAGGTACCAGACGCCCCCCAGACCCCACAAATCTATGTCTGGCAGAAAATGCGTAATTTTCTAATGACATTTTAATTACTTTCTTTTCGACGATTGCCAGCTAATTAATGGGAGTCTGTTTCTCGCCTGTAGCTCAAGCATGCCACATTATTCCAGAAACACATTAACCCACACTTCTTTTTTTGAATGAAATTTGTGAAATAACTTGCAGTGCTATTGGTTAGACTATGTACTGGTGTCTGCGAGTGATGGGTTACCCACATCCTTATGTCTCCGACTTGTGTTGCCCCCTTCCCAGGATTCGCTGTTTTGTATTGCATCCATCACTTAGCGTTCCGTCTGTCAGACTGTCACCGTGCATTGCCCTCTTGTTCATTAAATGGTGTACTGGCTGCTCTAAAGTCTGAAGGAGCTTTAGAATACCTGATGGATGTGGGCCATTTCTTTGCTGATTTCACATTCGGGAGCTGCCTTTTATCGATGGAATATTTTAGTAGGGCCGAGACTGCCCGTCTAGTGAAGTAGAGGCCTGGTCAAGTCTGCTGAGGTACTCTGGCCAGCAGTACGAATGGGACAAAGGCACTGGGCCGTGCATGGTATATGCCAAATGTGAATATTTTAATTGATTGCTCTATAACAATGTTTCAAGGGCTATGCCAGCACATACAAATTAATGACAATGACGACTGAGGCGTGCAGATAAGCTGTAAGAACAGAGTAGCACCTGTATTTTCATAAGTCTCCTTAGCAGCACCTGAAAACAGATGTATTGCTCGATCTGTTTTGGACTGCAACCCCAATGACGCCTGACCACTGACTGTGCTGGCTAGGGTCGATGGGAGTTGAAGTTCAAAATCTCTGTAGAGCCAGTTGTTGCAGACCCCTGCTGTTCTGTTATGTTATTTTGCATTTATATAGTACTCTATATATCATTGGTATGACCTCAAAGTGCTGGTCGGTTGAACGCCCTCGGGTAGCGCAGTCCAGGTTAGTAGAGAGAGTAGAGAGGGTTAGTCGTAGTGTGCATGGGTGCACCAGTTATGTGTGCAGCTGATGTAATAGCATTATGGTAGCTGCATCTTAGCCTTAGGTGTGGTGGTGGAGATGTCAGTTGAATGTGTGCAGTCTGGTGGGTGGACACCCAGACTTGGTTCTGGCTGCGATAGACCTGTAGGACGCTTAAGTGAGCAGCTAGGCCTGTTTGTCATGGGATATAGCTTCGTACTATCGGAGTAATGAGGTGTTTATGGGGTAGTGTTCGTATGTGATCAGCTAGGCTGAATTTATCGAGGGGTATAGCTGTAATCTAATTGAGTAATGGTGTAGAGTAGAGAGTAATCGTAGTGATATAATATGGTGTGATATGATTGTTCATCCACAAAGCTCATGTGCTTTGTGGATGGGCACAAAGGGGGGGGGGATATATAGGCATACAGCGACCGTATGGGCGGTAGAGGGATACAGGGGAGCGGGAAGGCAGGGATTTACACAGCGACAAATAGGAACAAGTGGCACGGGGAGACAGAGGAGGGAGGCAGGGTACACAGCGAGAGATGGGCACAGTGGGGTATATAGTGACATCACAGGGACTAGAGGGGAGGGCAATACAGAGAGATACATAGCAACAATAAGGGAGCAGGGTACACAGTGACACGTGGGGGGCACAGCGACGTCACGGGACTAGACGATTAGTTGAACACGGAATTGGGAGGAGTTTTGATCCAAGGAGGTCCATTTGTTATTCTGGATTCAGGGGAACAGTGGTCAAACAGCTCAGTTGATGGTCGTATTCACAGGTGACATGGTCGGGAGTCCCAATGTGTTTATAGTCATTGGTTGTTGGAAATTCAGCTGCTTCTAAGGATGAGGTTGGGGTTATGGAAACAGCTAAGTTTTTAGTACTTTGCGGAATGTCATATAGTATTGGGTGTGTCGTATATGTGGGGGAAGCGAGTTCCACAAAGTCGGGCCAAGGTTGAAAAAGCGGATCCTCCGATCCTGACAGAGTTGGTGGGAGGGATCACTAAAAGGAGGGCAGTGCTTGATTTTAGGGTGCGGGGTGGGAGGTAAGGTTTTAACTTTTCTTGCAGGTATAGTGGGCCGGTCTTGTGCACTGCACGGTGAGTGATGCAGAAGGTCTTGAAGTAGGCTCTTCATCCGACTGGGAGCCAGTGGAGGGTTTGGAGAGCTGGAGAGATGTGGTCTCTTTGACCCAGGGCGAGGAGCAGTTTAGCAGCAGCGTTTTGCGCTCTTTGGAGTTTATTAAGGTGGTGGTATGCCAGCGCTCCTAGGTATTGGGAGTTGGCATAGTCCAGTCTCGACATTACAATGGACATAACAGCAGCAAGTCTGTTCGGGAAAAAGAGGTAGGGAAAGATGCGTCTGAGAAGTTTGAGATGGTAGTGACAACATTTAGACACATTGTTGATCTGTCAGGAGAGGGTTAGGCCAGAGTATATAGTGCAGCCTAGGTTTTTTTACTGTCTCGGAGGGGGTGGGGGGTTGGCCTAGGGAAGGGGGCCAAGGAAGAGGATGAGGTAGGAGAGCAGTGTTGCCTCAGACCATGATTCCGGTTTTAGTGGGGTTCAGGAGGAGGTGGTTTGTCATCCATCTGTCAATATCTAGGAGACAGGCTTCGAGGTCAGGCTGGGGGTTGGTGCCTGAGCTGTGGAATTTAAGGATGATTTGAGTATCGTCATCGTAGTTGTAGCACGAGATATTGTGCGGACGGATGCTTCCAGGGAGAGTGGACATCTAGAGGTTGAAAAGGAGAGCAGATAGACATGTGCCTTGCGGTACTCGGGTATAAGCTGAGTGAGCAGTTGAGACAAATGGGGAGAGGAGGGTTATCTGTTTCCTGTTGCTGAGGAAGAAGACGATCCACTTGAGAGCAGTGCCACGGATTCCAAGGGAGTGGAGAAGGTCAAGGAGGATTGAGTAGTTGATCGTGTCAAATGCTGCAGAGAGGTCGAGGAGAATTAGTGCAGCACATCCTTCAGAGTCAGCAGTGACCTTAAGACCATCCCAGATCGAGGTCAGAGTGGTTTTGGTACCATGTCGAGGTCTGAAGCCTGATTGAGCGGGGTCGAGGAGGTTGTTGGGTTCGACAAAGGCATTTAGCTGGGAGTATGCTGTCCGGTCGATGCGTTTTGCAAGGAATCTGGTGTATGAGATGGGTCTGTAGTTTTTGGGGACGAGAGGGTCGAGGGATGGCTTTTTAAGAAGAGGCTTCACATGCACAATTTTGAAGGCATCAGGGAATTTGCCAGAGCTGAAGGAGTCATTCAGTATGGTTCTTGCATGTTCTCCTGCGCAGGTGGATGAGAATATTCATTTTTAGGGCAGAGGTGGGACAGGGGTCAAGGGGGGAGCCAGATGGTTTGCTAGCTGATAGTAGGTCAAGAAACTAGTCACTGCAGATGGGTTTGAAGGAATCGAAAGTGGGTACATCGAGGGAGCGGTGGTTGATGGGTTGTTCTGTCGTTGGGTGGGGGGGGTCGTTTGTTGTTAAGGATGGACGTCCTGTCAAGAGCGGTGGTGTAGAAGTGTAGGGAGAGTGAGTCAGAGCGATTGTGATGGGGCAGATTGGGTTGAGGTGCAATAGGGTTTGGCGAATTCGGAAATGATTTCATGGAGTTCTTTGCTGCAGTTTCAACAGTTGTGAATTTGCTTGTTTTAATAGGCTTTTTTGGCTTTCCGCATTTCGGCTTTGTAAAGCGAAGGTGGATCTGCTGAGATTGGTTTTTGATACTCGCCATTTGCGTTCTAGAGATTTATTTTGATTTTTGGTGTTCCTCAGTTCGGCCGTGGAAGTGGGGCGTGAGGGGGTGAGAGGAATTAGAGATTCATTGAGCCAAGAGTTGAAGGAGTCGATGGTTAAGGATCTGTTTGGTGAGGGCGTTAGAGGGGATCTAAGAAGTAGGGTTTCAGCAAGGTCAGGAAGGTTCTTTATTTTGTTCCAGCGTTTCAGGTTATGGGGGGAGGCCAGGGAGGGTGTAGGGGAAGGGGCGGGGGTGAGGGAGAGGATGGAGAAAGGTGTGGCAAAGTGGTCAGACCAGATGAGAGGTATGGTGGGGGATAGATGAATCAGGTCATGGGAGCTTAAGATTGCATCGAGGGTGTGTCCCCTAGAGTGGGTTTGACCGTTCATATGAAGGGAGAGGTTGAGCGCATCAAGACTGTCGACTAGAGGATGGGTCATGGGGTTGGCGGGAATGTTCAACCAGATATTGAAGTCTCCTAGGACAGTCAGTGAGGGGTGATTTACTTGTATGGTGGCTACAGAATCACAGAGGCTGTTGGAGAAATGTCTGTCATAACCAGGAGGCCTGTAGATGAGTAGGAAGCTATGGGAGGTGGTCGTGCTTGTGAGAGTTTAACTAGAAGGGATTCACATGATGGAATGCATGTCTGAGATTCAACGGGTGAGACAGAGAAATGAGATTTGAAGAGGAATCCTCCTCTGGAAGGTCTGTTGAGCGGGATGAGCGAGTAGCCGTGGGGAATGCTTCATGTGCAACAGGTGCAAAGTCGTCGAAGAGCCAGGTTTTAGTGATAAAGACTAGGTCAGGTTTGTCAGAGGAGATTGAAGCTGCTGTGTCTGTTTTTTGCTACTGAGCGGGCATTAAAAAGGATGCATTTGACTTCGGTGTGGGATGTGGTCATGGGGGTTCATCGGGAAGTGGGCAGAAGGAGTATGGGGGTAGGAGTGGGGTGTCGGGTCATTGAGACAGGGCGCGGAGGGAGGATAGTGAGGAGGAGGGTATCAGGGCAGTGTGGGTAGGGTCTGGGAGGGGCAGGCGAGTGCACAGATGGACAGTGGGTGTGAGGGGGGGTTAGAGGTTGGAGTGGGTCTCGAAGGGACCGGGGGTTCAGGTGTGCAGGCTGAGAAGGCGAGAGAGTGGGGCTGGAAGCAGGGAGAGGATAGGGGGGATTCAGATGGGGTGGCGGAGGAAGAGATTGTGAGAAAGGGTTGAGGTGGAAGTGGTGAGGAATGGGCAGTTGCGGAGGGGGGCAGGTTCGTTTTCTACTTTTTATGGGTTTTGTTGCAAAGGGGGTGTGAGAGAGGGTAGGGAGGGTCGGAAGGTGATGGAGATGAAGCTACCATTCTTGCAAGGGCGAGAGATGCAGTTTTTAGAGAGGGGAAGGGGTATGGAGTGGGGGTATGTTGGCAGTGGTCGAGGTGGGGTTAGTGATGGGGAAGGTAGGGTGGTGGTGAGTGTGTGAGGTTCTGAGGTTGGTTAGGAGAGAGGGGCTTGGCGGTGTGAGGGGCAGAAAGGGAGGGGAGGGATTTTAGATGGGGTGCAAGGAGGGAGTGGAAGAGGGTGTGGGTTTGAGCTGTTTGGTGCGCCAGAGAGCTCCTCTGGATTGGGAGTTTGATAGGGGGCAAGGTGTCATGGCGTGGGGTATTAGGGAGTTCTCAATAGCGGTCAGAGGGAGGATGGGGTGGAGGGTTAGGATGGGAATGGTGGGCGGTAATATGATTGAGAGGGGAGGTGGTTGGCACACCAGAGTGCACCTCTGATTTTAGAGTTGGAAGTGGGGTGGTGGTAGGAAAGTGGACAAGTGGTTTTAGGCTGTAGTGAAGTGTGCAGGTGAGTTTCAATGGTTGTGTTCAGGGGGAATAGTGGGTGGGTTTGAGAAGGTGGTTGCTAGAGTGTGGGAGAGGTGCGGAGGGGGATGAGTGAGGAGGTGAGGGCGGGAGCGGGGGATTCTAGGAATCGGGCGGAGGCGAAGGGGAGGATTCTTGCGAGCTGGTTTCTCAATCTGGTGATTGGAAGCTGGGAATGTAGGGCAAGTGGTGGTAAGTGGGCCCTAGATCTACAAATCAGATGAGGGGTAGGCTAGTTTGAAAATGTTTAAGCATTTTTGACTGGTGGAATACAGCACATTAATCTCATGGGCACACTAACAAGATGCAAGAGATACTAACAGGAACAGTTTATAAGCGATTTGGATTGGTGGGATGCAGCACAGTGGTAACTGAGATGCAACAAACTTAGGTGAGTGAGACAGGCCGAACCAATCACAGTAATCCTTTTAGCACCCTATCTAGATGCAAGACAGTCTTAACAGGGCAGAATACAACACAGTAGTGACTAAGTTGCAATAGGCAGAATATTACACAATACAATACAGTAATCTTTGAGCGCCCTATCTAGATGCGAGACAGTCTTATCGGGGCAGAATACAACACAGTAATCTATCCTTTCTTTTCTGGCACTGCAGCGTATTGCTGTGCCACAAAGTACCCAGGTGGCAAATGTGCATTGTTGTACTTTATACACCTAAATACACACTTAGTTTGTGTCTCCGTTGTTGCAAAAGAGGTGTGGTGCGGTAGCTAGCTACTCCCCTCCTTGAGCGCACGACTACCAGACAGATATTTGCCCCCTGCACAGCCAAGCATGTTAAAGTTATGCAGTGAAAGGTCATGCCTTTGCAGAAATATTTGGACCAGATGCCCATGCATGTTGTCAGTTTGTTGCCTGTCCTCATCCTGGCTTGTTCTTGGAGTCTCCTGTGGATCTAAAACAACAATCACTGCCACGGCCAATCTTTTTGGCTAATAGATGGCTATTGATTAGGCATTTGTGAGACACGTCCATCGTATGCCCAGGTATTCTTGCCCTGTGCCAGCTCTTGGCAAGAGGGAATCCTCATTTGTGTGGTATTTCCATGATTTTCTAATCTACCTGCATCATATGGGAGCAATCCAATAGGAAGATTACAATGTCGGCGATTTCATTGAATTTGTCACATTTGTGTAATCAGGTTTTTCCGAAAATATATGTGGGGGTGTGGGTGATTGTGATCATTAAGATAGGGGTAAGTCGACTGGGTAGGGGCTGCCGGGGGTCTCCTCCTTCATATTTTTGCAGCCAAAAAATTCGACAAAATAATCTCAACCAAATCACATAGAACCCCCCCCCCTCACTTCCCCCCACACTTCCCTCCCCCAGCCTGGTACTCCCTTTCACTATAGAACCCCTCCCCCACCCCCACACTTCCCTCCCCCAGCCTGGTACTCCCTTTCACTATATTAAAACTGCTGACCCATCACGAAGGCAAAGCACTCTGATTGGCCAGAAGTAAAGCCTTTTCATATCCACAATTCATCCATCCTGTCACTTTATATACTTATGCCGCTATGTACGGCCCGGTCCTGCTCTCGTGCTTGGTCGCAGGCACTTTACCGATAACCACCATATCACACTACTACGCTTACTCTCTCCTATACACCATCATTCAACTAGAACACAGCTATGCTATGACCCATTCGGCCTAGCTGTTCTCATACTAACATGACCCCACAAACACCTCATCATCCTAATAAAACACAGCTAGCTGAGCACATACTGGCTAGCTTAGGTGTCTCCTCTGGCCTAACGGAGCCAGAACTCAGTCTGGATGTCCACCCTCCAGACTGAACATATCCAACTGATTTCTTCAGCACCACACCTACCGCTAAGAAGCAGCTATCATGCAACAACCAGACCTGCTGCACACATATCCGGTGCACCCACGCACCATACCTCTCTCTCTCTCTCTCTCTCTTTCTTTCTCTCTCTCTCTCTCTCTCGACTGAACTGCGGTTCCTGAGGTCGTTCAACCTACCAGCGCTTTGAGGGCATAGCAATGATACACAAGGCGTTATATAAATGCCAAGTAACATAACATGTCACTCTGCAATTCTTAAACCCCCCTGATGAGGATATTGGTTGAAGTACAAAACTAAATTCCACCCTTAAGGAAACATGCTGAAAATATCTTTAACGGGAAGCACAGTAGCTTTTAATAGTTTTTTAACAGTGCACTAAATGACAAGTTGCGATTCGGTCATCTGTGTGTTTTGGGAATGGCGAGTAATGCTTGGAGTGTGAGCACTCCTCATCTATAAGGCTGTCACCGCAAGCACAGGGAAAAATGCGGCAGAGGGAGCAGTACTCTCTTCTGCAAGTAGATGGAGCTTTACTCCAGCACAGACCAGCTGCAGGCTTCTGGAAATGGACATCTATGTGGGCTTCTCAGTACAGGCCCTCCGGGGTGGCGGAGAGAGGTCATTTAGGGGAGGCTGAAACATTCCTGAGAGAGAGGCAGGGTCCATGCGGTGAGCTCAGCCAATGTAGACCTTCACAGGAGGTGAACTCCAAGCAGAGCATGAACCATCTTGTGCGGCTATGCCCACGTGAGTGCTTTAGGACTTGGCCCATTCTGCAGGGTCGCTTTTCCCCTTCTCCCTGAGAGGCCCTCAAATGTAGTCTAAGGGGTTTGGAGTATAAACAGCGTGAGGAAGAATGTGAGCGTTGAATGCTTGTCCGGGGACCATCATTGTCATTATTTTAGCCTTTCTTTAGTTTTGGCTACTGGATGGTGATTTAGAGCCAGCTATAAGTCAACACTATTGCATTGGAGTAAAGTTAAGGAGGAGATGCGGGGCACACAGTGCTTGTCGGTGTTGTCAGGTCTTTTACCCAACTGCCATGATTTACATTATACCCTGTGTGCCAGAATTTCCCTCATTCCCAAAGGGAGTCTGAATGCCCACCTGGGGCTGTGGCAGGTTTTGCGACAGAGAATAATGCTGTACCCAAAGCAAGGTTCTGGAGATGGTTGGGTCTCTGAGAACCTGACAAACTTGCTATTGTACAGCAATATTGTTGTGGGTAAACTTTCTGGGTGAATCTATGTAGCAATGCGTGTTACACGTGTGTATGGTAAACATGAGATGTTCTCACTGTCTTCCTTACACAATTGTATGCATAACCCAACAAGTGTTTACACTTGCAATATAGTGTATTGTATACTCATGAAAAGAAACACATTAATAGGGCCCTCACTCTCTTGGATCGCATTAATGTATATTTATTCTCTTGTAGAGATGATATTTGAGCATTACAAATAGAATAGTCAAACAATATACAGTTCCTAATATTAGCAATACATGAGTTGAGTAGATACCCATTATCATCCTAATCTATTCACTTCTAAAATGTTAACAGTACCCACAACCAATCAACAATGTCTATGTAGCCATGATGGCCAACTAAAACTTAATATGACTGTCACAATTTTGATGCTTTGGATTGACAAGCCAGGGGAGAGGTGATGTTAGCCAGACCAACCTACTGATAACTCATTAGGTGGAAAGGGTTGAAAATGCTGTCAGAAATCCATGCCTTCTATGGATAGTTAACTACAAACAACCTAAAAGTGATCTACAGCCACAGATCAAAAATATTACAGGTATAGCACTTTAAATCCTCCTGTCCGCATTCCTTTCTCCCTTCCTTTGTGCTTGATGGCTTCGCTTATCTTGGATAAAGAAGTATGAGAGGCAACACATGATGGATATGGACACTGTGCCGAGAATCAGAACCACGCTACACTCAGTGTTTTACCAGCACAGGGGAACGTTGAAAGGCCAAACGGACTAAAATACATCATATTATCTTTTGATGTTGGTGCAATGGAAAAGAAAAATATATATTTCGAAGAGGGGTAAAAATGGCTTCCCAATGATCTGGTTAACACATGCGTGAGATTACTACACACAATTGACACACTACTGAGTGGGTTGGTCTGTATAACCTTACCTCTCTCCTGGCTTGTAACCTCATGCATGTGTTAACCAGATCATTGGGATACTGGATAAAATGATGTTCATTGTGCTGATTTTGTATTTTTATACACTGCTGTATGTTTGCGATTGATGATTTTAGGAATGAATTTTAGTGTGTTTTTTATGGTGTGTAAGAAAAATTAAATGTGTTTTTAAAAAAGTGGAGAAGTACATTATGGAAATACTGATAGTGGCTGTGAGGTCTATTTGCTGAAGACCTCCCATGGTAAATTGATGAGCAAATAACAATTGACACCCCTTTTATACCTTCCTTTGGTTTGTTGTAAAATATAGTTTCCCGCTCAGTAGGGAGGCGCGTTAATCGCTAGTGGGCCCAGCCAACGTGAGATTGCTTTCCCTGTGTGTTTCACGAGGAGGAAGGCTGGGTGGGTGCTGAAGCACACAGCTTAGAGGATGTGAATGACACGCCTTTTAGAAACCTGCGCACTCCCCTGCCTAGGAGTGTCTGAACCACTGCCTTGGTGGTCTAAATGCCTTGTTCAATTTTTCTGGAGGCCAATTTGCCTCCCCTTTGCTTGGCCTCTGGTTGGGTGTGTAACTGATTTACGACACGACACACTCCAGACCAGGACTCTTTCCACTGGCAAGGGATGTGATGCACAATAAAATAGCTTTTCTCTTTGATTTCGGATTCTACTTTGAGAAAGCACGAAACCCGTCTCACACCCCCCTTAACAAACACCCCGTGTCGCAATGGACCATGAATCAGACCAGAAATATTTATTTATCTTTAAAATTCAAATGCAAAATCAAACTAATCAAATTTAGGGCCGCAATCGCCAGTGGGGTGATGATATACAGCACAATGTTATAAAATTAATTTCACTTTCTGACATTGGATACATAAGTTTTAAATGGAGAGGGAAGCAAGATCACTTTTTGTCACACTTATAGATGGCTAACGAAATTCTATATGGATGGAAAGCAGTGGCAATGAATTGGAAATAAGAGGGGAAAAATCGGTTTTTAAACTTGACCTACCACCCCAGAATGGAAGGCCAAAAAGAAAATTGAAAATCCGAAAAAGGAGAAAAATGGCATACTCAGTTCGCTGGATACTTAGGTCGGTTTACATTTGCGGTAGGATAGATAGGACAAGAATTTGCGTGGCTGTAGTAAAGAAGCAAAAAAGTTTACAAGCTACTGGGCAGAAAACGAAAGCAACATGAACACAGGTGAGAAAATTGCGAAAATCGACTTTGGGAAGGAAAACAATGCAGCAAGAATCACATGTGGCAGAACTGCAATTTCTTATTCTACACAGACTTTAAACAAGCCGAGAGCTAAGGAAATAGGCTAACAGTCAAAATCGGGAATCGGTTCTTATGATGGGGAACAAAGGCACATTGCAGATAGGATAATGAAGTGAAAGGATGACTCTTTATGGATTGGCAATATGGGTTTCTCTATAGGGAATGAAAATCGCATATTTTTTTAAGGAAAGCAATTACACAGGCAAAATCGGTTTTGGTTGTACACTGAGAGGTTCTACTGAGACTATATTTTAATGACTAGATTATTAAAGAAAGACACTGCACACAAGGGGTTTAATTTGCAATTTTAACCAGCTCGCGCTGTGTTCCTCCTTATAGGGGAATTAATTAATTTATCTCACAAATGGTACTAAGGACTTACACAGAGAACTGAAATGATTTGAAAAGAATTACATTAACACATATCGACTAACACATATTCTTCTAAGGACAGGATAAACAGAGGATGTTGACAATTTGAGGAATAGGGTTCTTGTGGGATTTTTATGGGATTTGGACAGAATGCAAGTTAACAGAGCAGGGTATGCAGTTTTTGGGTACTGGGGAGGGTGATACCTGTAGAATGCACTTGAGTTGGGTAATTTGAACAGCTGACTGGGTCTCTGGAGAGCGAGGCAAGGATCTTATCACTGGGCAGCAGCTGGCACTCCTTTATGTGAACAGCTGGGCAACAGGGGTCTGGTCACTGTGGACAGCAGGATGCATCAGCTGGGAAAAGGGTCTGGTTGCTGGATTCTCCCAAAGGAATCATCAGCCTTCCCTCCTTTCTCCCTGAATTATTGGGATGAATCTGTTTCTGGATAGGTGGTTCTGGGTCAGCTACCTCTGGATAGGTGGTTCTGGGCCAGCTACCTCAGGGCCTGGTTCTGGAGTCTTGGAATCTTGCAGGGTGAATTTTGAATGTTGAATCCCCCTGTGCTTCCTTTCTACCTCTTATATAGCCAGGATGACCTAAGAGAATTTGACAATATGGGCAGAAGTAATCTGGAAATACCCCTTGACTAGGATAGGTCAGGCTATTACTGTCGCCACCTCCTTCCGAGCTGGTTGGTTTGAAGGAAGTGACCTCACCTTAGGTGTATGCATTTTATGACTCCTTTTGTCCCACAAGCCTAAATTTTCACAACAAGGAGTTGTGGGATACAACTTTATATTGACAATAATCACCATCATAAAAATCAGATGGACAGATCCCATCTTTCACAAGGAATATGCCGGTTCGAACGACACCTCTGCGCGATGCTGCTTCGCCCTTAGGTACAATTTCACTACAAAACACCTACAATTCTACAAATGGTTCCATATATGCATACTGTCATTTGGAATAATTTCCTCAAGTTTCATGTCTGCGCCATTTATGATTCACACAGAAATATTAATTCTCTGTCATTCCAGTTCACCAGGGGCTAAAATGATGCACTTAGTCTTATTGTCCCTTGCTGTAGAAATGCCGGCCAGTCTGACGAGGTCGTGGATTTCCACACTTTGGCCCTTTCATCCTTTTGAAGTGGTTCTTCTGGTTCAAACGTTTATTTTTTAATTTTTCTTTCAACAGAACCCAAGTCTTTTTGGGAAAAAATAATATACATTTCAACCAAACCCCCTCCCCACACATGTAATACTGTTTCTGTGCAAGTAATGGTATTATTTCACAGTTAGTTTCCAAAATGTTATTTCCCTGCTTTGCAAAAGCGGGTTTGCACATGTTCTTTTTATCTCCTATTCATTTCACAAATGCGTTTATTTATTTTTTTGCTTTAATTTTCTGACAGGCTTTTACAGATCGGGTCAGTTTCTGTGCACAGAAAGATGCTGGGAATAGTTTTCTTGCTAATTGACACACTGCAAGGGAAAGCATATTTTCTTTGAAGTACCTTGCATGTGCTAGTTTGTTGCAAAAGTAAATCCGAGACGTGCAGATTTTATGCAGTTTCTCTGCTCTTCATGGACTTTTTTTTATGAAAACAATGCTGTTCAACAGGGTTTGTCTGATTTCATGGCATTCAAATACAATACACAGGCAGGGCTGCATTGAATGGAACAAATTGTGTGCTGTTTAAAACAAAAAGAGGCACCAGTGCGATGCCGTCCGGAATGCAGGTCATTTTCTGGTGCAGCCTTGAGTTTTATGTGATACAAGATAAAGGCAGAGTCATTCTGCCTTTAAGTTATTTTCTCCGGATTCATGTGAAAGAAAAACAAACTGCAGCCATTCTTAGGGTGGCTGTGTTCAACTCTCGCCCCAGATGTGCTTAGCAGACAAAAGCACAGCCATTTTTTTGGTAACTGCTAAAATGATGTTTTGTGGTGCAGGGGATTTCTGTTGAGGCTGGTAAATGTAACCCACATGTGTGTCTACTGTTCTCCCTGATCCACAGTGTCTACTTGAGTGTTCTCTCTCCTCACTCTGTGTGGAAGGCAGGTAGATGGAGACAGATCATCGCCAAGGAGATGGGCTGTCCTATTCCTATAATATGGCATTATTTTGTCAATGCACACACACTAAACTCCAAATCCAAAATGCCTATGCAGTGAACTATCATGCACGATGGTTCCATAGTCAATAGACCTAAACCACATTATACTGCCTAGAGCAGACCACTGTCAGACTATGTTCTGTACTTGCTCCATGCCCCCACACACACCCATATTATATGGCTCTTCCGTCCAGTTAGGTACAACAGGTTGCCCACATAACCTAACACTTCTTTTTTTTTTATTTCTTTTTTTATTGATTTTAGCTGAATTTAATCAACTTTTTCAATTTATAATAACACATTTATCAAAATTACATATACAACACAACAGGATAAAACATAAAACCATAAAACAAAAGCATTCTCTTCAATTCATCATAAAGTAACATCCTAGAGTATTGATATCACATGTAGCAATGAAAAAATAGTGAGTGAAGAACACAATAACCATGATAATTAAAAGAATAAAAAGGTTTTCTGAGACATGAAAAAATACAGAAGAATACAAGAACAAAGATACCACATACCACTGGTAACATAAAAACAAAACAATTAGCATTTGGCTTTCATGTTGTAATCACTTTGTAAATCATGTGGTCATAATAATTAAACATCACATAAGATTGTAGGTCCTCATAGAACGCATTATATACTACAACACTCCCGCTAGCACCAATACTAGTGATTACCTTTAAATATTGCATAGCCAGTCAGTTGGCAGAGCAATAAATAAAACACTGATAGATCTCAGAGGACATTCACCATCAAGGAACAATCTATTTTATCAAATCTAAGGCTCGCAGAAAATTGATTGTTGCCAATTTTATACTCATGAAGTTAGTGGTGGAAATCGCAAGCCATTTAAATTCATGTCTCATCTGACTAAAATAGGTCAAGTGTTTACTGAAGTGACTTTGCCTTAAATGCATAAGAGCTGGACAGTCTACTATGACATGCTCTAAGGTTTCAACAGTTGTTATATTGTTGCAAAAACGACACCCTGAGGATTCAGGCGCAATCTCTTTCCTGCGTGCTTGAATTTCACGAGTGGGGCATAAGTTAAAACGCTTATGCAATAATGCATTCCTAATTATAGGAGAAGGAGCTTTACACAGATAGAATGCCATTTCTCTATAACGTTTTGCAGCGAACACAGAGGGGTCAAAGTCTTTATACTTCAAGCAGGCATCTCTGGTATCAATCCAATCCATCATATAGAGCTTTTTCTTTGCTCTATCCGGATCGGAGACAAGGGTTTCGATAGAAATTTCCTCATTTATTAATATAGATAAGATGTTTTTAGACCATGTTTTAGAAAACTGATGGGAGGACGACAACAGATAATTGTATATTGTGGATAAGGTTGAATTATCAAGTGCAGATAATAAACATTTTCTAAACAAGCTACATAAGCGCCAATTGTACATTGCCAATAACGAGGTCAGTCCTAATTCATATCGAATCATCGTTCCTGGAGTGCTTTGTGGTAATTGAAGAATTGCACGCCAAAACTTTGCTTCCAGTACATTCAGAAACATTGGTTGAATCACACTATATGTTTCTAAACCATATAAAATGGTAGGGATGACATTTTGTATCCAAAATATAAGGGTAGGTTTAATAGAAAATTTCCCATATTTGTGCATAATTAGTCGAGTCTGGCGTATTGCTGCGAGAATTTTAACTTCAATTTTTGTTAACTGAGATTGGATAGTCACAGGACCATCAAATACGATGCCCAAATATATGTAGTTAGGAACCACCTCGAGACTTATGTCTTCTATTTTCCAGTTCATTTGGTGTCTGCGCTTGCCTTTTGGGGTATAGACAACAATTTAAGTTTTCTTGTTGTTTACCACCAATTAATTAGATTGAAAATATATACAGAGTGCTGCTAATATCTAAAACACCCATAGAAGACCTATGGGTGTTTTAGATATTAGCACTAAGTCATCCGCATACCATAGCGCTTTTACCTCGATGTTGTCCAATTTCGGTGCATCTGCGCAAATCTCGTCAAGAGCACTTCTGACGTCATTGATGAAGAAATTGAACAGCGCCGAGGCGAGCATGCATCCCTGTTTAAGTCCCCGTTCAGTCCTGACCGCCGATGATAGAAGCCCCTCGAAGTTTAATCTTACACCAATTGAGGTGTTCGAGTGTAATGCAAAGATAATGTCACTTTAAGTTGACGGGCAACCAGCTTTTAACAATTTATCCATCAACCGAGGTCTAGAGACTGAATCAAAGGCCGAGTGTAGGTCTACGAACGCAAAATACATGGGCTGTTTGATGGACTGTGCTCAATGTTTAATAGCGTGAAGAGTGATTAGGTTCACTGCAGTCCCTAGACCTGCATCAAAGCCTGTCTGGGCGGGATCACGCTGCTTTGCATTGAGGGTCCATTGATTAAATGCCTTCAACACCAAACGGGAAAAAATCTTGCCCTGCGCATCTGAGAGAGCAATAGGGCGATAACATTTTGGGTCCCTGCGATCACCCTTTTTGTAGATGGGAACTATTAAGGAAGTGGGCCATGATTGTGGAATTATCTTAGTTCGTAAAATGTGTTGGAAGGCATTATATAAGATAATGGACCATGCTTCTGGGTTCTGTTTGAACATGTAATTTGTTAAACCATCTGGTCCAGCAGCTCTTGAAGAAGATGACTTACTTATGAATTCTCTCGCAATGTCTATAGAGCACTCCAGAGACTAGCTTGAAACCTAACACTTCAATGTCCCTAAATCTGCACATAGATCCTATCAGTGCAGGGGTGTCATGATCTCTGCTTCCAAAAGGTCAGGGTTTTCCCAACTCCCTTGGAAGCAGATCCATAACCCAGGTTCCGAGTGCCAACCAGTCCCAATTGGGACCTTTTGGACCCAGTCCTGGCGCCAGTGGCACCAGGCTCATAAATATGCCCAGTCCCAGCGCTGGAAGCGCCGGGCTCATAATGCTTGGGTGGACTTACCTGCAGCAGACCATGCTGCTTACTTGCCTGCCAGTTGAGCCTCTGATCCTCTTCTGTTTGGAACTACTTTTCCTGTTGGGTGGGGCAGGAGCCACTCCCTAGATTCAGAACACTGGAACTCTTCTGGAAAGCAGGAACTCTTTTCTTACCTAGGCGTGGCTGTGGAAGGAGACACCTAAGCACTACAGGAGGCTATTTAAACCACACCCGATGGATGAATCTTGCTTTGCGTTATTCTGCATCCTCTGCAGCAGAACGCTCATCGTGTCTTCTGCATCTGATCCTGGGCCTAAGGAAAAAGGCTTACCATCCTGAATCCAGTCTTCAGCAACACCTATAAAGACAAGAAAGAACAGGTTAGCATTACAGTCTTCAGTGACAGCTCTTCACTTACCTGGTCCATCGGCTGTCACCAACGCCTCGCGCTGCATTCCGGCATCTGAAAGACAAAGACTTACCTACTCTTCGTGCGCTCCGGAGGTCTTCACACTGCATTCCGGCATCTGAAAGACAAAAGCTTACCAACTCTTCGCACGCTCCGGAGGCCTTCGGCGCTGCATCCCGCATCTGAAAGACAAAACAAGGTGCGTTTAAAGACATTGGGGAACTTTAATACTCACGTGCCATTACTCCTTTCCACATCTAACCCAGTGGGTATTCCGGCACCCTGCAGCCGCTCCGAACTTGTACCTGCAAAATAAAAAGACAGTTAGAGCGCATCGTGAAGCAGGCAACAAGCGCTTACTTACGTGCTTCCAGGTGCTTCTATTCATCACACGGGCTCCATCTTCAACTCACTTCAGCCCGTCATCCGCCATCGCCGGAACCCTGCAAAACAAGAGACATCATTACTAAAGACTTTAAAGACATTAGGATTACTCGAAACTTACCGTTCGTGCAGTAAACGACGGACAGCAGTCCTCTGAAGTCAAGAGGCCTGCTCCCCTTATCCAGTGAAGAAACTGGTTACAGCACCCTGCCCCGAGGCAGATGGAGAGCACGGCGTTCACTTACCTAAGGTGAGAGCGTTAACCTTTGGGGTTCTACAGGAGAAGAGAAAGGGAAGAAGAGAGAGACATTCAATAACCCAGTTCCTTAATCCCATATTTTCTATCTGCAGACATCTTACCCTTCGAGTCAGACATACAGTGCACAGAGGTCCAGCCCAAAGAGCCAGCCGTGTGTTACACATCACCTTTGAAGATACGGTATACGCCCAGTCAAGACCGGCGCCTCTACGGGAATCAGGTGAGCGTTACAAGGGGTTAGGAAACAGTCCAGAGAATCAGTGTGCTTGCAAGGCTGAATGAGGCAGCAGGAGTTGGCTGAGTAGTGTGGCCCAGTTTCTAACCCTGCAAGGGAGGTGCCTTGCGCAGAGCCGGCTTGCCCTGTTAGCAAAGACCCTGGTGAAATCCAAAGACCATCAGAACCAAGTGAAGTTTTCAGCCTGCTGGAGGCCGCACACCCAGATCCTGAGAAGAACCGAAGAGCCTGTGGTGAGTTGACAGCTGTTCTGGTGATAAAGCAGGAGTCTGTAGCGGGCTCCAGCTCAGGAGCGCAAACCACGTCTGGTCTGAAAAGCACCTAGGCGAGTCAAGGTCATCCCTGACTGTACATCGTTACAGTATCCCTTAAGGCTGTTGTAGAATTCAAATGCCATTGTGCCTCACTATTAACTTTGTTGACTGGGGCTGATGGGGGTTGTAGTTCAAATTGCCAAAGAGTCAAAGGTTGCAGAACCCTGCATTAAGACGAGGGGAA
Organism: Ambystoma mexicanum; assembly: GCF_040938575.1. NCBI lineage: Eukaryota > Metazoa > Chordata > Amphibia > Caudata > Ambystomatidae > Ambystoma > Ambystoma mexicanum. The sequence goes on from NC_090934.1 coordinate 1,322,074,204, forward strand.
GTCTTAGTTTCTGGCTTTTGGAGGTGTGACATGTGGACCGCTTCCAAAGCTGGGGCGAGAGGAATGGGGGTTGACCAATAATCCATAGAGCAACCATTGAGTACAAGAAAGAAGCATGCTGAAGCACTTTAAATCCCCTGAGACTGTGAATGAGCTGAAGGAAGCCATAGGGTGAGGCCACCATGGTTTCCTGTGACTTCAGAAAGGGAGCTGGACTTTGGACATCCGCACCAGGTGCCCCTCAGTGTAGGTTTTGCACTTGATTTATGGTCCCATTAACCCTGACACTATTAGCCCTGGCTTCTACCTCCTTGTTTTGTAGAAGCCACTTCCCATAGATTCTGACTGAGTTTCTCCACCCCCTTCCTCCAGAGAATATAGAGGTGTTGGTTGACCCTTGGTCTCACTGTCGCACGTATTCTGTTGTGCCTACACTGAGACAGGGATGTGAGGTTGGCGATACCTGCTGCTGTGAATGGGGACGCTGATCTTACCGGTTACTGGACAGAAGAAGACTGGGTATTTCTTGGCATGTGGAGGCTAGCCATACCTGCTGTTTGGCACAGAGAGCCTGGTCATGCCTGTTGTTGGGCATATAGAGGTTGGTCATGCCTGTTCGATATGTGAAGGCTGGGTGTACCCGTTTCTGGGCAGATGGAGGCTCATCTTACCTAATGCATTGCTGGGTATGTGGAGGTTTACCATTCCTAATTTTGGGACTATGGAGGCTGGCCGTGAACAACACAAATTCCTTGATTTGCTCCTTTCTTGCTGACTTTTCCTTAAATAATGGTTCTGATTAAGTTTGTTTGTGCTTTTTTCATCTTTGTACAAGCTCACGAGGTTACAAGTGAAGTGAAGGTGCAGAATGAATGTTGGGGGATGAAGGGTATCTAGGTGAAGGGCTACGGGCATAGGGTTAAGGGTGTGAGTGTCTTGGGCTGAACGTTCTCTGTGAGGGTGAGAGGCTAAGAGCGGATGGTTGGGGTGAATGGTTGGGGGTGTGGACTAGGGTGAAGGAATTGGGGTAAATGGATAGGGATGAAGGGTTGGGGGGGTGGATGACAGGCTAGGTATTACGGGTTAAAGCTGGAGAGAAGTGAGTGAATGGTTAGTAATATGGATGAAGGGTTAGGGGTGTTGGAGTGCAGGGTTAGGCTGAGGTTTCAAGGGTGATTAGACATTATCAAGAGTTGTTAAAAAAAAAAAAAAAGCCAAATCGAGGAAGAATACTCAAGGCGAAAGGTATTAGTAAATTTGTTTGTTTTTATTTGGCCAAATGGTATTTTTGACCGAATCTGGCCTGTACTATTTGACCGAATGGAAACCTACAAATTGGCTAATACATACCGAACATGTGGAGCAGGGGTTGCAGGGTTGTCCCCCGCTTCCTCAAAATTGGTGGCGGTGGACCAAGAAAAAAAAAGGAACCCTGCAGCGTCTGATCCGACCCTCGTTTGAGGGCCAGATCTGACCCCACAGGGCTGCAGTCAACCAGGCCGTAAAGGTATTAGTAAATTTGTTTGTTTTTATTTGGCCGAATGGTACATTTGACTGAATTTGGCCTGCACCATTTGACCGAATGAAAACATACAAATTGGCTAATACATAACTAACATGTGGAGCAGGGGTTGCAGGGTTGTCCCCAGCTTCCTCAAAATTGGAGGTGGTGGACCAAGAAAAAAAAAAGGAAAAGGCACCCTGCAGCGTCTGATCTGACCCTCGTTTGAGGGACAGATCTGACCCCACAGGGCTGCAGTCAACCAGGCCGCGTGTGAGCAGGTAAGTAGGGAAGGGGGTTTGGGGGCAGGGGATTGCGAATGCGAATGCGTTTGATCCTCTGAGAACTGACTGCATGCAGGCTGTTTTCTTTTTTTTTTAAACATCTCTTTATTGATGGTCTCAACAGTTACAGCAGCATTCAATTAACACAACATATGGTCCTTCATACAACAATATTTCCACCAAATGTTTAAGAATCTACAGCTTACATAGTTGTTTCACTGTCCGAGAGCATATCGCATAGGTACGCCCTGAAAGGGCCCCAAATGTCTTTTGGTCGGCTCGTACTTGGTAAAGTGAGCACGTACTGTTCCTCACATTCATTGATATAAGTTAATTCACGTAGGTAAGTGTTCATGGTGGGGGGGTTCGGACTTTTCCATACTTGCAATATACATTTCTTGGCAATAACACATGATACATTGAACAGTCTTCTGACTTTTTCAGAGCATTTCCCAATATCCCCAAACAGGTATTTCTGTGGGGTCAGACACTGGGAAATCTGCATGATGTCTGTCAGCATGGTTACAACCCTCGCCCAAAACCTTGCCACGACCGGGCATTCCCAATACATATGATAGGATCCCGCCTGGGGGGTCCTGCATTTTGGGCAGTTGCCTGGATCATCAGGTGTGAATTTAGTGATTTTGGCAGGGGTGTAGTGCAATCTATTAAGTATTTTAAACTGTATTTGGCGCAATCCCGCATTGAGGGACACCCTTTTTGTAAGTGCACAATATCTTTCCCATTTATCCTCAGGTATCTGTATTCTCATATCCACTTCCCATTTCTCTTTCACTCAATTGGATGTGGGGGTGTGGGTTTGGATTGTCTTATACAGTTTAGGGATTCCCAGTCCTCCCCGAGTTGTAACTAGTTGTATGCATGGGTGGGAGGGAGGTTCATCAGGGAAGGATGGCCATCGTGCTTCATATGCAGATCTCATTCGGTAGTACTGTAACGTACGGAGTGGGCCTCCTCCCACACCCCTAGTAAATACTGCAAGGGTTATGAACTTCCCTTCTATGAACATGTCTCCCACTTTCATCTCCATATCGGGTCCCAGGCCTCCTGTATACTGGTATCGAATGTGGGGGGAACATTTGGGGATTTCCATAGCGGAATTTCAGGGTTGTATGGAAGTTCTACTTTCAACTTTTTATATATAGCCCCCCCAGGCCCTCACGGTGCAGCTCACAGGGTCGAAATCACAGGAATCCCTGTGCCTCGTATCAAATATAACGGATCTGATGTTTGTGGGTACAGTGGTGTATTCCTCTATCCACGTGTGGGGTGAGTTGTCCGTTTCATCGTACCAGTGTTTTGCAAACTGTGCTTGTGCCACCGTGCAGTAGAGTTCAAAATCTGTTGCTGTTATTCCCCCTGTTTCGTACGGTTCTGTCATCTTTCCCTAGCATATCCTAGCCACCTTGCCGTTCCACAGAAACGACACTGCCATGGTTCGCAATCTGGAGAAGAATTCCTTTCCCGGCCATATAGGAATATTTACAAATAAGTATAGTAGCTTGGGGAGTACAATCATTTTGAGAATGGCGATTCTACCGTGTAATGAGATTGGGAGGTGTCCCCAGACCTGTAGCTTGGTGCTGAGTGTTTGTAGCGCCTGGTCATGGTTATCAGAGTATAGGGTCTGCCTGCTGTTTGAAACCAGTACTCCCAGGTATCTGATGTGTCGCTCCGACCAGTTAAGGCCGCACGTCATGGCGGGGCATTTTGTAGAGGGGGTAATCGGGAACATTTCTGATTTAGTATTTTTCACCGTATATCCAGAGTATTTTGCAAATTCACTAATGTCTGCCATGATGGGGGCTATGTTTTTGTCTGGCTCACGTACATACAATAGTGTATCGTCCGCGTACAATGATATTACCTGGGTGGCTCCTTTCAACGTTATACCTTTGTTTGCATTCCGCAACCGCACCGCCGCTGCCATGGGTTCTATTGTTAAAGCAAAAAGGATAGGGGAAAAAGGGCACCCCTGTCTGGTGCCTCTGCCCAACTCAAACAGGTCAGATATAATTTTATTTGTGCACAACCTTGTACCCGGGGCAGTGTATAGCATTCTAACATATTTAATGAAGTAGGGGCCCATCCCAAACGACTCAAGCACCAGGAAGAGGTACTCCCACGAAACCAAATCAAATGCTTTCTCGGCATCTAGGGACACCGCTACTGCTTGTTTATTCGGGTTTATTTGTGACATTATGCCAAACAGCCTGCGCAGATTCAAGGCAGTGGACCTTTGGGGAATGAACCCACTTTGGTCCGGGTGAACCAGCATGGGCATTAAGGGTAATACGCGATTTGCTAGCACCTTCGCAAAGATTTTTGCATCTATGTTTATCAGGGATAGGGGCCTATATGAAGACATATCCTGTGGCAGGTGTCGGGGGTTTAGGCAATACTGTGATTATAGCTTCTCGCATTGTCTGGGGCAATATTTCTTTTCCCAGGGCCTCTTCCCACACCTCTAACAGCACGGGGACTAGTTCCTCCCGAAATTCTTTGTAAAATTCAGCTCCCAGACCATCCGAGCCCGGTGCCTTGCCAGATCTGAGCTCTTTAATTGCCTCTGTGAGCTCCTCTGCCGTAACAGGTTGCCCCAGCAGTAATTTGCTTTCCTCTGGGAGTTTAGGGAGATCCAACATAGCAAGGTAGTTTTTAGTCTCAGCAGGGGATTTCCTATCCTTATTCGCATACACATTTTTGTAGAATTTAACAAATTCATCATTTATTCCCTGTTCGCTCATTATTGTCTCATTTTGTGCCGTTTGGATCATTGCGATCGGGGTAATTTGTTTCTCATGTTTTATCAGGTTGGCCAGCATTTTTCCTGCCTTGTTACCCTCCCCGTATCTGCGAGCTCGGGTAGGGGCTGCTATATATTGCACTTCCCTCGCTGCCAGCCGATCAAAATCTCTAAGGGACTTGTGGATTTCCGCCACAGTGTCCCCACCATGTGTGCGGCCATAGGTTTCCTCCAGTGTATTCAGGTCCCTCTCTACCCTCTCCAGTTCACAGCATTTCAGTGTGTAGAGTTTCGACTACATTTGGGTCTTTCAGTATGTCTCTAGGCATTCTCCATCTCCTTGTTGGTCTAGGGGCATCTTTCAAAGTGATCTCCAGCACCACCGGGGAATGATCCGATAGTGTGCGAGGAAGGATTTCACAGTTCTGTAGGGCGTGTGCTAAATTCGAAGATACAAACCAATAATCTATGCGTGACTCACTGTCATATACGGAAGAATAGAATGTAAACCTCTTATCGACCGGATGGAGCACCCTCCAGGCGTCCTGTAGGGACAGTTGCGAAATTATTTGCTTTAAAGTTTGTGCCGCCTTAGAAGGTGGCCTAGTTACCTTGATGGATCTATCCAAGGCCTGGTCTAATACAACATTGAAGTCCCCACCCCAAAAAACAGTGGTTGCATCATGTTTGGTGAGCAACTCGAGCATTTGTAAGTAGAAATCAGGGCCGTCTAGATTGGTGTCATGCATGCTGGACGTGGTTCTACCTCTTACGCTCATAGAACGGCTAGACCGTTCTACTCCAAATGGCGGTTGTTCGATTCATTGCCGGGAAAGCGGCGTCTGCACTTTTCACGTCGCTAAATTCACGTGAATACTGCTTCGTCACGTGATATACGGCATTACGTATATAAGTAGCGTGGAAACTTCACTCGCTGCTTCTGATCGAATCATTTGGCGTTGTGTAGCTGAACCTCCGATCTGCATCCCTGCAGTTTACCTCAGCCACTTCTTGGGCCTTCTACAGTGTGTTTTCCTCCACACGCTGATTCCTGGAGCTCCTGTTCGCGTGCAATTCCTCAAGCGCACGCTGTCTTCAAGCGCGGCTGACCCGGGCTGCGTGAATCCTGTTAGCGTGTAATTCCACACGCGCACGCTGTCTTCAAGCGCGGCTGACCCGGGCTGCGTGAATCCTGTTCGCGTGCAATTCCACACGCGCACGCTGTCTTCAAGCGCGGCTGACCTGGGCTGCGTGAATCCTGTTCGCGTGCAATTCCTCAAGCGCACGCTGTCTTCAAGCGCGGCTGACCTGGGCTGCGTGAATCCTGTTCGCGTGCAATTCCTCAAGCGCACGCTGTCTTCAAGCGCGGCTGACCTGGACTGCGTGAATCCTGTTCGCGTGTAATTCCACACGCACACGTTGTCTTCAAGCGCGGCTGGCCTGGGCTGCGTGAATCCTGTTCGCGTGCAATTCCTCAAGCGCACGCTGTCTTCAAGCGCGGCTGACCTGGACTGCGTGAATCCTGTTCGCGTGTAATTCCACACGCACACGTTGTCTTCAAGCGCGGCTGGCCTGGGCTGCGTGAATCCTGTTCGCGTGCAATTCCTCAAGCGCACGCTGTCTTCAAGCGCGGCTTACCTGGACTGCGTGAATCCTGTTCGCGTGTAATTCCACACGCACACGTTGTCTTCAAGCGCGGCTGGCCTGGACTGCGTAAATCCTGTTTGCGTGTAATTCCACACGCACACGTTATCTTCAAGCGCGGCTGGCCTGGGCTGCGTGAATCCTGTTCGCGTGCAATTCCACACGCGCACATTAGTTCTCCGCGGCTGTTCAGAACCGCGTGTACTTTGTTTATTCCACAAAAGGGCGATATTTCCGACTCCTGCATCTGTGATACTAACAGGTGGATTTATTCGTTTCTATACTTTTCTCTACGTGGGAAGGAGCTTTTCAAGGACTGTTGGAAGGTGACAGTGAACAGTACTTTGGACGCTATCCTGTGGTGCAGCAACCCGGTATCTAGCGTGAGCCTCGTGCCGTTCGGGATAAGTCTCCCTAACTAATCTTCCCTTCCTTGTCGTTTGTTCCAGTTCCGGATTTTTCCTCAAGAGACTTCTGCTGGATTCTTCTACACCAGTCATAAGGTCAGTGTGGGAATCAATGCCTAATACTGTTCTATCATAGGGAGTCAAGTTGCGGCAGTTTCTTATGATACTTTATTTTGTTCTAGGCTGACTTCCTATACTTTACCCACGCCCTTTCCAGTGATCCATCTCTCTGCCTGTTTCATCAGTCAGAGAGTCGTATCATTTGGAAGGTCTAAACTTGACTTCACAACTATCAAATCGTATGAACAGGGATCCGGAAGACCCTACCATCTGTATCCTTTTGAGTACCGTATCCTTTTCAGTCAATACTTTGGTGCTTTATGACAGAATCAGAAGCCATGGAGGGTACGGATCCTTTAACTGTTTTGACTCAGTTGATCAGCGATTTGAGAAATGAAATGGTTACGGCACAGGACATGTTACGGCACCGTATGGACGTTATGCAAGACGCCATACACGCTAGTCCTCAGGGAGCACGGATTCCAATGGCCTCTGGATCTGGGACTATGACACCCCCACAGGAAACTATTAATGTGGTTATGCCCACTCAGTTTCCCTTGGCTCCTCCGGAACGGTTCACAGGTGACCCCAAAACCTATCGAACCTTCGTTAATCAGTGCCGACTCCATTTTCTTTGCCGTCCTACATCGTTCCCTGACCTAACCACAAAAGCTGCATTTGTGCTTTCCCATTTAGGGGGTACAGCTGCTGCTTGGGCTAACCCTTTGTTGGAATCAAACAGCCCTTTGTTATACGACTGTGACGATCTATTGGCTGCTATGAGTAAAGTCTTTGACATGCGTTATGCTACTCAAGCTATGGATCTGGAGTTACTTAATCTACAAGGCAGTCAACCCCTTTTGCCTTACATTGCCCGATTCAATCAACTAACAGCCGAAACTCAATGGCCTGATGGCAAGAAAACGGCTGTTTTCTACAAGGGTCTTTCAGAAGAACTGAAAGATGCCTTATCCATGGTTCCGGTGGTTCCTACGGGATTCACAGAGTTGCTCGATTTGGTTCTACAAATCGATGCCCGAAGAAATGCTCGGAAAGGAGAGAAAAAACCATTCTCACAAGCATCGGTTCGTTCGGAGGCACCGGCAGTTCCCTCGAACGACCCTGAACCAATGCAGATCGGCGCTGTAAGAGGCCGGTTGTCCAATACAGAAAGAGAGAACCGAAGAAAGAACCATTTACGTATGTATTGCGGTTCACCCGAGCATTTATTAGCGACATGTCCTAAGAAACCAGTCAAGCGGTCGGGAAACGCCAAAACTCGACAGTAGCAGGAGTCCCTGTGTCGAGTGCTTTATCGGACTCCAGTACCATTCCCAATCACGCACCTATAGCTGTCGAGGTGTCGTTACGTTGTGATGACCAAGAATTGGTTTCCAAGGCCATGATTGATTCCGGAGCCACTAACAATTACATAGACATCACATATGCCAAGAATTGTTCCATACCCCTTGTAAACAAGAACAAACCTGAAACGGTTAATACCGTGGACGGATCTATTTTGACTTCTGGTATGGTAACCCAGGAGACGGTACCTGTTCAGATGACATTATCTAATAGTCATTCGGAAGTAATCGTCTTCGATGTCATAGCTGCTCCGCAGTACGAAATAATACTCGGTCTTGCCTGGTTGACCCTTCATAATCCCGCTATTGACTGGGTTTCGGGATTGCTCCAGTGTCCTTCGATTTATTGCAATGAACATTGCTTTACCAGTCAGGAGGTGTCAAACAATTCACATATATTGGCCTCTATGGGGGGAGCTTCAACTATTAGTGTGGTGCATCAAAGCGATAGTACCATACCATGCGAATACACTGAGTACGCTGATGTTTTTGATAAAGGCCAGGCAGAACAATTGCCTCCACATCGACAGTATGACTGTCCGATTGAACTGATTCCTGGAGCTAAAATTCCAACAGGTCGTGTATATTCATTGACTCCAAAAGAAGACCTTGTGTTGAAAGAATACATCGATAAAGCTCTAGCGATGGGATTCATACGGCCATCGCAATCGCCTGCTGCGTCTCCTTTATTCTTTGTTCCGAAGAAAGTGGGAGATTTAAGACCATGCATTGATTACAGGGCACTTAACGACATCACCATAAAAAATCAGTATCCTTTACCGCTGATAAACGTTCTATTGGATCAATTAGGTACTTCCAGGTACTTCACTAAATTGGATTTGCGAGGAGCATACAATTTAGTTCGCATTCGTGAGGGCGATGAATGGAAGACCGCTTTCAAGATGCGGTATGGCCTTTACGAATATTTGGTGATGCCTTTTGGTCTGTGCAACGCTCCCGCTACCTTTCAGTTCTTCATGAACGATATTTTCAGGGATATAATGGACCAATTCGTGGTAATATATTTGGATGATATTCTGATTTATTCATCATCTTTGTCAGAACACGTCAAACACGTTTCTGCAGTCTTACAAAGACTCAGGGAGAACCATCTTTTTGTGAAAGCCGAGAAATGTGTCTTTCATTCACAGGAAGTGGAATTCCTGGGTTACGACATTACCAATCTAGGTGCTCGAATGAGCCGTTCCAAAGTGAAGGCCATATTGAATTGGCCTGTTCCGCACAATGTCAAGTCATTACAGTCTTTCCTAGGCTTTGCGAATTTTTATCGCAGGTTTATCCGTTCCTTCTCCAAAACAGTGGCTCCTTTGACGGCTTTAACTAGTTCCAAAGTTCCTTTCTGTTGGAACCAGAACGCCCAAGCATCCTTCGAGATGTTAAAGGAAGCATTTACCACCGCACCTGTGCTTCAGCATCCAGATCCAGATCGCCAGTTTATTGTTGAAGCGGATGCATCCAGTGTCGCTACTGGAGCGGTGCTCTCACAAGTTTGCACAGAAACCAAGGAGGAGCACCCAGTGGCTTTCTTCTCTCGCAAACTTACCCCATATGAACGGAATTACACCGTCACTGAGCGGGAATTACTGGCAATCAAGAATGCTTTCCGAGAATGGCGACATCATCTTCTTGGGGCCAAACATCAGGTGTTGGTGTACTCTGACCATAGAAATCTTCAAGCATTCAAATCTATGAAATGTCTTACGGCTCGACAGGCCAGATGGCATGTCTTTTTTGCTCAATACGATTTCCGGGTCACTTATCGTCCTGCCAGAGAACACGTTAAGTCTGACGCTTTGTCTCGCATTGGTGAGGAGGCGAAGGAAGAAACACAGCTGCACAATCAGTTATTGGCAGATCATGTAATATGTAGTTGTTCTGTTCAACCATCCTTAAAAAACGAAGTACAGGAGTGGGTGAAAAATCATCCCCAAGTGATCCAGGATAGGAAGCTGGACGTACATAACGGTTTACCTTTCACACAAGGAGTGCTCTACTTACCAACGTTCTCAACGCGGAATAAGGCCCTCAAGTGGAATCATGATTCCTTGATCGCAGCCTATCCTGGACAGAAGAAAACACTAGAGCTGCTTAAAAGATGGTGTTGGTGGCCGTCCATGACAAAAGATGTCATAAATCATGTATCAACATGTTCTGTATGCATCCAATGCAAAAACACTCCTGGTAAACCAGTGGGCTTACTCCAATCCCTACCTGTCCCTAACAAACCATGGGACATGATATCCATGGACTTTGTGGTAGAACGCCCACAAAACCAGGATTACGATACCATATGGGTTGTAGTGGATTACTTCACTAAATTGGCTCTTTTCATACCCTGTATTGGTCTACCAACAGCTGCTGTTCTGGCCGACCTGTTCATTCGACATGTATTCCGTTTCTTTGGTCTACCGTCAGTAATTATCACGGACAGGGGCTCTCAATTTGCGTCATGCTTTTGGAGAGTACTAACTTCAGCATTACTGATTGATGACAGGATGTCCAGTGCTTATCACCCTCAAACTGATGGGCAGACCGAAAGAGTCAATAGCACTATGGAACAATATCTGCGGTGTTTATGTCTGCAGTTTCAATCAGATTGCCTCAAGGTCCTTCCGGCAGCAGAATTCGCCTACAACAACTCCTATCAAAGTGCCATAGGCACTTCACCTTTCTATGCTCTTTATGGACAACACCCCCGATCAATACCTTTGGATTCCAGTTTGTCTTTGGATACTCCTGCCGCAGGCCATACTTTTCGTGATCTTAAGAATCTACAGAGGAAAGTGAAGCAGCAATTGGAACAAGCCAAAAGACACGACAAGTTCTATGCCGATGCTCATAGAGTACCTGCACCTGTCTACAAGGCTGGTATGAAAGTATGGTTGTCCACTAAGAACTTGAGGATACCAGGAAAAAAGAAATTGTTGCCCAAATACATCGGTCCGTATGCAGTACTCCAAGTAATTAATCCGGCGGCTGTCCGTCTGGCTTTGCCACAACGATGGCGAGTGCATCCCGTTTTCCACGTGTCACTCATTAAGCCGTGTACTGAAGCTACCAGATTGCCTGTACGGCCTGTTGCTATTTCTGTGAGGGGTTCAGATGAGTATGAGGTACAAGACATACTGGATATGAGGCTACGTTCTGGTAGGCAGTATTATCTGGTGGATTGGAAGGGCTACGGTCCCGAAGATGGGTCCTGGGAACCTCTCTCCAATATACATGCTCCTGCTTTGTTGAAGCGTTTTCACTCGAAAAGGGGAGAGGTTGCCTCTTTGGTGGATGGCACTGTCATGCATGCTGGACGTGGTTCTACCTCTTACGCTCATAGAACGGCTAGACCGTTCTACTCCAAATGGCGGTTGTTCGATTCATTGCCGGGAAAGCGGCGTCTGCACTTTTCACGCCGCTAAATTCACGTGAATACTGCTTCGTCACGTGATATACGGCATTACGTATATAAGTAGCGTGGAAACTTCACTCGCTGCTTCTGATCGAATCATTTGGCGTTGTGTAGCTGAACCTCTGATCTGCATCCCTGCAGTTTACCTCAGCCACTTCTTGGGCCTTCTACAGTGTGTTTCCCTCCACACGCTGATTCCTGGAGCTCCTGTTCGCGTGCAATTCCTCAAGCGCACGCTGTCTTCAAGCGCGGCTGACCCGGGCTGCGTGAATCCTGTTCGCGTGCAATTCCTCAAGCGCACGCTGTCTTCAAGCGCGGCTGACCCGGGCTGCGTGAATCCTGTTCGCGTGTAATTCCACACGCGCACGCTGTCTTCAAGCGCGGCTGACCTGGGCTGCGTGAATCCTGTTCGCGTGCAATTCCTCAAGCGCACGCTGTCTTCAAGCGCGGCTGACCTGGACTGCGTGAATCCTGTTCGCGTGTAATTCCACACGCACATGTTGTCTTCAAGCGCGGCTGGCCTGGACTGCGTGAATCCTGTTCGCGTGTAATTCCACACGCACACGTTATCTTCAAGCGCGGCTGGCCTGGGCTGCGTGAATCCTGTTCGCGTGCAATTCCACACGCGCACATTAGTTCTCCGCGGCTGTTCAGAACCGCGTGTACTTTGTTTATTCCACAAAAGGGCGATATTTCCGACTCCTGCATCTGTGATACTAACAGGTGGATTTATTCGTTTCTATACTTTTCTCTACGTGGGAAGGAGCTTTTCAAGGACTGTTGGAAGGTGACAGTGAACAGTACTTTGGACGCTATCCTGTGGTGCAGCAACCCGGTATCTAGCGTGAGCCTCGTGCCGTTCGGGATAAGTCTCCCTTACTAATCTTCCCTTCCTTGTCGTTTGTTCCAGTTCCGGATTTTTCCTCAAGAGACTTCTGCTGGATTCTTCTACACCAGTCATAAGGTCAGTGTGGGAATCAATGCCTAATACTGTTCTATCATAGGGAGTCAAGTTGCGGCAGTTTCTTATGATACTTTATTTTGTTCTAGGCTGACTTCCTATACTTTACCCACGCCCTTTCCAGTGATCCATCTCTCTGCCTGTTTCATCAGTCAGAGAGTCGTATCATTTGGAAGGTCTAAACTTGACTTCACAACTATCAAATCGTATGAACAGGGATCCGGAAGACCCTACCATCTGTATCCTTTTGAGTACCGTATCCTTTTCAGTCAATACTTTGGTGCTTTATGACAATTGGGTCCATAGGTGTTTAACAAAGTTCTATGTTTCCCCGCTAGCTCCCCCCACACCAGTACATACCTTCCCACCGGATCCACCAGGTGTCCCTTGGCTATAAAGCCCAGCGAGCTATGTATAAGGGTGCAAACCCCCCTAGACTGTGATGAATAGTCCGTGTAGTAGCGCAACTTGCCCCATTTTGCCAGTATTCACTCATTGACCAGGCCCTGCGCATGTGTTTCTTGCAGCATTAAGATTTGAGACCCATGTCTAGTAACAGAATTACCGACCTTCCTGACTTTCATTGGATTATTAAGGCCTCAGACGTTCCATGACATTCATCTTATCCGTAGTCCGTCTCCCATTTGTTATTTATATACATCGTACTTGTACAGAAGTGACCTTGTGTAACCCAATAACCAGCCTTTGAATAACTCCATTGTCTGCGAGACCACATTTCAATTAACCTATAACATCCATCAATACAAACTTTCCCACCAGGCTCAAACTCGTCTAGGTGGTTGCGATACCGAAAAACATCCCCACATTCCCTATCCCCCTCCACCCACATCATCCACCCCAACTTGACAATGAACCCTAGTGTCATGATGCCTACCCCCGGGCATCAGGACCAAGGCCCTCAGCTCCGGGAGCAGGCATCCAGACATTTGTTTAAACCTCAGCAGCCCCGGCTAGGGGCTGTCTGGGTTCAGTCCTGGCACCTTAGGCGCCAGGCTCATCATAGAAATCAGTCCTGGCGCCATAGGCGCCAGGCTCATAGACTTTACTTACCTGATGCAGACCATGCTGCAAAAGTGTCCAAGCCTACATGAGGCCTGGATGGGACTATTTTGTTGCAGGGACTATTTTTTACTCGGGCGTGGCTCTAGGGAACTTCTTACCTGGAACTACTTTGGAGGCTATTTAAACCACACCCGAACAGCAGCACATGCTTCGCGTTATTCTGCATCCAGCAGCGTGACGCTCACTGTGCCTGCAGCCAGCATCCAGTCTTCTGCCACGCCCGCCTCGAATCCGGAGCTCCTAGAATAAAGAAGAAGAAAAGGACAAGGTTAGAAAATGAACTTATTTGAAATTCCTCACCTAATTCCGGAACCATTTCATCTCCGGACCTGGAAAGTACATCAGTCCTGCACGCGTCGCTTCGCCAGCTCCAGCACGGCGCCATACTCACCAGTTCTCACAGCATCTTTCGATCTGGCACTGTCTCCGTCATTTCTTCGCCATAATACGGCACCTAGGGGACACAAGAAAAAACAAGGTGAGCCAAGGGAATCAACAAATACAACCTCTTACCACCATAGACTTACCACCGGCGGTATTATTCCATAACCCTCCACATTTTCATATGCTGCATCTGTAAAGAGGGAGAAAAACAACACGTTAACGCATGCAATAGTTACCGGACAGCGTTGGGTAACACAGACTCTTACCTGAACGCCAGCAGCAGCTACGAGACCTTCTTCTCACGAACTCAGTTGCAACTTAAGGAAAGAAGGGAACAAGAGTGAACATCGGGCACATTGAACTCTTTGAACTTGATACTTACCAATCCCGCCAGGGACGTCAGAGTCAATACTTACCGGAACTCTCCCAACGCCTTCAAACCAGTGAAGTAACTGGTATCTATGCGCCCCTGCAAGACACGCAGGATGGAGAGCTCATCTTTTACGAACATAAGGTGAGGTTACTAAGGGGATATCGGAGGTGATTAGTGGGGGAGAGCGAGAACAGTTGGGAGGCCATCACTAAAACCCACAGGTGGTTAATCCCTGTCTCCACTTGCAGGAAAATACTTCTTCGGGTCCAGCAGACAAGACTAGGCGGGCCAGTCCAGACAGTCATCTCTGCACTACGCATCACGTTGAAGGAGACCACAGCTGTCCGGGTCCGATCAACATCCCTGTGGGGTCCAGGTGAGCGTAACAGAACGCGAAGCCTCTCTACAAATACCCACCCGGGTGTTATGGAAACCGACCAACTGGCCCAATTATTGGGGGAACTTAGGGCGGAAGAACATGCCGCTCGCCAAGAGACTAATGCCCTCTGGGGAGAACTGATTGTCTCAAAGGAGCGCACGGATGATCTGGCTAGGCAACTACTGCAAAACCAAGCTGGGCAAACGCCCCTACCTGGATATGGGGGAACCCAACCCCCGTTTCATCAAGCAATCCAGTGCAAGTGGTTTTACCAGGAAATATTCTGTTAGCTCCACCCGAATGCTTTGCTGGGGACCCCAAAAGGTTCGCCGTGTTTATGACCCAATGCCGCTTGCACTTTTTATGCAGACCGGGAGCATTTCCAAATGACCAAGCCAAAGTAGCCTTTGTATTGTCATATCTTAGTGGCAGCGCAGCGGATTGGTCCATTCCATTAGTCAATCAGGATGATCCTCTTCTCCGGGATTTTCAGGGTTTTCAAAGGAGCATGGAAAAACTATTCGCCAGACACTCACAGGGTCAAGCCCTGGACAACAAACTTTTATCCTTACGACAAGGTAACCAGGATCTGCTAACCTATATTGCAACCTTCAATAGGTTGGTGGTGGAAACCGGGTGGCCGGAGGAAAAACGAATTACATTGTTTCATCGTGGACTTCGGGGAGAACTCAAAGATGTCTTGGCTCAAGTTGTGAACCCACCTCAGGATTGCACAGAATTTATAGACTTAGTGGTCCAGCTAGACCACCGACTTCAGAACCGAAAGACTGATCGAGCTAAGTTCGAGAACCGGGTATTGGTTAAACCCAACGTTGCCCCCAAAGGAACAGATGCATCTGAACCTATGCAGATCGGGGGGGGGGGTTAAAGGACCCTTAACTCAAAAGGAAAGAGAAAGAAGATGACAGATGCAGTTGTGTCTGTACTGTGGAACCTCAGGACATTTTCTACGGGATTGCCCTTAAAAACCACCCAAGAAGGTGGTAGGAGTTGCTGATAAAAGCCACATAGAGCCTGATTCGGGAAATGACCATGCCCGACAAGTGTAGAGGTCCGCTTGCCGAGCTTAAAGACGGACACTCAGACCTCGCATCTGATCATCCCAATGGTCCTACTTGATCCCAGGCAGCCAACACGTATGCACGCAATAAGGGTATACATAGATAGTGGGGCCGTAGGAAACTATATGGACCACGAATTGGTGTCAAGGATGAATCTACTTCGGGGCGTGGCTACGAGGGCCATGTAGGAGGACGCGATCTGGAGGAGCTCCCGAGATTCTGAAATGATCCTGGCGAAATAGTGCATAACAACGTGCCTATGATTGCTGAAAACACACATGCCGATGTGTGAACGGTCTGACTGCGCTTGGTGAACTTTTGAAAGGCGTGGGAGGAACGGTGGTGGAGCTTTGTGCGAAAAAGATAAGGAGCGCCGGAGACGAAAGACCAAACAAAATGGCCGATCAACGACCGGAACAAAGGAAGGAGCAGGCCGCACGGTGGTCGGGCGATAGGAGCGAACTGGGTGCGCATCTGTAACTTGTGCAGAACGCAGGTCCTCTGGGTCATGTCTAATAGAACAGTGAGACCGAAGGCGAAGCAGCCCACGTTGGACGGCTTCGCCAAGACGTCCCCTGGTCCGGAAACTTCCAAGAGTAAGGATAAGTCGCCTACAGGCAGCATGCCTGTGACGGGTACTAACCAAGAGGTCCTGGCTGCGATTGCGGACTTGAAGGCGACCTGGGAAGCTAAGCTTGAACTGGCCGTAACTGAGCTGAAAACGGCATTGGACCTTAAGGTCAGTGAGGTGCAGGAGGAAGTGAATTTACTCCGGCAGGACGTCAGGTCCTTGGCGGAGCGCACTGAGACCCTCAAGAAAGAGGTGAGCCCGAACACCGTGGATTGTGCCTACCATAAGGCCGAATTGCATGCCCTGGTGCAGAGAGTGGGCAACTTGGAGAGCAGGGCGGAGGAGGCAGAAGGACGCACCCGACGGAACAACATTCGCATCGTGGGCCTGCCATAAGGATCGGAGGGCCACGATCCCACGGAGTTCATGGAATCTATGCTGTTGCAGGAGATACCCGGAGGAGCCTTATCTCAAGGATTCGCTGTGGAACGTGCGCATAGAGCTCTAACAAGGAGGCCGCCGCCGGGAAACCCGCCTAGGCCAGTAATTGCCAAAATCCTTAATTACCGGGACCGGGAGAGGATACTAGAACACTTCCGCAAGGGAGGAACGATTACACGAGGAGCGGCAAACATAACGGCCTACCCGGACTATACCCTGACTGTGCAGCGTAGCCGTATGAACTTTGGGACGGTAAAGCGGAGATTGAGAGAGGTGGGCCATAAATACATGTTGCTGTATCCGGCGAAATTGAAAGTTTTTCATAAACACAAAACTTTGTTTTTTGAGACTCCGGAGGACGCCATGGGATGGCTCGACGTGCAGGGATGTCCCCAGGAGCCTGACGTTCAGACGGGAAGAGGAGATGGAGGAGATCAGTAGTGCACGAGGAGGGTGCTGCAAGATGGCGCGGAATAGATCTCTGGGACTTGATTATAGTCATTTGCGCGGCCTTAGGCAGAAAAGGTCAGACTGTTGCACAATATATTACGAGCACTGTGACTATTGCTGAATTTTGAGAAGCCTTGCAGAGCGGATCTCTTTACCCCACTTAGTAACTTTAGTTAAATGGCCATTAGGGCGACTTCACCCTACTGAGCTCTGGGCATTGTTTGGTGCTTGCAGGGCTAGATTTGGGGGTGCCTGAGTTGCATGGATGGAGCTGGCCAGCAGTTGGGTAGTGTGGTGTTGGGGAAGGGATGGGTAGAGGGTGGGGACGGAAGTGGGGAGTTTGGAGTGTGTATAGTTAAGGGGAGTTCGAGTTTGTACAAGAGGCTACAAGGAAAAGCCAGAGGGCTGTATCTGTATCGCGTGGGCAGGTGGGATTTGCTGCACGGAAGGGGAGAGGATACTTATGAGCTATGGGGGATCTTAAGATCGTAACGTGGAATGTCAGGGGACTCAATAGTTACTTAAGGAGGAACAAGGTCATGATGTATTTGAAAAGACAGAAGATTGATATTGCACTGTTGCAAGAGATGCATCTGACTCGGCAAAAGTTGGAACTGGTGGAGAAGAAGTGGAGAGGTACTGTAGTGGGCTCTCCGTATTCTGCCTACGCTAGGGGAGTGTTGGTCTGGGTGGCACCGCACGTTCCGCTCCAACTTACACAAGAGGTGGTGGATACGGAGGGGAGGATGGTCATATTGAAGGCACTGGTGGAGAATAGGGAGGTGTGCATTGTAAATACGTATGCCCCCAATCAAAATACGGCGGCATATTTCAGGACTCTGTGTACCAACCTGTGTGTGTGGGTGGGGCGGTTATTTGGGGAGGGGATTTTAATTGCGTGCTGAACCCCAGGGTAGACGGATCTGATGATAAGATTGATAGGCCCACCCCAGCGGCCAGGGCATTGCAGACACTGCTCGACAACTTTGGGCTGGCAGATGTTTGGAGGCTGAAACATCCTAATGAGGAACAGTACTCGCATTACTCAGCCCCGCAACAACTGCATAAAAGACTTGATTATTTTTTTGCCACGCCAGATGTGGTGATAGAGACCACCCAAATAGACTACAAAGCGAGGGTCCTTTCGGACCACTCGCCTCTGGTCCTGGGTTAGCAGTACTGCCGCCCCAGAGCGCGGATACCGACGTGGCACCTCCGGGCTGAGGCGCTCAAGGATCCGGTCTTTAGAGAGGATATCAGGGATGAGATCACACATTATTTCGAGGAGAACGCTGGTAGTGTGGATTCGGCGGGCACGCTCTGGGAAGCCTTTAAGGTGATATTGCGGGGTGCTGCCATTGCTAAATCAAAGGGCCTGCAAGGTGGGGTCCTAACCGAGTTAGGGGAAGCTGAGGATGAACTGGAATGGGAACTCAATAGGGGAGGGGGAGATGCAGAGCTAGTACTTAAACAACAGCAGCGGTGTGCGGAACTTTGGGAAAGGCTCTGCAACCTCAACTATAAGAAGTATGTTGAGAGACAGCATGCAGGTGGGGATAAAACGGGCCGTCTCTTGGCGTGGTTATACAAGAGTGAAACCCCTAAGCCCCCGATTAGGACGATAACCAGAGAGGATGGAGAGGTAGCGAACACCCAAGAAGAAGTCAATGAGGCATTCTTAGTTTATTACAGGGCACTATATGAAGACAAAGGGGGGGGCAACCGAGAGGAGATGAGAGAAACTTTAAGAGATATGGGATTACCTAAGATTAGTGCCGAAGAAAGAGAGGAGCTGGATGCACCGATTACTTTGGAGGAATTGGAAGAGGTGGTGAGGCAGCTGCCCACCAGTAAGACCCCGGTGCGGACGGACTCCCTAGCGAGTTTTATAAAGCATATAGAGAGGAGGTACTCTCCCCCCACCCCCCCCCCCATGCTAGAAATGTTTAATGAATCGTTTGAGGTGGGCCGGCTGCCGGAATCGCTTAGAGAACCGATAATAATACCGCTCCCTAAGCCCAACAAACCAGGGCATAGCTGCGGCTCCTATAGGCCCTTGTCAATGCTGAACCAGGACGGCAAGATATTGACGGCGGTCCTGGCCAATAGGTTGCGGAGAGTTATTAGTAAATTGATACATCTGGGCCAGACAGGTTATGTCCCCAACAGAAATATAACCCACAACCATAGGTGACTCCACCGGGTGATTGAATGGGGGAGTAGGAGCACGGGTGAAATGGCAATTGTGTCCCTAGATGCATTCAAAGCTTTCGACTCAGTCAGGTGGTCGTGGTTGCTGGAGGCCCTGAAGGAATACGGGATGGGGCCGGGCTATGTTAGGTGGGCGAAGTTGCTGTAGAGTGAGCCGCTGGCTAGGGTACGTACAGGAGCGGTGATATCCGAGAGGTGGCAACTTAGCAGAGGCACCAGACAAGGGTGCCCCTGGTCCCCGATGTTATATATTCTGGCCCTGGAGCCCCTGGCAGTGTACCTTCGACAACAATATGACATGATAGGCATTGAGGTAGGGGGAGAGAAACACCTAATATCCCTGTATGCTGACGATTTGCTATTATATCTGAAATATCCAGAGGAAAATCTTCAATATATTCTGGAGGTAATCGAAAGGTATGCAGAACTGTCTGGCATAGCGGTGAACCCCCAAAAATCGAGCATGCTCCCATTGGGTAGCTACATAGGAACCCCTCCGGAGCGGTTGCCAGTGTTGCCGATACCATGGGCGGTTGGCTCCTTCCGCTACCTTGGAATAGATGTGTACCACACGGTAGAGGGGGAACATTTGCACAACACCGAGGTGGCGGTGGGAAAAATCTGTATAAGTATGAAGTTTTGGGAGAAGTTGCCGTTGGCGATGATGGGACGGGGGGCGATGCTCAAAATGGTGGTCCTACCTAGGCTCTTACATTTTTTCAGCAATATTCCGCACATGATACCTAAGAATTTTTTTGCCAAGCTGAATAGTATGTGCAGAGACTTCCTATGGCATGGCACTCGGAATAGAGTGGCGCTATGGAAGTTGCAGAATTTTTATGAAAAAGGGGGTATTAAGCTGCCTAATTTTGAGGCCTATTATGTAGCTGGCCAGTTGCAATATGTGGTCAAATGGCTCTCTGATGAGGTAACTCCCGAATTTAAGATGTTTGGACAGGACTGCACTCCGTTTTACCTGAAGGAAATTATTTGGTTGCCTAGGTCAGAAATGAAGGGGCGCCCGGGTATGATGTTGCTTGGGTGGAAGATGTGGCGTAGAGTATGTCGAATGATGGAGGACCCGTGCCCGTGTTCCCCGCAGGTGCCGTTGGTTGACTTGGCAGGGGAAGACACACAACTAAGGATGATAATCAGGACCTACTGGGAGTCGGTCGGGCTGGTTACATTGGGGGATGTCTGGCAAGAGGGGGCCATTAAGGATTTTGAAGGACTAGGGGAAGAGGCGGGCTTGCATAGGGGCCACTATGTCACGTATCTAAGGCTGGTGCAGAATATTCATAAAATCTAGCCTGAGACTGTATTGGCGGAGGAACCAGATGCCATTATGGGGACAATATATGATATATCAGACGGAGGGCATGAGATCTCTAGATTGTATGAGATGGTGATGACCCGGGTTGGGAAGGAATTGACGCATTTGAGGTTGGAATGGGAAACAAAGGTGGGAGCACAGATGGAAGATGGGATGTGGGAGCGTGCTATGTGATACCACAAGAAGGTTTCAAGAAATGCCAGATTACAACAAATACAGTTGTACATAACGCACAGAGCTTACATGACCCCGATGAGAATATCGAAGTTTGTAAATGCGGGACGACAAGCGTGCCCAAAATGCGATAAGGAAGATGCTGATATGACACACATGTTTTGGTCTTGCCCAGTGATTGAGAGTTTCTGGGGAGAAGTGGCGCAAAAACTAGCGGACAAAGGGGTCACGCTCACTATAGACACGGCCTGGGCCTGCCTGTTGGGAGGGTTTTCCAGACCACGGAAACTTAAACATGTTGGGAAATTGAAGGACTTGGCATATGTGCTCGCAAAAAGGATTGCCATGGGATGGAAGCAGTGCCATAAGCCATGGGTGGAGGTATGGTGGCGGGATTTGCAAAAATGGGCGGAGGCTGAAACGGTGGTATGGCAGGAGGCATGTAGCAAGTGTGGGGAAGAAGAAGTGAGTACCCTGCTAGCATGGAGAGTATTAATAGCAGGACTGTTTGTAACAATAACAGATTCTGCAGTCTCAGAAGAAGGTGATACCCTGCCACACGCAGCAGATACGGAATGAGAGGGACAAACAAGCTTGAGGGGGGAGGGATTGGGGGAGCAGTGGTCTTGACTAATTGATCATGTGTTTGTTGCAAAAAGCGCTGCCAGTTTGGTTTGTATTGTTTGTTTTAAAAATAATAAAAACCGTTTAAAAAAAAAAAAAGGATGAATCTACCTCTTTGCAAAAAGACCACTTCGGATGTCATCGCCACAGTTGATGGAATTGAGATTGCCTCGGGCCTGTAACTCATTCCACTACAGAGATGACACTGTTGAGTCAAGATGGGCAACGAGAGACTATTGTGTTCGATCTAATCAAAGCCCCACAGTTCCAGATAATACTGGGGATGCCATGGTTGGAAACACATAATCCTTGTATAGATTGGCGAGAGAAGAGAATAACCTTCCCGGATTGTGCACGCACCTGTTACCCGGAGAAAACTTTGAACAAAGGCCTGGCTACAGTCGTTAACCCAATCGTGCAGTTACCTCAGGAATACCAAGAATTTCAGGATGTTTTTCAAAAAGAACAGGCCAATACATTACCTCCTCACAGATCATACGATTGTGAAATCGACCTCCTACCCGGTGCACAACCCACATGCAGTAGAATCTACGCCCTCACGGAACCTGAAAATCGTCACGTAAGGCAATACTTGGACCAATACCTTGCTAATGGCTTTATTCGTCCTTCCAAGTCTCCTGCATCCTCAGCTTTATTCTTCGTGCCAAAAAAGGAAGGTGACCTTAGAACATGCATAGATTACCGCACATAAAATCAGATTACGGTAAAAAACCGATACCCATTGCCTCTGATCCCCGAATTACTAGACCAAGTAAAGGATGCTTGTATCTACACTAAGTTAGATCTCCGAGGAACATATCATCTGGTACGTGTCAAGAAAGGCGACGAATGGAAGACTGCCTTTCGCACCAAGTACGTATTATTCGAATATCAGGCGATGCCCTTCGGGTTGTGCAATGCACCAGCAGCCTTCCAGTATTTTATGAACGATGTCCTTCGTGAACTCATTGACGTCTGTGTTGTCGTATACTTAGATGATATTCTAGTGTACTCCTCCTCAGAATCAGACCATGTTAAGCACGCGCGTGCAGTCCTTGAGAAACTACGCCAGCACAAGTTATATGCAAAATTGGAAAAATGTGTTTTTCATGCTACGGAAGTTGAATTTCTTGAATTTATCCTGACTCCAAAAGGAGTCCGAATGGACTCTCGAAAGGTGGACGCAATTCTCAAGTGGCCATCACCCAGCTCAGTCAAAGGGGTACAAAGCATGCTCGGATTTGCTAATTTCTACCGCAGATTCATTCCGGACTTCTCCCATGTTGTACACCCCATCACAGCACTTTTGCGAAAAAACAAACGCTTCTTGTGGACCGAAGAGGCTGAAAAGGCCTTCCAAGTGCTGAAAGCAAAATTCACATCAGCACCTGTCTTAAAGCATCCACGCCCTGAGCTTCCATACATAGTAGAAACTGATGCATCCAGTTTAGCCATGGGAGCTGTCCTGTCCCAGAAGGATCCTGAAACCGGTCAACTTCACCCAGTAGCGTTTTAGTCCAGAAAGTTCTCAGCACCTGAGTTAAACTATGAGGTTACCGATAAAGAGCTATTAGCCATCAAATCCGCCTTTAAGGCTTGGCGGCACTATCTTCTTGGTGCCAGGAATACTATTACTGTAATCACCGATCACTGGAACCTGCAGTATTTAAAAACAGCCAAAGCCCAATCATCGCGACAACTTCGATGGGCATTGTTCTTTGCCTAATTCGATTTCGTGATCACTTATCGACCAGGCTGCAAAAATGGCAAAGCAGATGCCTTATCCTGAATAGGGATGGGAGAAGCATATGCTAACCCGGAACCGGTGCCAATAATTCCCGAGCAAAGAATTCTTGGCATAACTACTCTACAGACACTAGAAGATATTCATTCAAAAATCCAACAACTCTTCGATCCAGCAACCCTGCAGGACTGGGTAAAGAAAGGCATGGACTACTCAGTCGTCAATGACCTACCTTACTATCAAGGACGACTATTTCTACCACACAAGGAAATACAAGAACTAGTCATCTCCAATTGCCATGACACCCTGATGGAAGGGCACCCAGGTATCGCAAAAACTGAAGCGAAAATTAAGAGACAGCTCTGGTGGCCCACTTGGTGAAAAGATGTAAAGTAATTTGTGACGTCTTGTGGCATTTGCACCCAAAACAAAAGCCAGAAGAAAAAAACCTGCTGGCCTTTTACAACCTTTGGATATTCCACCTACACCATGGCACACCTTGTCTTTAGACTTTATTACAGATCTACCTCCATGTAATGGATTTAACACCATCCTAGTTATTGTGGATCTTTTTTCCAAGATGGCCCACTTTATTCCTTTAAAGGGGTTACCTTTTGCTTCGATTCTGGCAAAGGAGTTCCTCGAAAACATTGTTCGATTACACGGATTACCTTCCGTATTGGTTTCTGACCGAGGTAGTCAATTTATCTCGCATTTTTGGAAGAAATGTTGTCAACTGGCACAAATCGACGTGAGGCTATCAACAAGTCACCATCCCCAGAACGATGGTCAGACGGAAAGGACCAACCAGACCCTTGAACAGCACCTACGCTGCATGCTACACCAGACCGAAAGCAATTGGAAACATATTTTATGGATTTCCGAGTACGCATACAATAACTCTGTACATTCAGGAACCAGACAAAGCCCTTTTTATACCATATATGGACATCACCCTCGAACCTCAGAACTCGATTCGCCTCAGCACTTAGAAATGCCCGCAGTTAGTCATTTGCACTCTACTATTACACAAGCCTTTAAGGAAGCCGCAGAACATTTGAAACAAGCAAAAGAGAAATACAAGAAAAATGCTGATCAACATAGAAGTGAAACTCCACAATACCATATTGGGGATCAAGTTTGGCTGGCTACAAAACATACCTCTGAAGGGAACTCAGACTTTTAATCCTAGATATTTGGGACCTTACACCATTAAGGCCATTATCAACCCGGTGGCCGTCAAATTGGAATTACCCTCTAATATGCAAATTCATCCTGTCTTTCATGTTTCACTTCTAAAACCAGGGACAAGATTAACCAAACCACCTGACCCCATCTTGATAGATGGAGAATCTGAATTTGAGGTAAAAAATATCCTGGACTCCAAGATGATTAAATCAAAACTTTATTTGATCGATTGGAAGGGCTACGGACCACAAGAAAGATCATGGGAGCCTAGCGACCACGTTCATGCACCTCGGTTGGTGAAAAGATTCCATCGGAACTTCCCAGACAAACCGGGGCCAGGGGGAAGAACAACTTTAGGAGGGGCCTTGGGGGGGGGGGGGGGGGAGTGCTGTCATGATGCCTACCCCCGGGCATCAGGACCAAGGCCCTGAGCTCCAGGAGCAGGCATCCAGACATTTGTTTAAACCTCAGCAGCCCCGGCTAGGGGCTGTCTGGGTTCAGTCCTGGCGCCTTAGGCGCCAAGCTCATCATAGAAATCAGTCCTGGCACCATAGGCGCCAGGCTCATAGACTTTACTTACCTGATGCAGACCATGCTGCAAAGAGTCCAAGCCTACATGAGGCCTGGATGGGACTATTTTGTTACAGGGACTATTTTTTACTCAGGCGTGGCTCTAGGGAACTTCTTACCTGGAACTACTTTGGAGGCTATTTAAACCACACCCGAACAGCAGCACATGCTTCGTGTTATTCTGCATCCAGCAGCGTGACGCTCACCGTGCCTGCAGCCAGCATCCAGTCTTCAGCCACGCCCGCCTCGAATCCGGAGCTCCTAGAATAAAGAAGAAGAAAAGGACAAGGTTAGAAAACGAACTTATTTCAAATTCCTCACCTAATTCCGGAACCATTTCATCTCCGGACCTGGAAAGTACATCAGTCCTGCACGCGTCGCTTCGCCAGCTCCAGCACGGCGCCATACTCACCAGTTCTCACAGCATCTTTCGATCTGGCGCACTGTCTCAATCATTTCTTCGCCGTAATCCGGCACCTAGGGGGACACAAGAAAAAACAAGGTGAGCCAAGGGAATCAACAAATATAACCTCTTACCACCATAGATTTACCACCGGTGGTATTATTTCATAACCCTCCACATTTTCATATGCCTCATCTGTAAAGAGGGAGAAAAACAACACGTTAACGCATGCAATAGTTACCGGACAGCGTTGGGTAACACAGACTCTTACATGAACGCCAGCAGCAGCTACGAGACCTTCTTCTCACAGACTCAGTTGCAACTTAAGGAAGGAAGGGGACAAGAGTGAACATCGGGCACATTGAACTCTTTGAACTTGATACTTACCAATCCCGCCAGGGACTTCAGAGTCAATACTTACCGGAACTCTCCCAACGCCTTCAAACCAGTGAAGTAACTGGTATCTACGCGCCCCTGCAAGACACACAGGAAGGAGAGCTCATCTTTTATGAACATAAGGTGAGGTTACTAAGGGGATATCGGAGGTGATTAGTGGGGGAGAGCGAGAACAGTTGGCAGGCCATCACTAAAACCCACAGGCGGTTAATCCCTGTCTCGACTTGGAGGAAAATACTTCTTCGGGTCCAGCAGACAAGACTAGGCGGGCCAGTCCAGACAGTCATCTCTGCACTACGCATCACGTAGAAGGAGACCACAGCTGTCCGGGTCCGATCGACACCCCTGTGGGGTCCAGGTGAGCGTAACACCTAGTAACCGTTAGGAACATTCCTGAGGGTGCTTCGTTGCAGTCACGAGGCCACCCGACCGGGCTCACGACCCGGTGTACATTACTTGGAGCCCCCACGGGGCCGACCACCCCCGAAACATCAAAGATTACTTGCATGTGCCGGGCTATTCAGCCAAGTTTCAGTCCTCCACTGCAGGCGGGCATCTTCCATTCTGATCCGGCCCTCGGCCCCGCGGGGGCAGCGGAATAGTGGCTTCCACATAGGCTTGGGCTGCAGCAGGATTTTCAAAGAAGTGCACCCTTCTTCCATATTGGATTCTCAATTTGCCCGGGAATATTAGTGCATACGGGACCTGCTGCGCTCTCAGAAGTTTTTTGACTGGCTCATACGATCTCCGGCTGGCCTGAACCCCAGTGGCAAAGTCCGGGTAGATGTGTATGCGACTGTTTTCATATTGCAGCGTACCAAGTTCTCTTCCTTCCGGAGGACCGTATCTCTGTCCCTATAGTGGAGCATACTTGCAATAATGTGCGGGGCGGTGCCCCAGGCTTCGGTACAGGAGCCAGCGTTCGATGTACACGTTCAATCAGGAAGTGTTCTGAAAAGGAGTCCGCTCCAAACAGGGTTTTGAGGAGAGCTTCCACCCGCACTTCCATTTTGTCTTTACCAAATGACTTGGGACACCAACGATGCGTACATTATTTCTTCTTGAGAGGGATTCCAGGTCTTCGCACTTGTTTTGTAGTTTGTTCAAGCTTTCTTTGAGCTGGGCAATGTCCTGGTCATGGCGAGCAACCGCGTTCTCGGTAGTACCAATTCTGTTCTCCGCCTCCGTTAGTCTCTGGTCATGCTTGTCAGCTCTGGTCTTCAATGTGCCAATGGTCGTTACGATGTCGTCCAGCTTCATATTCAGCGATAGGAATCCATTTTGGACTTTGTTAGTCAAGTACTCAACCTTGTCCTCGCCCTCCATACTGGGCACAGGGCTAGCTGCCAATGGTGGTTCAAGTTCACTGCTTCCCGCCTGGCTGCTAGTGTATGAGTCCATCGGTCCTTTCTTTTTGGCGCTCGCTCCCTCCGCCATCTTGTCTAGCTTCCTTGTATTTCCCATGGCCTTGGAGTCTCTTGGCGGTCTGTTCCAGCCAAACCGAGGGGTCGCCGTAGTTTGGGGGCATAGGAACTATTCAGTATCAATGGGCCACCGCACCTCAGTCACGGTCCTCCGCCAAGCCCAGTACAGGCGTCTATCTTTTCCAATAGATTGGGCTCTCCCACGTTTCTTACTTAAGGATACACTGGCTAGCCAACTATGTGTTCTGCGTCGCGCTCGAACTTTCCGACCTCGGATCTCGTGTCTGCCTCTGTAGCCACAGGCCCCTCAGGCGCAGGGGACTTCACCTCTCCAGCGCTCGGCCAGGCGGTGCACCGGGAACGGTCCTCCCCCGGCAGCTGCAGCGCCGACCCAGTCCCTCTGTGTCTGGATCATTTTCGGATTTTGAAGGGCCTTGTATCTACCTTCGTGATTGCTGGCTCTGAGGTGCGGGGGACTTCACCTCTCCGGCGCTCGGGGGCGTCACCTCGGGCAGGTGGCGTATGCGGAGCGGTTCTTTTCTGGCCTCTGTAGCCCCGATCCGGTCCCACTGTGTTCAGATTGCTCTTGAATATCCAAGGAAGGGAGTATAGGCCGACCAGCTCGGGGCGGACCGCCGCAGTCTTGGTCCGTGCTCACTATGTCCTTGTAGGCCTTCCTCTCTATGCCCCCACTAGATAGAGCGTCAGCGGCTCAGCGCTGCAATGTCCTGGTTCCGGGGATCGGCGCGCTCCACAGCTCCTCCCCGCAGTGAACACCAGGTCTCGTAACTCCTCAGCCCAGGCACCTATCTCTCCAGGATTTCTCGTGTGGGTGCTTCAACACCCACGGCACGTCTCGGTGTGGTCGGTATCCCGCAGCATGCTCTGAATCAGGATTTTTTTCATATAACGGATGATTCCCGGGCCGGAGCGCTCGAATCAGGCAGCCATGTTTGTCGTGCACAACAGCGCCCCCTCAGGCTGTTTTTTTTTTTTTTTAACAGTTTGCCGCGATCAGCGAAATCAGGAAAAGGTGTGTACTCTAGTAAATTATAGCAATGTGAGGAAAGTACAGAGGAAAAGCACAAGTGAAAGCAGCATTCATGTTTCTACCTGTTGCTGGACATGTGTTCAATCTTCTGGGAGACATGAAATATGAGGAATACGCAGTTTCCTCTGCAAAGTTGTAAATACGTCTTATTTTGCTTTGCCTGCCATATGCTCCAAAATGTACAATATCACAATAATTTTCTAAATATGCCTATGGGAAGAAATCGAAACTCTAGGAGAACTTTTATTTATTTTTTTTTATTTTTTTTAGCCCTCAGGCTTTGGTCTATTTGACTCTCCCTTTGCACCTTACAGGGCAACATTATTCACCGTATCGACCTAGGAGAAAGTCACATCCTCTCTATAAATTAATCCTGTAATAAGGGTTCAAGTCAAGGGTGCACGCGGGGGACGGAGTCCACCCACTTTTTTCAGTGGGTGGACTCGGTCTCCCCCAGCTAAAATGATAAAAACTGAATGTCCTTTTTGAATTACATTAACTCCGACCACAGGGATCGAACCACAGTCGTCAGGCTTGTAGGCTGGACCTTTCACCGCTGCACTATATAACCTGATGAAAAATAACAAACGACTAAAGGTAACATTTCTCATTTCGGTACTGCAAGTCCCAGGGAAAACATTTGCATTGGTTCTTGGAGTTTAAAACATGCACATCTTATAACGTTTTCAAAAACACTAATGGAAGAAAAAAATCCTCTCTGGGCTTTGTGTGTGTGTTGTTTTTATGAAAGGCAAATGCCATTCGTCCTGTGCAATTTGGGTGGTTATGCAAAGGCCATTTTTAATGAAATGTGCAGATTTCTCCTTGATATCCCATTTGTTGATGAGTCCCCCCACTTTAATTTTTAGGACTTGACCCCTGCCTGCAAATCTTTCATGCAGAGTAATATTTCTGCTCAGTTTACTTTTGATATTTTATCAACAATTCCTTGGGGTGTGCATGGGGGCAGGTATTGGAAGTGGGCCTGGCATCCCCCCCAAAGTCATCCTGAGAACCACTGCTATGGATGCATCATCTCTGCCAGAGAGCTAAATATGTTTTCAGCCAGACCTAAAACCGCACAGGGTAATGTTACCATATTGACAGAGGCCGAATGCCAGGCGTAGCTGTGCTGACGGCACACTCTTTTCCAAAGACGTGTTTTTATAGTAATGCCTGAGGAGAAGAGACCCAGCGAGACCTTTGCAGCCCAAATTGCCCACTGTGAGGTGTAAGAAACGTCACTGAAAACCCATGTGCGTTAACCAAGGCCCTTGGCCATGCACGCATTGATATTTTCAGCGCACCGGGTAGTTACAATAATGCGTCCTGTAATGACGCATCCATTCTTTATCTAATATTTATGCTCTTGTGCAGGTTTATCTTACACCATTTTACATTTGGAACTTTCACAAAAGCAAATGCTTAATAAACACGTCGCATTGCATGGTGTACCTCCCACGTCTCCCAGAGAGATCACTCTGTCCTCTTAAGCACCAGTGCTCTGCTGTGCGGCATATACACCGCCTCGTGCCCCCTGTGCACAGCTAACACTGGATCCCTGTCACTAGATGAATGTGCCATGATGTCATCTGGGCCGGGTGCTGTCGCAGCAGGCTCCGGCCTTCTCGTTTTTCATGCTTCAAATGGCTTCTTTCGGCAAGGGCCTGTGTTCAGGGACTGAGCCAGCCTCAACATTTTAGGGGGCTGGGGAGAGGGTGGCAGTTTTGAAAACTGTTATTGAGACGGACATTAAACCTATTGCGCTACCGATTACCCCCAAGCCCCCGTCCTACCATCCCCTCCCCAAGCCCAGGAGGCTGAGTAGATATTACGCTTTCCTTTGGCCCATTAGATCTGTATTTCACCCCAACTCACCAGAGGCATAGCCATGATTCTGTAACAAGTGGGGCCTGGAGCTAATGTAGTGGGGCCCACACTAAGATGAGGCGGCAGAAGGAAGGGCACTTGTTCTGCCCCCAGCCAAGTGCGCAGGAGTGACAGGAGTGCAAACCAATCATGGGGGGTGGGGCAGGTCTCCTCGAGAAAAGTTTTAAAATAATTGGTTAAAATAGTGCATTTTTCAGTACACTTTCTGGGATAAATTAGGTAAAAAGCCACAGTTTACAATTGGTGTTGTAGGGTAAGACATAAAAAGTCCATTGGATGCCAAGTCACCAACAATGCACAGGAGCATTTTCAAAGCACATTTTCATAATGCCTTTGCCCACTATATGCCAATACTCTGCAAGTGTAAAAAAGCATTTTCATACCAATTGTGCTCACAGATGTCCATTCTGGTGCATCTATATATGCCACTATTCCCACATAGGAAAACACTCATGTTTGCTTTGTCCATAATGCAAGTAAGGATACTTTAACAAAGCATGTTTCTGCTGGCTCTGCCAATACATGCCAGTATCCCCGTGTAAGAACATGCTCCTGTTGGCTTTACCTTAATGGCAGTGAAAAACAGCCATGCCACAGTAAGAAAACTATTGTGGCTGGCTACACAAATCCCCTACTCCCCATATCATGTTGTATTTTTTCCCCTAACAGAAGTAAAAAATGTCATGCCACAGTAAAAATAAAATTGCCTTGAATGCTGCACGAATGCCCCACCCCAATGTAAGAATACTCATGTTGCCTTTGGCCTAAACACCAGTAACAAACTGCAATGCCACAGTAAGAAAATATGCTCTTGCTGGCTAGCCGGTAAGATAGCTCAGGGGGCTGAGCGTGTGATTCGCAAGTTCAAATCCTGACAAGGCCAATTTAGCCTTTCATATTTTAAAGTGACCTCCCTGATCTCTACCCTCCTACAGACCTTGTACTATTATGTTGCTTTTGCACCTTTTCACCTTTCTCTTACTCTGTACTGTGTTTTTCCTGCTCACCAAGTTGAACCATCGCCATGATACTTTCGGGTTTGGGAGCCATCAATGAATGCAATAAATAAATACATAAATGAAGCTAATTAAATGAGTGCAAATGTTGCTTGGGTGATGCATTTTATTTAAAAATGTTCTCTGTACAGCGCTATATACTTAACCTATCATTACACAAATCCCCCATGTAAAAATACTTATGTTGCACTCTTGTTATATTGCCCCCATGCAGTGGAGAAACTTTGCTGAAAATGTTGGGGGGGGCATGACCTCTGAAGAAAGTGTCCCATTCAAGTGAATGGGGAATAAATGGTGTGCCATGAAAGTTGGGGGGGGGGGGGAGACCAACACCCCCGTCCCCTCTAAAATTACGCCCATGCCCCCATGTCAGAATATTTGTTTCCTTTCACCTTAACAACAGTAAAATAAAAAGCTAAGCCAAAATAAGGAACCATGCCCTCCACATGAAGGAACACTCATGTTGGCTTTTCCCTTAATGCGAGTACAACATTCCATGCCACAGTAAGACCTGGTCAGGCCAGCCCCACTCTAGTATTTCCTCCAAACCTCCCTCCAAACCCATCACATAAAAACACTCAAGTTGGCTTTCCTTTGCCCAAAAACAGCAGTAAAACATGCCATGCCCTTGTCAAAAAATGTTCATGCTCCAATGCCCCTCCCCAGCGTGCATATACACGCAAATACACACCCGATAACGATTTGGGTGGTAGCTGTTAAATGTTAAATGCAGCGGTAACGGTGTTACTGACACATTTAAGGTCCACCCAAACTTGATCTGCCGTGTTTACTCCCAGCTGAGAAATGGGGGTAAACACGGTGTAAAAATTCCCATTTTCGGCGCAATTACCACACGGTAATTGCGCTGAAAATTCCCTATTGGGTCCAGACCCAATGGGGAATGGGGACTAACAGTGCCCAACCCGTGATCCGGCAATAATACCATCGGACGGGTGAGCGCTACGGGTGGGCGCTACGGCTAATAAAGTTCATTCCATGGTGTGCACTTGCAGACACCTCCTAGCACGCTCCCTCGCATGCATACATGCATGCACGCATACATTCATACATACAATCCCTGCATGCACACAAATACACTTTTTTTGTTAATGGTAATTATTGAAAGTATGGGTTGTGCACAAGCTGAGCCAGCAGTTAAGCCTATAGCTGCAACATGGGGGGTGTTGGGGCTCTCCTGATATCCCCATGGCAGGCTTTTGTTCTTTGCCTCTACATTTCAATGTCTGTTTTCTCACCTCGAAGAGCGGTGTATTTGCTTAAGTAAAGGTTAGAAATGTGACAGGTTCTAGGACCTGGGCCCGGGCTGGGCATAACAGCAGAGTGACACCTGTTGAGTGAAAGTGGGGGGGGGGCTTTAGCCGTCCCAAGCCCATGCCTGGCGCCACCCCTGCCTGTGTTACACTGCCTGTGCACCATTTGCTAATACTGAAAAAGCGACGCGCCACGACGAGAAACATAAATGCGCTGCCAGTGTGGTAGGTTTGCGTTTGGTAAATTACAGTTTTATCTTGTAGAAGTGTCAACGTTTTTAAAAGAGCACATATCAGCACCTAGTCAGATGCGAAGCTTCAACAAAGATTTAACACGTTCCAGTGGAACGTTCTAAACCTCTGCTGTGACCTACCCCCTCAATGTTGGCTTGGGGAGGAGCCTGCGCAAGGCTGCTGCGACCAGCGGCGGAGCAATGTGAAGCGTGGAAAGGCTTGTTACCCTAGGCGTGTCCAGAGAGTTGCCTCGGGTGGTAGGTGCTACCCCTGGAATTTGATTGGCCACCCTAGGTGCCTCCCCATTATCCTAAATTATAGGGGAACCAGACGTCTTGGTTTTGCTGCGACTGTCCCGGTATTTAAACAATTTCTTCACAGGGCCTAGTTAAAAAGAGCAAAGTAGAGTTTATGAGGTTATGTAATGATTTTATATGAATTGTCCGTTTTTAAATACTGTATTTTTATGTATGACGATTGGTTTATTTTATGCATGACCGGTATTTTAAATGTGTCCTAATTGTTTTTAACTCTGTTGATGCTTTTATGGTTTTGTAACCAAATCAAGCTCTGCTTGAGCACACAAAATCATGATGGAGCTGCTGCTGGTATTGGAGCTGACGACGGAAAATCAGCTCAAAATGGAGGAGGCAGCAGGGTAACCCCTGCTGGGTCATGCCGCCAGGACCTGGGACCCTCCCCTGGGGGTCAAAAAGCAAGGGGCGGAACGGCGCCAAAGGCCTAATGGCCCAAAAGCCTGCGAAGGGCTGAACAAAGGAAAAGGGGCGGGGCCATCAGGATTTAAGCAGGCGGGACCGGGGTGCCAAGCATCTCGCTCCTGCACTGGGACCCAGTCGCCGCCTCGCAGGTGGAAGAAATTTCGTTGGGGCAGAAGGATTTCATTTTCTGGTTCGTGTGCTGCAGTGATGTTCGTGATGGGTTCCAGTTAAAGAGGTGTTCCAGTGAAGGACGGGTCGTTGTTCCAGTGAGGAAGGAGCATCAAGGGCAGGAATAAATGTGCGGTGGAGGTAAGTGTGGGGGAGGGGCAAGGAATAAGCTTGTTCCTGGGCGGGGCGGGCCCGTAGGCCCTGTTTGTTAGCACCCATCCCTCCCTCCACTTATTTCGCCTAGGGCACATCGTGGGTAATAATAGAGCCGGTCTGGTTGCACTGCGAGTAGAGCGCGGCACAAATTAATTCTGTCTTATTGTATCATTATAATGAATGCTCTGTCGTTAAATGTGACTGGTTTGGATTAAGTCATAGTGCAATGGTTAAACGGCTCACCGTGTGTTGATTCGGTGTAATACGGCACTGACAGAGTACAGCCTTTTTCTTCTTACTGAATGCTTGTTAAAAAATGGGTTGTGAAGCCGATGAGCACTAGACTGCTGCGCTTTCAGAAGACTTGGATGAGTCGGCCTTAAGGCACTATGTTTTCAGAGCGTGAGGGAGAGCGCCCGCGCCTCGCAGCCTGTGGTTTGTTTCCCCGCCAGGCTGCACCAATAAGGACCCCCCGGGCTGCTGAGTGGAGGCTCCTAGTGGGCAAAGGAGGCCTTGGTGTTTTTGCCCATGTTGAACGGCGGAGCTGGTGCTCATGGTTTTGGGGTACAGTGCATGCATTCATTGAAGGGTAAATGTCTGCTAGTTGTGTGGGGCGTTTTTTGGATCGTGCTACAGGATCCCATTTTTCACTCTCCTCCTTGTAGCTCGGCCTCGAGCTCAGTGCTTTCGCCAAATGGAGGTTACGACCTCCGCTCTCCCCTGCTCGCTCGCGGTTGGTGCATGGGCGGGTCAGCAGAGGGTCCACGGAGTGAATGGGGATAGCAGGGGACGCTGGTTGCCTGTCTGCGGGCACTCGCCGTGTGAGTCAAGGGAGGATGGAGTTGCGAACAAAGAACGCGGGCAGGGGTCGAAACAGGTGGTTTCGCTGACCTTTGTCGAAGTCGGATTGTGCCCTTGTCTGTTGCGGGGGAGCTGCATCAGATTTGGGGTTTCTGGGCACCTGAGTACACAGCGTGGCTTTGAGGGGAGGCTTGGGTGAAGGCAATAAAAAGGTTTTGATTTACGTTGCTGTATTTTGATGTCTCGGCAGCGTAGGTAGGAACGTGTTTAGCCATGGCGTGGCACCACACGCCATTATGATGCACACTACAGTGAGGGCTTATGGTGTTAATGTTAATTAGAGCCTTAGGTGTTTACGGTCGTGGCGCTGCGGGTGCAGTACTATACAAGTGGTAAGGGAATGTTGCTGCCGATATTTGTGTCTGGCAGGACAAAGGGTTCTAAGAGGATCCCATGGCACGCTCTGTGCTGCACCTAATAATGCTAGCCGCACACGAGGCAGCAGGCAGATCACTGGCCTGCCATTCTGGCTGCCAGACACGAAGCTCAGCCTTCACTGGCCTTGATAACACGAAGCAGGAATACAATTTTCAGGCTGCCTTAAAATCTTGAAACACGGCAGTGGGTATTTGCATTTCCACTCTCACCCAGTTCGTAGGTGATTGTGGGAGGGTTTTGCTGGGAGATTTACTTAAAAATGTATCAATATCAAGTCTCCCTGAACGTATAATAGTGCCCCTACCTATGTCTTCAGGCAAGGGATAAATCGGGATTCAAAATACCTCCCTAACCACGACATTCTTTCTTCAGCTAAACCTAGGCAGCACCGTTTTCTTCCCGTGGGGGCGTACTAACGTTCGTGATGTGGGACCTCCAGTGCCCGTTCTGACATAAACAAGTTTGTGGTGGGTTTAAGTTTACATAGGGACACAGGTGTGTTAAATCCAGCTTGGGGAAGCGGACGGTTGTGGGGATGCCACGTTTATTCAAAATGTCAGGCTTCACCTGGCGGGGCAGTTATGGTGCTGTAACCTGCGTGGTGGGCCAGGCAATGTCTTTTGCCACGTTTGGGGTGGATGCGCATAGCATGTTCCTACGAGGGGGTTAGTGTGGCCATGGGGGAGTTAGGACCGTAAAAACCGAAGGTTCAGTATGTTGCACGTGGCGGTTAAGGGTTCTTGCGATGGGGTTAATCAAGGCCGTTTCAAGGGAGTCCCGCTTGAGCAGGGCGGTTGCGCAAAAATATGGGGGGAAATAGGGGACTCTGCAATCAGTAATTATGGGTAAAGTTGCTCGGGATTGGCTGATGAATGATGGCTGGGCTGGCGAGGCTCAGGGTGATAAGCTGGCTGCATTACAAATGCGATACGGGGTCACGTTCTTTCGCAGGAGGCCAGCACCTAAGTAGAGCTGCATGACAGGAGCGAGTACTCACTTTGCATCTGGGCAGAACCTGGGGACACAGGTTCGAAGCCCGGCAGGTCCAAACCCAACGTTTCAATAATAATAAGCAGCGCACAGATACCGGAGGGTTCATAGCACTATGTAAAGGCAGAATTAGGGTCATCTCGTTTGGAGAGCAGGACGACTCGAAGCAGATCAGGTTCGAGCACTGGGTCCGCCCGGAGAAACTTCTGGCCATTAAGCATGTTATATAATATTTAACAGACAGGCGGGTCCACGCCAGGGACTGCATGTGGGCTCCAGGGTCGCTATGTTAAGGTGTGCACAATGGTTTTGTACTTAAGATGTAGAAGCGCGCCGATTAACATAACCCGATCGGGTATGGCCTTTACAACAGATTAGGGGACACGTGCTACAGTTATTAGGAAGGCACCAAGTGTGCTTAATTGTCTTAGGTCTGAGCCAGAAATTTCAAAGGAGGGCCCATTGGCAAGGTGCAAGCACGGACAGCTTTTGCATGTGTGATCTTAGCAGACTTATGTGGGGTAGGGCCTGGGCGTAGGACCGGGGGTACATGCATGTCTTATGTCGGATACATAGTCCCCAGAACAGACAGGAGCGGCTGTGGGATTACATGGTACGACAGCCAGGTCGCTTGAGGCTAGGGGCCTGGGGGTTGAATTAAAAATGCTCAATGGAAACACGGTGTGGGAGTGTTCTTGGGTCAAAAAATGTTATCGCTAAAACATTGAGGATATTATGGAATAAAGGCCTCAGTGGACAAGGAAGGCGCGAGGTGTTCAGCGGGTATAATACACATATTCTCACTACTAATACAGTATTGTGCAACAGGGGAAGCACGCAGACTCCCACGAGGGCCAAAGTTGATTTGGTGTGCAAGTACATTGGATGACGATTGATCGGGCGCAGGTGCCGCTTGAAATAGAACAACATAGCGCCAAGGGTTGAGGACAAAAGGTTGGAGGAGGAGGAGTTTCGATTGATAGTAGCAGCGAAAATTACTTAACGGGCCATGCTTTGCACACAGTGGCTCGCTATTTGGAGCAATATAACGCCATGGAGATAGGACAGTAGGTTGGATACGATTAATAAAAGGGGTTAAGCCGGGTGCAAGGGAACAGGGGTTGAGATTAGGTCAGCAGGCTGTGGGGGTTGTATAGCGTTAATAATATCACCCCGCTGCTAAAGTAAAACAAGGGTTTTTGGCCTGGCGCTGGGGGCAGCAAGATTTTGGAAGGTATGATTGGGGTCATTTAGCAGGCGTTACAAGCTACAGGGAGAAACAGGAGAGGTCCCACTCGCTAAAACAAGGGTTAAGCAAGGCGCCGGGGACAGGGTTGGCAGTGGTATCGGGGTTTTTGAACAGCTCAGCAAGGCCAAGCCACCCTTCATCCTTCCGGGGCGGGGATCAAGTAACAGGGGGACTGATGCTGGAGAGAGGTAACGGGTCTGCTAACTTTTGGGTCCACGGCAGGGGAGCTCTGTCGTGCTAGAGGGACAGAAGAGGGGAAGGTGGCCTAGAAAAAAGGAGAATGGCTCAGCCCCTTTCGGTCATGATGAGAGCTCAGCGAATTTCTGCAAGGGCAAGCAATCCGCAGAGGATTTCATGGGGGTGATGGACAGCTAAAGGGTAACAAAGGGTACAGTTCAACTTCACTCGGCAGGAACGGCGCTCTCCCAACATGGTAATCCTGCAGGGGCAGGCAGAGCGAGGATAAATTGGGTGGGGAGCCCTGGCCCTCGGCCCAGGAACACCTGCAGATTTGAAGGGTTGGGGGAGTGGTGAGACTCGAAGAGTGGTTTACTAAGGTGGTTCCAAAGCAAGATCATTCCAAAGCGAGAATGAAAGGTTGCAGGGACAAAAGTGGTTACACAGCATGCACGCCCTGGTTAAAAGGGAGCAAGATGTAAAGGTGACGGGGGCAGAAGTGTCCCAGAGCAGGCCCGCCCTGGTTAAGGCGGAGCAAGGTGGAAAGGTGGCAGGGGCAGAAGTGTCCCAGAGCTGGCCCACCCTGGTAAGGTGGAGCAAGATGGAAAGGTGGTAGGGGCAGAAGTGTCCCAGAGCAGGCCCACCCTGGTCAAGGCGGAGCAAGGTGGAAAGGTGGCAGGGGCAGAAGTGTCCCAGAGCTGGCCCACCCTGGTTAAGGTGGAGCAAGGTGGAAAGGTGGTAGGGGCAGAAGTGTCCCAGAGCAGGCCCACCCTGGACAAGGCGGAGCAAGGTGGAAAGGTGGCAGGGGCAGAAGTGTCCCAGAGCTGGCCCACCCTGGTTAAGGTGGAGCAAGAGGGAAAGGTGGTAGAGGCAGAAGTGGCCCAGAGCAGGCATGGCCGGAAGACATCAAAAAATTGGGGAGATGGTCTTCAGGATGTTACAAAAGATATATCAGGCCCGCAAAAATATAAGTTAACCATGCCGTTCCCTCCTTTTTGTCATTTCCCAGCGGCACAAGGAAGGAAGAAACGTACCGTGTAGGTAGTGGGGCACTCAGGCATCTCAATGGCTAATGCGAGCTGGACTCAGCAGCAGGAGGCGCTGACGGCCGGCGAGTTCAAGAGTGAGGGGGACGGGGCGCCAGGGATGAAGTGGGCTCAGCTAGAGGGGCAACTATGGAAATTGCTGAGTAGGCGGCAGAGGCCAGAGGTGTTGGTAATACACTTGGGAGGGAACGAGCTGACCAGCCTGGGGAGGGGTGTCCGGCTGAGGGACATTCGAGCTCATTTCTGGAAATATCAGCACAGTTGGGCGAAACTGAAATTGGGTGGTCGGAAGGTATTCCCCGGGCGCAATGGTGGGGGGCAGAGAGCCATGCAGCAGTTAAGAAGTCAAGGAGGAAGCTGAACGGGGCGGTTGCAAAATTCTGCAGGGGCAGGGGTTTCCATCAGACCAGGCATGGCTTGATTGATGGGAAAACACCCGAGTACTTCCTAACGGACGGAGGAAAACTTGTCCACGAAGGAAACGGAGCTCTTTTTCTGGGACATCCCTACCAAATTACTGGAATGGGAGAAGGAGACCGGAAGAAGGGGAGCCACAGTGGGCGAGAACCCACTCAGTGGCGTGGCGGTGTTTGGGCAACCAAGCACAAATGATAGACTCCGGACGAGCCAGAAGGAAACGGAATGGGTCTTCGCTCTTCCGGACCAGCGCCTCTTGGGGGCCTAAACGGCGGGGGCGTCTGGTAGGGACAAATAAGGCTCAGCTTCCCCCAAAAACAAACGGCGCTCTCCCCACCCACGGACACCTGCACGGGCAGGATTGGAACAGGTACAATGGGTCGGGGGAGTTGGGGGCCTACTATACCAAGTATAGGGGGAAGCAAAGGAAATCCGGCAAGCAAGCGCCACACGGACAGAATGAAGTTCACAAATGTGTGCAAATAATTCTGTTGTCATGGAAATAAAACTGCGGCCAAGTTTGCCATTTGAAATTCTGTGTCAGGCCAATTTTTGGGGATAAGGAGTAATGCATTGGGGTGCATGCACAAAGAATAATTGGCAGTAAAGGCAAATGGACGGCTGCAGGGGTTATGGAGCTGACGACGGAAAATCAGCTCAAAATGGAGGAGGCAGCAGGGTAACCCCTGCGGGGTCATGCCGCCAGGACCTGGGACCCTCCCCTGGGGGTCAAAAAGCAAGGGGCGGAACGGCGCCAAAGGCCTAATGGCCCAAAAGCCCGCGAAGGGCTGAACAAAGGAAAAGGGGCGGGGCCATCAGGATTTAAGCAGGCGGGACCGGGGTGCCAAGCATCTTGCTCCTGCACTGGGACCCAGTCGCCGCCTCGCAGGTGGAAGAAATTTCGTTTTCCACCCACCCACCCACGAAATACAAGCAAGGAGCAGGAGACCTGGGGCGTTGCTGTCGCAGGACACCCAGGCCAGGATATGACAAGTTGGCGGTGTTTGGGCAACCAAGCACAAATGATAGACTCCGGACGAGCCAGAAGGAAATGGAATGGGTCTTCGCTCTTCCGGACCAGCGCCTCTTGGGGGCCTAAACGGCGGGGGCGTCTGGTAGGGACAAATAAGGCTCAGCTTCCCCCAAAAACAAACGGCGCTCTCCCCACCCACGGACACCTGCACGGGCAGGATTGGAACAGGTACAATGGGTCGGGGGAGTTGGGGGCCTACTATACCAAGTATAGGGGGAAGCAAAGGAAATCCGGCAAGCAAGCGCCACACGGACAGAATGAAGTTCACAAATGTGTGCAAATAATTCTGTTGTCATGGAAATAAAACTGCGGCCAAGTTTGCCATTTGAAATTCTGTGTCAGGCCAATTTTTGGGGATAAGGAGTAATGCATTGGGGTGCATGCACAAAGAATAATTGGCAGTAAAGGCAAATGGACGGCTGCAGGCGTTACTACCGTGTCCTCCATGTTTAAGAGTACAGGGAGGTAACTAGTTCACCTGGATAATCGCATGCCGAAGGGCTGTCGGCTCATGTTCTCTTTCGTCTGCTTGGATAGAGACGACCGTACCGTACCTTCCGTTGCGTTGTCGCAACACTAGTCCGGAATCAGCTTATTCCTGCTGCAACTTCCACCCATCCCATTTTGTTTGGTCCATGCTTGTGGTGCAGCTAACCCACCACAATACTGGGTCAGTCAGTGTGCCCAATAAATAATCCTTCATTTTCCCTCATACTCACTCTTGTCCCTCTACCGGTATGCCAGTACAAAGGGTTCCATATACCGGCAGAGTGTTGAGGGGATCTTTGCAGCTTGGTACCTTATTTAAGGTAATGTATGACCCTTTCGAATGTGTGATTAGCTGTGTTGGCACCGTACATGTCATGCTTATCACTGGTATAGGGATATGGGCAGAACCTCCCCAACTGTCCCTTTTGCCCCCACTCCCTCTTGAAATGACCCGCTGCGTGAACTCTTGTTTGAATGTTGCAATGCTGCCCATGGAGCCACAGAAACAGAGGTCACTTGGCAGAACTTGCTGACAGGGCAAGCTGCTCTGAATAAGAAGTACGCAGGAGGTATGCCAAAGGGCTAAACCAGATGTGTCCTTGGCTGCCTCCTACTCACTCCCATTCAGTGCTTTAAGTGGGGTGGTAAATTGAGGGGGGGGGCTCTTGTTAGGGTATGAGTGCTTAGGCTACACCCCCCAACAAGAGCCCCATAGCCCTTTCTTTTAAGAAGCTGTGGTTAAAGAAATGCCTGCGAGGGTCACTGACCCTCCCAGCCAACACTTTAACCACACAGCTCCTTAAATGCAATGGGCTGCCTGGTGCGTGATGTCTCTTTATTCCGAAACAGGAAGAGGGCTCGCCTTTTTGTTTCCGAGTAAAGAGCTAACATGCAGTGGAAGCCCTTTAACCAAGCACGGTTAATGGGCTTCCTGCTGCATGCCATACCAGCCCTCCTCCTGTTTCTGAATAAAGAGACATCACACAGCAGTATTAGCCGGAGCACTGCTTGGTTACACAGATGCCTTTTCTTTTTTCTAATCCGAAATGCTGACACCTGCAGGCAGCTGTGCAACTGTGCAGCGCTCGGCTAAACAGCTGCCTGAGAGGTGGACGTGGCTGGGGCTAGTCGGGGTGAGCCCCAGCAGGGCCCCGGCTGCGAGCTCATTTCAGAGACTGCTGGGGCTTGGCCCCGGCTATCCCCAGCCCAGTTAAAGCTCTGCTCCCGTTAAAAGACTAAAATACTTAACACAAAGATGGACTCGCATTGAAGTTTGCCTCCCCATTGGGCATGCACTTTTCCAAGCTTCTCCTACAGAATACATACTAGAAGCCCCCTTAATGTGATCTGGAGTTGCCAGGAGGCCTAATGAAGATGTGTTTTACATATCTTTTAGAATTAATCTGAAAACAATGTAACGCTTATCCAGCTGGGTTTGTGAAGAAAAACAAGTTGTTTTGATACACAGAATATGTTGTGGGTGGGTAGCCCTTAAAAAAGGAAATCTTGGCACTTCATCACAAGTAAGTAGCAACACCATACATATTAAAAAGGACTGTCTCGCATATGTGAAAGTTCTCCCGTGGGGGTGGTTTAAATGGTCACTTCTCTGCTATCAAAAGGCACGGTAAGTAGTTTATTCAATTGGGTAATAAAAACACCTTTGAAGCATGGGGATTTAAGCATGAAGCAGTTTATGGAACGTGATATAATAATACTATTAGCATATGGTGATCGTAATTGAGTGCCCGTCAGCTAATCAGAATATTAAGAGTGCAGTCAATAACTATTGGTATTGACTATGTTCTGAATATTCTGTCTACCGAAGCAGCCATTGAAATAACAATGCAATTTCCCGCATTGGCCCTCATTCCGAGTTTGGAGGTAAGGGAAAAACGATGCCGGTAAAGGATTACCGGCATCGCTTACCGCTACGGGCTATTCTGACCAACCAGACCGCTATTAACAGCATTGTAAAGTACGATGCCGTAAATAGCGGTCTGGGCGCGCACACGCAACACACCATGCCGGCATTAGCGGCATGCTGTAAACCGGAGAAGATCACAAGTGGGGCGGAGATGCAAATAACTGCCTCATGAGGAAAAACTGCATACCGGCATGGTGTAAATACCGGCATCGCCGACCAGGCGTAAAGAACCCTGAGCAGTATTTCCAAGTGCCACAGGTGCACACAATGAGCACAGGTGGAGGCAATGGAGTCAGGGTCAGTACAAAAGGAGCACACCCACACACCACAGCCCCTCCCACACCAAGATGATACCAATAGTAGTAGCATTGCTGGAGAAGGAGGCCCTGCTTGCAATGCCTCAACATCAACAACAGCCGCCACCACAGAGGAGACGCAGGAGGAGAAGGAGGGTGAGACAGGCCCAGCATGCCCCACCAGTGCAGCCACCGTTACCACGCAGGCAGCCCCCAATTCCTCGCATCAGAGCCAGTCCTTTTAACCTAACCCCTGAGCAGATTCACACCCTGTACCGTCTGGACAGGGACACCATCACCACCATAGTGGACCTGATACACGACGACATAGTGAGCCTCATAGAAATACGCACCGCCATCCCCCCTCTACTGAAGGTAGTGTCTGTGCTCCACTTGCTTGCCACAGGCACCTACCCGCACAAAGTGGGGCACATGCATGGCATATCACAACCCTTATTTTCCCGGATACTGAACCAAGTGCTGGATGCCCTCCTCAAGCACACAAGGGACTACATATCCCTACCACGGACTCCCCAGGAGATATTCAATACAAAAGTTGCCTTCCATGCACTAGCAGGCATGCCAAATTGAGTAGGTGCTCTCGACTGCACCCACGTGGAGTTGGTGGTCCCGCATGCCATGGAGGTGGTGTATCGCAGCCGCAAGCAATACCACTCCAATAATGTGCAGATGGTATGCAACACCAGCAAGATCATCCCACATTGCTGTGCCCGATATCCCGGATCAAGTCATGACTCTTTGGTCCTGCGGAACTCCACGCTACCACGCTTCATGGAGCGACATGCTGGACGACGTGCCTGGCTGCTTGGTGAGTTGGATGACTGGACCATGGCAGTGCATCGGGGTTGTGAGGTGGGTGGCTGCATACTACACCTGGGTAGGAATGGGGGGGATGCATACTCCACCTGGGTGGGAATGGGGGGGAATGCATACTCCACCTGGGTGGGAATGTTGATGTCAGTGCACGAAGTGCACATCACCGAACACTGTGCCCCAAAGCATCATAAACGGTACATGACACCCAAATCCCATAGTGATGAAGTAAGGCCGACACCTATCACTACATGACTAACAGGTAACCAGCCCACATCCCACAACACATGCACCACTCATCAGCAGCCCTTGCACACCGTAAGGCCATCCTGCACTATGCAGTGCATATGCACTATGTTGCTGTCTCCAGCATATCACCACACAGGACAATCATCCCTGGGAGTGCATTGAACTGAGCCAACCAGGGATACCATAGTGTGTCACTGGTTCGGCACACCCATAGGAGTGCTGCATGTCACCATGGAAATGATCAGTGCAGAATTCCCTATATTGTACACACTACAGGCAACACTCCCTACTACCAAATCTCACAGAACACAACACATCACTGATTTTACTCCAACACTGCTGTATGCATATACGATGCACGTGGAACAAGATGTCAATGCACACCATGAATCATCTTGAAGATGCAACCCACACCATTAGTCCATTGCACAGGACACATAGCGGGACCTGAAATGGGGTCAATGCATCCAGGGACATGTGCATGTGGGCACAAATTACCTGCAGCCATGTGAGACTAGTAGAGTTGTCCAACATGAATGTGCGAACATTTACCTTCATTCCCCTCTCATGCAGGTGATGGTGCCTATCCCTTGAAGCCGTGGCTCCTGACCCCTGTCCGAAACCCACAGAACAGGCACAAGGAGGACTACAATTGTTCCCATACCCGTAAACGTGTGGTAATTGAGCAGACCTTTGGCCTGTTGAAGGCACAATTTCGCTGCCTCTGCCGGTCAGGTGGGGCACTCCTCTACAGCCATGACAAGGTGGCCAAGATCACCATGGCATGTGTAATGCTGCACAATATGTGCATCCGCCATAACGTGCCCCTGCCCCCTGACATGGAACTGCTACCACCTGATGAAGATGAAGGGGAGGAGGAAGATGTGGCAGGACATCATCACGGTGCCGATGCACAGGAGGGACGT
This sequence comes from Ambystoma mexicanum, assembly GCF_040938575.1. Lineage (NCBI taxonomy): Eukaryota > Metazoa > Chordata > Amphibia > Caudata > Ambystomatidae > Ambystoma > Ambystoma mexicanum. The sequence goes on from NC_090934.1 coordinate 1,322,118,823, forward strand.
GCTGTGCGGCAGTCGGTGATCGCATAATATTTCTGACACACAAGTCAGCAGAGGGTGACATAATGTTAGGACATAGGGCACTGGGTGTGGGAATACATGTACAATATGCACTGTGCAAGATTAAATAACACATGCGCAATGATGAATGTCCACTCTGGTTATTTTCTTGTAACACAACCGGTGTATTGAAAGTACAAATATGAACGTGAATAACGAACCCTCCACCACCCTCACCCCCTCCATCTCCTCCCACAACTCCCCCACACACCCTCATCCCCTTCCCCCTCCCACCACAACAACCCCACACTAGTCCCATAGGGTCCACGGAGCCCTCATGAGGCTGCCAGTACAGTTATTCAGCGCTCCCGGAGCCAGGGGAGGCATGTCCCGTCGGTGCTGCGCACAGAGCGACCGACAGAGTGAGCTGGTCTGAGTAGAGTTGCTTGTGGATGGTGTGTCCTCATGCTGAGGCTGTTGGCCGGGAAGAGCAGCCTCCAAAGCATTGGCTATGCAGCCGAGCACTTCGCAGAGGCGGTTTGGGGTTTTGGTGATGGACTGGCCCATTGCCCTCAAATCTGCACGCCACTCCTCCCTGGCCTGCCGATTGTGCTGCAGACGATATTAGGGCAGAGAGCTGGTCAGCCCGCTGTGCCCCTGCGGCTGCACCAGTGGCCCTGCTGGGGATCCTCCCCAGGACTGTATATGGGACTGATATGTCCCTGTGTCTGTTCTTGCCCAGACTGCTCCGGTGTGTTGGCATCACCAGTGTCACTCATGGATACCTGGGGGGTGGACAATTGTGCTGGGGTGTGGACTACTTCCACATAGCCGTCCTCAATGGTTCCCCAGATGTCATTGGGGCTGTCCTCAACTGCAAGGGGGGCCATGGCTGCCAACTCCCCAGCCACACTGGACTTCTCCGAACGCGGCGTTGCATAGGTGTCTGCAGGCACTGCAGTGAGGGGTGGGGTGGTGTGCCCTCCACAGGCCTTGCTGTTGCTGCTGGTATATGTCCCAGTGATGGCCTCCTTGCTGGGACACGGCGTCCCCTGGCTTGGCCCCTGGATATCGAGGGACGGTTGCTGTCCTGCTCCTCACTGTCATGCTCACTGCCTGTGAGGGTGAAAGAGAGGGACGGCATGAGTGATCTTTGGATAGCCAGCATACATACATTGGTACGATTGCACATCCACACAATTGTGGGTAATATGCATTTGTGTAGGGTACGGCACGTCATTTCATACATGGGTGGTACATGCAGGCATATGTCGGTGTCACTCATGTTGGCCAGGTACTCTGCTGTCTGACATGCTCACTATTTAGATCATGGACGCTTTGTGCCTCATGGAATTTGCTACTTTGTGTGGTATGTGTCATGTACGTTATGGCCTTGCACGAGGCAACGGCTTGTGTCTCACTTGCTTCAGCATACTTTACAGGGAGTGTGTGTGTGGCCAACCATGGTGCCACTCTTTGGGCAGATTTGCCAGTGACTCATCACTTTTGGATGAGCAACTTTTGCTTTGGACACTCACCTCCATCAGCTGATGACGTGCCGCCACACTCCATCTCTCCGACCCCTTCTATGGATTCTGGCCTAATCATGCCTGCACATGTTTCCGCCCACGGTGTGAGCTTTATTGGAGAACTTGGGCCCCCTCCGGTCTCCAAGGCCTGGGCACGGTTTGCAGAAAGAATGTTCTGCACCCTCAGCCGCAGGTCATCCCACCTTTTGCGGCAATCCTTGACCGTGCAGGGGGTGTTGCCCACTGCGCTGACCTTCTGGCATACTAGTGCTCAGATTTCCTTTTTTTGCAACACGGCCTCCCTCCTCTTGTCGCTGCTGAACACAGTCCCAGCATGCTCGTGTAGGGTGTCTACGAGCAACTGGAGTTCATCTGGGCTGAAGCGCTCCTTTCGGAGGCGGGCTGATCCCTTCTTGGGTGCTTTTCGCATTCCTGGATGGTTTGATTAACTTTCCAGACGATCACCAAATGTCCCACGGGGTCCTGTGTAGTGAGGATGGCAATGGATTGTGTTTTTAAAGATGGCCGCCGTGCTTCTTCCCGTTCCTGTGCGATGACGCTATTTCCGGTTCTGCTATTTACGGTCACCGCTAATGCCGCTTTGGAATATGGCGGTAGTGTTATCTACGGTACGCTTCATGCCAGTAAGGGCTTTTGGGGGCCCTTTTGTGGCATGTCGCTCGGTACCTTACCGGCATGGTGCAAAGCTCATGCCCGCAAAGAAGTAATAGCCTGCTTTTAGCGGGCTTCTGCCAGCTCGGACACGCTATTTGTGCCATGCTGTTAAGGGATGGAACTTACCTCCAAACTTGGAATGAGGGCCACTGTTTTTTTTCTTTTAGCAGAACACTTCCTTTACGGGCGCAGCTTTTCTTTGCAGGAACATGCTTTCACTTTCCTATAGAGAGATTGTTTACTTTTAAATGTAAGATCATGTCAACCATGTATCAGTTCAACCAAGTTGCAATTAAAACGCTTAATTTATGACAACCGTGCTGTTGTTCAGGGCCTGTAAGAATGTTTTATATTTTCCCTTGTTCCCTTTCTTGTCGTGAAGCGCTTTGAAACACACTGTGTATAGGCGCTACATAAATAAACTATCATATCATAAATCATAAAACCACATTTAATTTACTAACTTGGTTGTCTATTTAATTCTCTAACACTTAGTCATATGTTTTACTTCACCACCAAAACTCCAAAACATGTATTCCTACTACCACTATGTGCTAATGGTGGTAGTAGGAATAGGGGAGGGATCATGATTGCTTGGGATAATTATCCTTCCCCAACCTATGGTCCTTGTGAGTGATTATACCGCGATAATGACCCTGCTCTCAGTCCACAAGGCTATATTATTGGTATTATATTTAGTTGGACTCACATAAAACAGAAACAAGCCATGCATTAGAACAAGTAAACCCCACTGGTACTTGCAAATAGATATGAATGCAAGCACCAGTTTATTTAAAAAATTGAAATGTATCCATTTCCCCGAAAGTCCACCTTCACCGAACGGCGGCCTGTCGGGGAACACTGCATATGCTTACTGCGCATGCGGTGATGGATGAGGGAGCGGCAGCCGAAGAGGTAAGGAAGGGGGCTATCGTTGGGGGAATGTGTTTATGTATGTATGTATGTATGTGTGTGTTTGGGTGCTTCTGTGTATATGCATATTTGTGGGGTTGGGAAAGGGAGGGCGGGCAGGTGAGGAGTATGGGAGTAACAGAGGTGTCCCCGCTGATCAAACACCAGGCCAATGGGGAAGAGGTCAAGTGAGGGGAACAGGGGTTGCAGGGGTGTGCCCTGAATTAGGAAGGGGCGCCCAACAGGGATGTTTCCATGCAGCAGGCGCCAAGTCCTAAACATTAAAGTGGGGGGGGGGACTCCCCTACAGGGGCGTAGGAGACCCATAAAATCTGGGGGGGAACAGGGGACACCTTAGGGACTTTGCTTTTTAAATTTATTTATTGTATTTTAGTCAAAGAACTCGACTTTTCACAAAATTAAAATAGCAGTATGTATTAAATTACATATATCACCACTGTATAAAACAAGAGAAAAGAAGAAAAGAAAACCAATGAAAATTAAGAAAAAGAAAAGCAGTTCAGAGTATAAAATCCTCCCAGCGATGGACATTTAGAGAGATTTTTATAATACTCTCACCTGCGCTTTAAGTGCAGATGCTTGATGGACTTTTGCCAACCCATCCTATCCTATTCCACTTGAGCCCCTTTACAGCAGTGTATGGGCTGCAATCATACCTCGGCACCAGGGTATTCATTGGATTTACATGGATAGCAGAACAAGTGCTGTTTTGAATCTCAAGGCTTTGCTTTATTTATTTCTGGTTCACCAAGATGGCTTATGGTGGTCGCTATTAAAACCTGTCTACAATGCATTAGTCAGCTGATGGTGGGTACCAAACATGCAGTTTTAAAACAAGCATTGGCAATGCAAACCATTTGGGCTTTAATGTAGGCACGGAAAAGGCACTTGCCAATCTCTGCCATAGTGGTATTAGGTACCCACTGATGGTAGCAGCTGCACAATGGTGCAAGTACCTAGACATTTAATAGCAGTGGCTGGCAAATGCCCAATACGTATAGACAAGCAAACACTTGCCATTGCTGGTTTTTAGCAGGACTTCAGTGAAGGAAATGCATAGTGCTAATAGAGTGGATGAAGGGATCCCTGGCTAAGACATTTGTATTACACTAGTAGTATGTTCCCAGCTCCAATTAAGTTATTAACTACACAAGGCTTTGTAGTAAACATCCCTAAGTCAGTGGCCTTATCTAAACCAGAACTGGCACTTTGCGTGCTCTTTATAGAACATTTGAGTGTTTTTTTTAAAAGAATAGGTTATGGCGTAAAAGGAGTCTGCGGCCCGTGTGGCATCCATCCAGCAAAAACCCATGAAAGTTTCTAAGATAGCCCAAATAACATGATGCTGCGTTGCAAGGTAAGATTCCATGCACCCTGGCACCAGCTCCCACTACAGGACAGGTCAGAGGTGAATATATAACTCATTTAAGGTTGGTCCTGACTTCAGACCTCGGCTGCAGGTAGGATTGAGTGAAAAGGGAGTTGATGCAGGAACAGCCTGCTGTGACTGTCTCTTCCTGGAGAGGAACAAGACAGGAGCGCAGATGGCACTGGGGCAGTGGGAGAGTGTCGAGCATGTGCTCCCACGTTCCCTCTAATAAATCCTCCCCATGCTGGCCTGAACCTGGGAGAGGGGGGCCACTGTGTGTATTATCAGGCCCAATCAATGCGCAGGCAGGTATGGTGTAGTGTATCTATCTGCAATTATTTCAACAAATGACTTCTAATCGTCCTCGTGTAGGCCTTGTGAGCATGGATGAAGCGCTAGAAGGAGCAGCATTCGTGACTGTACCCTTTATCTGGGAATATGATGCGAGACACCATTCTTCCTTGTACAAATCTCCACTCTGTACCCTTCTCTACTCCCCATTCCTGTCTGCTGTACACCCTTTTCTCCCAAGTCCCTTCCCTGCACCAAGTCACTCCTCTGACACACTGCCCTCTGCACTTTCTCCTCACTTGTCTGTACTTCTCATTTGCAAAACCTGAAGCACCACCTATGACATTTCTGCCCTACACCACTCTCCCTGTGTTCTGGTCTTTCCTGCACCCCTCTCTCCCTTGCACACACTGGTCACCCCGTGCTGCAAACCATCACTGTCTTGCATCTGCAATCCGTTCTTGTTCCCATCTCTCCCCTCCCTTGCTCCTCTCTTTTTCTGTCCCTTGCACCCTTTCTACCCTTTTTCACTTTGCAGTCCCACACTCTACTGCAGCCCAGTCCCTCTCTTCCCATTCCCCCATGGCCAGCACCCCACAACTCTCATCTGTACATTTACTCAGCACTTTATCCTCAGACTTCAGAGCACCCCTGCTATCATGGCTTACATTTTACAGGTTTTCTCTTGCATGCCTTGCATAACCAACCACTCCATATAGCTTCTCAGAATAAGCTGGAACAGGCATGTCAGATCCATGACCTTTAAAGGGCCCATTGATACCTGTAAGCCTTAACTCTTAAGAAATAGTCAGGAGCATGGATATTTGGAAGGGGGGACAGACAGAGAAGTCTCTAAATCCACATACTGCCGAGGCTCTACCCCCAAAATCTGATTGCACTGCGACCACTCAAGTATGCTGACAGAAAACAGCCAGGCTGAATAAAACGGGGTGAAGGTTAGCCAAGACCTACAGAAGATTCACGCTTGATTTCTTTTGAGAGATACACACCAACAAATGGTTTATTTTGGGCAGGGACAGCGTTCAGGTCTGTGCTGGTAATAGTTTGTATTATGGAATATAGTAACAATTTGGTCATAGTGTTTCATGCTAGATGCTTTCAGCTTCTGGTCAATGCAATGCAGGTATTATTACCCTAATTTGAACGGTACTGAATATAAGAAAGGTTGAGTGGACCCAGCTGCTGCTGGGTTTGAACTAGAGAAATGCAGGTAGCCCTCATGTCAGAGACCAAGCTTTAGGTGTGGTACCATCCAACCTTCAAGCAGGTGTGAGTTGGTGGGAAGAGGTGGAGGGGTGTGCCTTAAGTGAGGCCTACTGATATTAGAGTATACATCAAGTGTTTTCCCTTGCCTACCTTAGACATTGCTATGGAAAAGAGCACACATCCCATGTAGCGGCCCTTCTTGAGGTTGGCTCATCCTCATTTTACTTTATATGGTTTCATGAGGATTTTGTATGCTATGTCAGGCTGATATCTCAGGCAGTGTGTGCACTGTGCAAGCCAGGCCTGGGGTACAGGGACATCTTGGAGAAATTCCAGTCTTTTCCAGATTGTGTGATCGTGGGCGAATTGTGTGACCTCCCCACTGTGCATTTCGTTTCTCTATATGTTTACTTGGGGTCACCTAGAAGTGACTGAGTTGGCAGTGTACACTATAACGGAATGCCTCAATCGTAAATGTTCTAACAGAGTTTCTTGTTGCTCCATGTATGCTAAGCATGTTGAGTGAGTGCCAAGAGGGACAGAGTGTCACAGCAATAGATGTCACCTCCAGCTGGGGGACCGGGTCTCATTTTGGGAAGCAGTTATAGATACATTCATAGAATTTGTAATGTTTTCATGCACAGAAACGTGTCAGGTGCGGTCAGTTTGATCCAACTCTAAGAAAATAAACTAGAAACAATCTCAAAGTAATCTGACGGTTTAGGGGCACTAGTGTAAGCAGCAAAAATAATCATCATGCTCTTCTCCTTAAAAAAGGCAATACATAATATATTAAACAGTGTTGTGTGTG